>NW_019154093.1:37279431-37484894 GCF_002288905.1 Enhydra lutris kenyoni
CTGCAAATCAAGAGCTTTAGCCATTTAGATTGTCACTCACATGTGTTGGCAATAAAAAGACATTTTAAAATACACTCAGCATGATGTCTGCTTGAGTTTCTCTTTTCCCCTCTCCTGCTCCTTCCACTATTTGCTCTCTCTCTTTCTCTCTCTCTCTCTCTCTCTCTCTATCAAATAAATAAATAAATAAATATTTTTTAAAAATATTTGAAGTAATCCAGTTGAATGAGAGATAAATCAAAATAAAGAATTTATGTAGTAAAATTGTAAAGTAAAATACTGAAAAAAATAAAATATTTATTGATGAAATGTTATATTTATTTTACTCATAAAATATTTATTCTTAATTCTATTTAAGAATTAAATTTTAATATTTATGACAATTGTAGCTATAAAACAGAATGTGAATATAATTTAATCTGCTTAAACTAGCTAGGGGAGTTTCTGTTATACAACTGAAAACTGTTACAGAGTCATATATATGTATCAGGGAAGTGCAATCTGCTATGAATGTCACCCTGTCTTTACTGACCTTCATTGCTACAGGTACGTCACACCCAAACTTGGATCTCACTTTGCACTGACATCAGCTGCTGTTGTCTGGTGTCACTTGAGCTTTTGTCCCATATTCTACAGACTCTATATCCCCTTCCTTTGCCCTTTCAATATCCTTGTCCTTCTACCACTGCTGATGGTAGAAAGATTGGAAGGAAAGGGGGTCTCGGAATTTCCTAGCTACTTGCCTACTTGATTTCACCAAGTGACATTTCTTTTCAGATTATCTGTCTAGCTACATATCCCCCCCTCCATTGTTCCTTAATCTTCCTGGGCATCTCTAAGAAGTTTGCATCCTCTCTGCATTTGGAAATGTGAATCCAAATCCCTGCTACTCTGTATAAGAACATTTTGGGAGGTCTCAGAGCATCTTTATCAAATACATATGCACCCATACACACACGTGCATGCACACTGAGATTTGAACTGCAGGAGGTAGTACAGAGATTGCTACTACATTTACCAGCTAATAATTGATAAGCTTCTCCCTTCTGAGTTTCCTCTTTCTATGGTTTTGCTCTATGGCAATTTTTTTTTCAGTCCTCTACACTTTGTTCTGTATAATTAAAACTCAGCTTATGAAAACAAGGACAATCTTCCCTTTCAACTAAAATCAAATATGTTTGGCCTTAAAACCATTGTCCCAGACTTGGAATTTAAATCTCTATCTCAAAATTGAACAATGAAAGCCCTCTTTGTTCTAGTCTGTATCTATCTGCCTTCTCTCTGATATGCAGCATTTCAATTTTTTAAAAAAATATTTTATTCAGACAGGAAAGGTTTTTTTTTTTCTAAAGATTTTATTTATTTGACAGAGAGAGAGAGATCGCAAACAGGCAGAGAGGCAGGCAGAGTGAGGAGGAAGCAGGCTCCCTGCCGAGCAGAGAGCCTGATGCGGGATTCCATCCCAGAACCCCAAGATCATGACCTGAGCTGAAGGCAGAGGCTTTAACCCACTGAGCCACCCAGGCACCCATCAATCTTTTTTCTAATTATACATAGTAGGCTCAGAAATACTGTCCATTATATTGTATCTTCATAAATATACGTATATACAAAATATATAATATACACATTTATTTTTCTGTTTTATTAATACTGATGTTGAGTTTGGTGTCTGTTTCATGGTGTCAGTTTTCTTGAATTGTCAATGATTCTTGGTTATTTTCTCATATTTGTGTTGAGGTTTTCTTTTGCCTGCCTGCCGGTGGTACTTGTGATGGAATACTGGGTTAGGTAGACTAGAAGCTTGTCTTTAGAGTTTGGGTGCCAAACTCCAGTTTGGGTTATTAGCTACTGTGGGTACTCTCCGTTCCCCAGGTTTCAACTTTTATTCCCTTAAACTTGTGGGCAAATAATCTAGTCACCAACTACTCAGCCAACCATGAGACAATCCCTTGACTGCTTCAAATGCAGCTTATTCAGAGATCACCCTAACTTCTCTTTTCTCCAGTTCTGTCCATGTGCTCTGAGCTCGGTTTCCCAAAATCACTCCTGTCACCCCCGGAATCTTTCCCTGATATGTCCTCTCTCTAGCTCAGCTGTTCCTCAAGGTTTCTGGTCTAGTGTCCTTGCTGATTGCATGTAAGGCAAGTAAGGGGTTAAAATGAAAAAGGACGAGGGAAGACATCTGGGAGAGGTAACATTTCAACAGAGACCTAAAATGGGTCATAACATCTTATATGGTATTTATAACATATCTGTGAGAATAGTATTCCAAAGAGTGGGGATAACAAATGCAAAGATGCTAGAAGAAAAATATTCTTAGCTTTTTCAAGGAGTGCAGTGGGACTGAGTATAATCTGCTAGTTGTTTCTTAATGGAATTGATAGAGGAAAAGCCATGTCATTATATTAAAGGGTAACAAATACACACAGTTGAAAAAAATGAACACCAAACAGAACAAGATAAAATAAAAGAAGGTCTCTGCTTATATGATAAGGGACGATAAGAATGGGAGAAATTAATTCTGGTATGGTGGACCAAGCAAGATTGTGTGTGAAAGACCTCAACAGAAGTATTTTATTTCTTGTTTATTCAAAAGTGTGAATTTGTTTGTTGACTCTATTGCATGACTTCATCAAGGGCTCCATGGTTTGTAAAGTATTATTCTTGCCTGAGTAGTAGATGTCTCACCATTATGCTGACATTGCAGCTACCGAAAAGGTAAAGGGAGGGTAATGTGGATCATCTCTTCCTGGGCAAGGCTTGAAAAATCACAAATATCACTTTTATGAACACTCCATTTGTCAAAAATTTAGTCATGTGGACAACTTAGCTGAAATGGAGGCTCGGAAGTATCATCTTTATTGTGTTTCATTCTACCTAGCTAAAGTCTCTATTACTTTGGAAGAGGGGAGAAAAAAAATACAAGCGGAAATTGGAAGTCTATACTACAATTTTTATAAAGAAAATATCTGGGGTGTCTGGGTGGCTCAGTCAGTTAAACATCTGCCTTCAGCACAGGTTGTGATCCCAGAGTCCTGACATTAAGCCCCGCAGTGGGCTCCCTGCTCCTCAGGGGAGTCTGTTTCTCCCTCTCCCCTGCCCCCCGCCCCGATGTGCTCTCTCTTGTTCGCTCACTTTCTCTCTCTCAAATAAATAAAATCTTTAAAAATAAATAAAAGAAAATACTCATAATTATAGTCATTAAAATCTATCAATTATAGCACAGTTAAAAGCTTTAAAGCTATATAAACTTTAGTTCCATTAACCATCTAAAGAATCACATTGATTTGGGGGCAGGGCTAACCTCACCTTTCAGTATATTTAGCGTTAGATATTATATGGAACATTTTTGACTTGTTGGATTCCTTGGCTAATAGATTGTAGCATGAATTAAGTAGACACTCTACATCCAAACAATAAATACTTCATAGGTTACCCGTCAGATTTCAAATTATAATGAATAAAACTTTTATTACTTTGTTCCCCATCACATCATGGATTTTTATATTACCATTTGTAAGGGTCCATTCTATTTCCAATTTGATGGATGTGCATTGTGTATGAAGCAATCTATATTTATGTTCCTTGCAAAGGCCAAAAGTTGACTAAACACATCTAGAAACTGCTGCTATTGAAATGTAGTTGCTCACATCATGAATACATTACTGCCGCTGTGGGTCGGCAGTGTCTTGGCACCAACCGCTGCAGACTTTCACATCTCTCACCTTCAGCAAATGGCAAATATACGTTGCTCTTTTATCCAAAGGGGAAATGTTGCATGCCCTTTTGGGAAAGGATGGTCCCCAAATCAGCAACAAAACATAAACACAAGTACGATTGTAACAGTTGTGATAGTCTATAAATGGAAGATTTCAATAATTCTCCACATATGCTAATATGCAAGAAAATTTCATTATCCTATATTATCCATGACCTAAATATAGATTCTGAATGAAACTTAGATGTTAATCTCAATTTGTGAAAATAGTGGTTTTTGCGACCAGAACACCGAAGGTCTCATCCACAAAACATTATACATGCAAAGGGAAGAAGTAATTCATGTTATTAAACGATGTAAGTAAATGCTATCTTGTATTACTCACATTGTCTGTATGATAAACAGTCCTATAGTTAGATAAAAATAATAGAATGAAGTGAGTAGACATTTTAGCATTCAGGTAAGTTTTATTTATTTTTTAAAATGAAAACCTTCAAATTAAAGCATAGCAATCAAGAAATGATCACTGAGGAAATCATTCGTAATTTACATCTTATGGCCCATTTGTTTTTTGTTTGTTTGTTTGTTTAAAGATTTTATTTATTTCTATTTGACAGAGAGAGATCACAAGTAAGCAGAGAGGCAGGCAGAGAGAGAGGAAGGGAAGCAGGCCTCCCGCTGAGCAGAGAGCCCGACACGGGGCTCGATCCCAGGACCCCGAGACCACGACCCCAGCTGAAGGCAGCGGCTCAACCCACTGAGCCACCCAGGCGCCCCTGGCCCATTTGTTTTAAAAAAAGCAATGAAAAACTATAATTAATTTGAGAAAGATAACACATTGCATTGATAAAAGAGAATTCTATAAAAATGGAGCAAAGAAGAATGAGTTTTTGAAAATGAGAAATATGATGACCAAAATAAAAGTATTAAAAAATAATAGTTCAAAGTATTGACAAAGAACATCATGGAGGAGGAAAATAAAAAGATAAAGATTTCAAAAACAGGAAGAAAGAGATAGAAAATTAGAGTAGTATAAGGGGTTATACATGTAAATAATAGAAACTCTTGATGGAATAGACAAAACAGGAGATACTATCAAAAAAATAATAAAACTAGATTTGCAAAACCAAAAGACTTGAGTCTTTCCATTGATAAGACTCAGCAAGGATCTAACACATCAGATAAAAATGATCTGTAACAAGACAGCATTATAAAATATCAGAATACTGGATACTAAGAAGAGCCTAAAAATCTTCAGATAAGAGGAAAAGGTCAGATACAAAGGAATAAGAAGAAAACGTGGCATTAAACTTTCAACAGCAGCTCCAGACACCAGAAACAACCAGCAGTATTTTCAATGTATTTAGGGAAAATTAGTCCCAACCTAAAATAATATACCTAACCAAGCTCTGAATTGTGAGGATAAAAGTTTTATATGTGTGAAGATTAAAAAAATATATATATCTAATGCATTTTCTTAGGAGACCAATGATTGTTGAATCTCAGCAGAACAAGGAAATAAAGAGAGATTTAAAAAACCCTAAGCAACAAAGAAGTTAAGCAAAGGGCATTTCCAAAAGAAAAGTGAAGGAAGTTCCTGGGTGACAGCTGAGAAAGAAATTTGTCTAAATAGGAGCAGGAAAAAACAAACAAAAAACAGCAAACTAAGAATTGCATGAGGAAAACTGGAGGAGGAGAGAGAAACAGAGAGAAAACAGATGAAAATAAAAGCATAGAAAAGATAAATCATCTGATGTTTAGCAGTATTTATGAACATTACTGACGGGTATTTGGCAGACCTGTTAGAGAATTTAGAAAAAAAAAAAATTGGTACATGTAACACTGAGAAAATGAATAAAAATAAGACAATAATTAGCTCTAGGTTAACTTAAATGTGTTTTTGCAAAAAGGAAACATATTCAGAGTCTGCTACCTGGCTCAGCAATTTGCTTAATTCTAGTAATGTAAATACTAACAATTTCACCAAAAATTATGATGTAGTTGTATTGAGAATATAAGAGAAGGAAGGTTACCTCATCCAAACTCTTACCTGTTATAATGAAAAATTCAATAGCTTCTATCCAAATTAATCAATCAAGAGAAATCAGAGTTGTATTTAGAAGCTATGAGAAGCTATGGATGTGGGGTGCCTGGGTGGCTCAGTGGGTTGAAGCCTCAGGTCATGATCCCAGAGTCCTGGGATCGAGTCCCGCTTCAGGCTCTCTGCTCGATGGGGAGCCTGCTTCCCTTCCTCTCTCTCTGCCTGTCTCTCTGCCTACTTGTGATCGCTGTCTGCCAAATAAATAAATAAAATCTTAAAAAGAAAAAAAAAAGCAGTAGCAGCTATGGATGTAAATAAGAAGCAGCTAAGATGCTTGACAAGTGGCTGCCTTTGGGACTAGAGGAATATAGACAACAGAGAAGACATTCTGGGCACAGATACTTTTGGATATAAGGGTGACTATTTGATTTTAGATATATGGGCAAGATTCAATAAGGTGCAAATGGAAAACAAATTGATGTCTCCCCTCCTATTTCAAGTACTATCTGCTGTCTCTTTTTCTCTCTTCCTTCAGGTAAAATTTCTGGTAGATACAATAACTATTTTAGGTTATTCTCTAACAATAACATGTTCTCTGGTCATTTTTAGATCTAAGCATAGAATTTACGTTGTCCAGACTCAAGTGATTATTGCAGATCTCCAGCGTCTAGTCCGTTTTAAAATCTTTCTCTCAGGGGCTGCCTGGGTGGCTCAGTGGGTTAAGCCTCTGCCTTCAGCCCAGGTCATGATCTCAGGGTCCTGGGATCGAGTCCCACATCAGGCTCTCTGCTAGACAGGGAGACTGCTTCCTCCTCCTCTCTCTCTCTCTCTACTTGTGATCTCTCTCTGTCAAATAAATAAAATCTTAAAAAAAAAAATCTTTCTCTCATCTTCAGGAATGTTTTAGGCTGGGAAGCCTACAGGGAAGGCTGGGAAACAGTGACAGGAGAAAAGGAAAGCTTCTTTATTTCTTACTTTTCCTTTTTCCTTACCCTCTGATTTTTTTTTTTTTTTTTTTTCTCTTGTGGGTGGTGGCACTTTTGTGAGTTTCTCAAGGATGCTTTTCCTGGGACTTGCTCAATAAAAGCTCCCTTTTTTGCTGTGGACAATAGTGGTTCTCCACTATTGCCCTCTTAGGTTGATACCCTCTGTTTAGGAATCCAGTAACACCTTCAGCCTTTAAGATATACTGTTTTAACTTGGCTGCTGAGCATGTCCATCTTACGGTTCCACTGGGCTCCTGGGAAAGTCTCACATTCCTACCAAGCAGAATGGAAATGCGGCTTCCTCCCAGAGAAAGAAAAAATGGGAAAAACCTCTTCTGTTTGCTCTGCAGCCTGGCAGGCAACTCCACACACGACTTTCTATTTCAACCTAGACGTGAGTCCGTTACCAGGACGTACATCCCTATAAAATCTAAAAGATAATATGCAAGTTGTCCGAGTGATCCCTCTCAAGGCCCCTCTCATTCATCTTGAGCTGAGAGGGAGGCATTTCTCACCCTCCACCTTCTAGAGGTAAAAACTACACAGCACATAAAAGCATTCTCCAGGAATTCTCTCTCCCAACTCTTTAACCTGCCCTCTCTTGCAGGCTGTGAGGGGATCATCAAAGCTGGGAGAATCAGTTCTACAATTGGTTAGCCTATATAACATAAGTCAATACACAGATTCAGAATACAAGGCTATTTGGACATTGAATAAAACTGAAAAAGAAGTTTAATTTTGTCATTTATGCACAACTTTTTAGTTCCATTTTTTTAATTATGTGCACTTTTTAAAATTTAGATCTAAAATGAAAGTTAGGGGCGCCTGGGTGGCTCAGTGGGTTAAGCCGCTGCCTTCGGCTCAGGTCATGATCTCAGGGTCCTGGGATCGAGCCCCGCATCGGGCTCTCTGCTCAGCAGGGAGCCTGCTCCTCCTCTCTCTCTACCTGCCTCTCTGCCTGCTTGTGATCTCTCTCTGTCAAATAAATAAATAAAATCTTTAAAAAAAAAAAAAAAGAAAGTTAATTTTTGTTTAAAAAGGAAAACTAATGAGACTCCATGGTATAAATTAAATAATAGTTCTTGATCCTGAGTCTTTTTAGTCAAGTTTCCTGACAAAGGAAGACTTGGAAATGATACATTTCATGAAGCAGCAAGCCCCAGGTAAGTTTCAAGATTCTGATCTGCAAAAGTTGCAAACTCAGGTACCTACCAGACCAGACAATAGGAGGTTAATGAAGGAAGGTAACCTAAACAAAAACCCCCACCCCAAAGATAAATAGGTGAGTTAATGGATGTGTAATTAACTAGATAAGAGATATTCTTTTACAATGTATACATATAGCAAATCATTATAGTACCACAGAAGTACACTTAAAAGGGCCTGAAAATTTCTTTGTCAGCTATGCCTCAGCAAAGCTTAAACAACAAAGAAAAAACAAAAAGCAAACAAAAAAAAAACAAACAAAAAAAACTGCCGTGCAAGAGAACTGAGGGATGGCCACCAGTGTCAGAAAAATGGGACTGAGGGGCAAGAATTCAAACAATCTAAAACAAACAGCTACTAAGTTTTAGCTCATTGCCACTCAGTGATTTAAAATCTTCTCATTTCAAAGAGAAACTTATTTTATGTAGATTTTCTCTCTCTTTAAAAAAAAAAAAAAAAAGACAATTAATTGCAAAAAATGTTGAAACATTTTTAAGACAGACAAAACTTGTCTGCCAGCCCCATCCAGCAGCTAGGCAACCCCTGATCTTCAGATTTCTTTTCACAGTGCCTGTTGTATATCAATGCTGTTATATAGGTAAATTATTTCCCATGAAACTGTGCAATTTTCTCTAAGACTGTTAGCCCTAGATTACAGAACTACCAAAACCAAGGTCATTAACTAAGTCCATTCAAGCTTTTAACACATTTATTGAGTGCCTACCATGTTTCAGGCACTATTCAAGGTACTAGAGATATAGTAGTGAAAGTAAACAAAATCTCTGTGCTCATGGAACCGAGTCCATTGGCAAACAAGCAAACACTAACCAGATTATGGTTAATGCATATGTTTAGGACAGAAGTATTATCTTTGTAAGCAGCATTGCTGGTTATGGACTGAGCATTTTTTTAATCATCATAATAAAAGATAGTGAAGATGCCATTGGTTTCCTCATTTTACAGATAAGAAAATTGAAGCCTAAGAGAGATTGAGTACCTTGATTAACTTAACACAGCTCTTAAATGGCACAATAAGGGCTTGACCTCAACTTTGTCTATCTCAAGAGCCCTACCTACATTTAGTAGGTTTAGAAGGTGAGCTAAAACAAGAGAGACTATGTAAAAAAATGATACGATGATCACATACACATACACAACCACACACACACATGCACCCCAAATGTATGCTTCAAGGAATAACTCATAGCCAGAATATTGAAAAATAAACACAGGTGCACAAACCTCATGTTTACATATCAGAGGAAAAGAAACTTTTTAGACAAACACGTAAAAAGATAATTGTCTCACCTAGAACAATGTAAAAGAGAATATGAATGATAGTAGCTTATACTGGACATTTTGTATTTATTAATAAAGCTAAAAGTGGATGGTCCCACATTTGTTTATAGCAGCTCAACAACATTGTTAAGATCCCAGAGTTTGTTTGTTTCCAATTCTTCCTCTTATGTATATATGCCTTGCTAGCTTCTTGTCTTTGTTTTCTCAAGGTCACAAGTGTCTAAATGAGGAAGAGAGGGAAGGGTTCTTCTTTCTCCCTTTTGTAAGTTTCTACCAGGGTGAAAAATATTTCCCAGAAGTCCCTTCATAGATATTTGCATTTCATTGGTCAAAATAGTAACCAAGAGGAATGGGATTGTTCAGATTATGATAGGCTTGGACAAATGTTGATTCATCTATGTAGCCAGACACATTGAACAAAATTATGGTTTTACTAGAAAGGAGGAAAGGATAAATGGTTGTTGGTTAAGCCACTAATAAAATCTTCCAAAATAATAGAAAAACAAATATTTCTTATGCTCTTTATACATAGATACCTTATAATACAAAGAAATAAAACAGTGCAATGATGGATAACTACAAAAACTTTTATTTGTATAAATATTAGGGTCAGAATTCTGAGTCAGTTCGTGGGTTTGATCAAATGTATCAAAAATAATGACCTCGGGGCGCCTGGGTGGCTCAGTGGGTTAAAGCCTCTGCCTTCGGCTCGGGTCATGGTCTCAGGGTCCTGAGATGGAGCCCCGCATCAGGCTCTCTGCTCAGCGGGGAGCCTGCTTCCTCCTCTCTCCCTGCCTCCCTCTCTGACTACTTGTAATCTCTGTCTATCAAATAAATAAATAAAATATTAAAAAAAAATAATGACCTCCATGAAATAAAAAGTTCTAAAGGAAAGTCACAATGAAAACTAAAATGCAATCTTGACCTGAGTGCAGTAGGAAAGACGGTGGATTCTTGCATAAAGGAGATCACCTTACAGTAGGTAACAATATCTTTTACTACTATAATTCTTTAACTTTATTGGATTTAGATACACATAGAAACAGATTCTCTTTTAATAAGCAGCAGAATCAAGAGCTTCTTGTGTAACTTTTAGAGACCTATCCCTCTTGGTCTCTCAGCTGTAGGCAGGCAAGAAAATATCTCAAAATGAAACTGCTCTGTACCTGAGTACCAACAACATACATACTTTATTAAATCAGCATACCATCTATTGGGTTCTTTTTGCTTACTCTGGTTTCTAAGGCTTTGCAGACAAATTAAATGTGAATCCTTTCAAATCTCACACAGATTTACACACACGCACACATCCACACCACATATATTTTTCATTTTATTTTATTGAGAGAGAGTGCATGCCTATGTGTGTGAGGGGGAGGGGCAGAGGGAGAGAGAGAATCTTAAGCAGGCTCTGTACCTGCGGTGGAGCCAATGCAGGACTCAAGCACAGGACCCTGAAATCATGACCTAAACTGAAATCAAGAGTTGGTCGCTTAACATACTGAGGCAGCCAGGCACCACCACACACACATATCATTTAAAGGACTGTTGTGCCCTTCATACAATTTTCATTGTTGTATCTTAATATTTGCTTTCCTATTTGTTTATTTTTATTATTCCATGATGTGCAAATCATATATTATTTTAAACATCAGGAAGTTATTTATCAACTCAATACACATGTTTATAATAGTCATTTTTAAGTTTATTACCTCAAATAATGTAAATAAAAATAACCACCCAAACCTTACTATACAGAAAAGCAATGTCTGGTTTACTTCCCCCCTTTTCTTCAACTATTCAATGTTCATTGATTGTCATTAACCCACTGTGCCAGATGATTTCAGGTTTTGCCTATATCCTCAGGCCCTTTATGTTATTTTTTTAAAATATTTTATTTAATTATTTGCGAGAGAGAGTGAGCAAGAGAGACAGCATGAGCAGGGTAAGTGACAGAAGGAAGGGGAGAAGCAGACTCTCCTGCTGAGCTGGGAGCCTGACTCAGGGCTTTATTCCAGGACCCTAGCATCAGGCCTTGAGCCAAAGGCAGATGCTTAACTGACTGCTCCACCGAGGTGTCCCATCCTCAGGGCCCTTTACCAAATTTCCACATAGAACTTGCTGTTGTTCTTTTCCTCCAAAAGCTAGCAGTTAACATCCATGGATCTTTATTCACAGGCTGCCTGCTTAACTGCTGGAACCAGCTCTTCCTTGAGCACAAGGAAATCCAGAAGTGCCCCTTCCGCCTACCCAATGCCTTCAGGTAAACCTAATCAATAACAGCTGTGTACAGGAGTTCAAAACTCCTGCTCTCCTGCCTCTGCCCCAGATAACTCAGAAGTGGCACTTGCAGTGTTTACACAGTTCTGTGAGATTGAACCGAAGTCACCCTTTGTGGACCTTTGTCTCCTTGCTTGCCTTCCTTCCCATCTCAGTTTTACTTCCTAAATCCCCCAGCAGTTTATATTTGTTTCCTGGGGCTGCTCTAACAAACTACCACTAACTGGGTGGAAATTTATTATCTCACAGTTCTGGAAGCTAGAAGTTCAACATCAGGGTGTTGGTAGGGTTACTTCCTTCTGAGGACTATGAAGGTATCTGTTTTATGCCTCTGGCTTAGCTTCTGATGGTTTCTTGACAATCTTTGTTGTTCCTTGACTTGTGTTAGCATCACTTGATCTCAGCCTTCGTGTTCACATGGCATTCTCCCTGCATTCATGGCTATGTCCAAATTTTCCCTTCTTACAAGCACACTAGGCATATTAGATTAAAACCACACCCTATTCCAGTAGGAACCTTAACTAATTACATGAGTAATGACTTATTCCCCAAAAGGTCAAATTCACATCACATGTACCAGAGGTTAGGACTTCAACATCTTTGGTGGGGGTGGAGGGGACACAATTCAACCCACAACAAAGTTTTTCTTAATAAATCACTTTCACATGAATTCTTATCTGTCTCGAGGTTTGCTTCTGGCAGGCTCATTCTGTCCATCAAATATTTAATTACTGTTTCAGTTACAATGCTGTCAGTTGCAAAGAAAAGATAGTTCAACTTAAATTTACTTGCATAACAAAAGGAAAGCATTGCTTTATATAAACAAAAAAATTCAAAAAAAGATCAGACTTTAGGCAAAATTTCATTCAGAGATTCATGAGTCACTCAACAACAAAGTTTTTATTAAGTGCCAACTCTGTGCCAGGAAATGTACTCTGTTTTGGTGATAAAACAGCAAACCAAACAGAAACATTCCTAGAACTTATATTCAATTAAAAGAAGGCAAAAAAGTAAAATCAATAAGTAAATGAATAGCAATACATGATAATGAAGATAATGGGGAAAAAATAATCACGTAGAGTTGTGGTGAGTGTATGCATGTGGCAAGCAGTGGTGCTTGTAATAATATTTTGGTCTTGAAAGTTCTCATTTAAAAAGTAACATCTAAGTAAAGACCTGAACAAAATGACAAGGTGATCCATGAGAATATGTACGAGAATATCTGGGAGGAGGGCATTCCAGGCATAGGGAATAAGTAATAAAAGGTAGGAATTTGCCTGGGATGCTAAGAAGCAGGAAGAAGGCCACTTTGGTCTGAGCAGAGTGAGGGAGTGTTAAGGTGGAGAGCATTGGTCACGAAAAGAGTGTTCACAGCACACAGAACATTAGAGGCTATTGTAAGAAGCTTCGATTTCACTCTGTAGGAGATGTAAAGCTATTAGCTAACATTCAGTAGAGAACTGGCCAGATCATACACTTTAACTTGGGTCCTGTGCTGAGAATAGACTGAATGGGGACAAGGGTAGAAGCAGGGAGACAAGTTAGAAGGCTCTTGGAATAAGCCAAGCAAGAAGAGATGGAGGTAGCTTAGACTGAGCCATAGCAATAAACGTACAAGTTGGTCAGATCCCAAGTACATCTTAAAGATAGAATCAAAAGATGTCCTGGGAACTTTTTTTTAAAGAGCAAATATCTTTAAAATGCATCTACATTTCTTTGCAGCTACATTTCTTTTTAATTCTCTCAACTTAGCCATGATTATGGACTAGCTGCTTCTTCAGAGTGCTTTCCCCATGGTAGAAAAACAACAGATTAATGCTTCCTTGATAACATCCAGGAGAAAAAGTGGGCTTCTTTCATTAACTCATTGCCAATAATGTGCTAAGCTCCCTTTCTGAATGAAATAACTTTGGTTACATCTACTGTAATCAGGAGAATATCTTACACAAGATGGTGTAGGCATGAGTTATGTGCCCATTCCCAAACCATTTAACTGTGGCAGGAAACAGAATTTCTCTGATTGTTCAACCCAACTACTGCTCATGGTGTGGTCAGAATCACTTGACTAGCATGGTGGCCACAAAATGGGTAAAATAGATACTAGCAAGGAAAACTTAAATTCTGTTACAAATATAATTCTGTGTTCTAAAAATTATTTTCAACCACAGACCTATGGCTTCCTTAGTAAATATAGTCAGATATAAGCTAAATTGTCACAATATAGTCCATGAAAATTGCTAATCCTCCAATTGCCAATTATGAATGCTTTTTTTGGTTGGCACACAAAGTCACATATAGTATGAGAAAAGAAAATAAGAAGGATCTAATCGTATATAATAATTTAAGTAAAGAGTTTATTATTCATACTTTACAAGTCAATTAGGCAATACTGCAGAGAAGGCTGTCTTAGTAAGTCTCAGTCCATCATGGTTATACCATCTTCGAATTAGTAAGTTTTGATTATTTTCACTTTGGGCTTTACCAAATACTCAGGTTTGAGAGTGATCTATAGTATTGATATCATCTTTGATTAGGTTAACCTCTTTCTTAATATAGAGAACATGAAAAGAGACTTTGATCATCTGGAATCACAATTTTTCAATTCTGTTCTTGACCAGGAATTAAATTTCTATTTTAAAACAGCATATTTGATTTGTTTAATAAATTCTACATTAGCTTAAATTCTTATAAATCCCTATAACCTTAGTGGTCTAAACAATTCAATATACATTTTCTTCTCCAACTTATCAGATGGTCTAACCTATCTTGAAGACTCGTTACTGTCAGAGTTATTATACTGGTAGTAAAAATAATAGTCAAAATCATAGTTTCCAAGCATAGAATGGTGCCTCCTGGGGGTTGGGGAGAGGAGGAAATGGAGGAGGACATAAAGAATTATTTATCAATGGGGTTAAATTTTCACTTAAGCAAGATGAATAAGCTCTAGAGATCTGCTGTACAACATTGTAGCTACAGTCAACAATAATGTATTATTGTATACTTAGAAATTTGTTATGGGGGTAGATCTCATGTTAAGTGTTCTTACCAAAATAAAATTTATTAATTAAAAATAATACCATCACCAACAATAACAATAATAGTTAACTCATTCACTATTAACTCTGTGCCAGGTACTCTTCTTCTAAGCACTATACATATTCAATACATGTTCTCACAATGGTGTTAGTTAGGATCTCCATTCTACAGATGGAACTGAGGCACAAAAAGGTTAAATAACTCACCCAGAACTGAAGCAAGATGGCTTCACTCCAGAGTCCGTCATCCTTACGGCTTTGCCAGTGGGAAACTGTTACCCATTTCATTATTTTTTTTATCTCAAAAGAATTATTTTGAGAATAAGTCAATATTTGTATTGTTTCTATTTTCAAATCTAGTGACAAACACTGAATCAAAAATGCTAGGTCTCACATTTTTAAAATATTTTAATGTGAGCTTTGTATCATTAACTCTATTGATTTCACCATGTCAAACAGCCCCATGAAAAATAAGGAATTTTCAAACAATCAATTCTGTTGTCTAAATAGATACAACTTGATCTAATAAGATACGGAATAAAT
This sequence comes from Enhydra lutris kenyoni, assembly GCF_002288905.1. Classification (NCBI taxonomy): domain Eukaryota; kingdom Metazoa; phylum Chordata; class Mammalia; order Carnivora; family Mustelidae; genus Enhydra; species Enhydra lutris. The sequence goes on from NW_019154093.1 coordinate 37,294,543, forward strand.
GAACTCAGTAGTAATGGTTATTTTAAACACCCAGGTTTAGAATGAATAAAATAAACATTTTATTTTGTTAAATTACTTAACCCTTCATATTTCAATATATTAAGAAGACTGATAATATATTTGAAAGGTGCTAAAACTAACATCTCAGCCTTGGCTCTGTTTTGATATTATTTCATCTTTGAAATAAGAAGGAGAATTAAATTATCTCTAATTTTGCTTCTAGCTCTTACATTCATTCATAAATAGAAAATTGATAAAATATCTTAAAATGTACAGTTTAGTTCCTACCGTTTAGTTTTGAATAAAATTAAAACATGATTATGTTTTAGACATCTAAAGGCATCTAAAACATACATTTATATATGTTTATATATCTAATGTACATGTATGCATGTCTGTGTATATGCACACACACATACTGTTTCTGATAATGTATTGATGTATTATTTCAACAAATTGCTTTCTCTATCTTATACCCAAAGTTGGAGTAGATGTCTTATAAACAAAGAGTTTTACTAATATTAAAAAAAATATATGAGACAGCTATATGATTTTGAATCTCGATTATGGTTCCCTTTTTTGATTCCAGTCAATTTATAAGAAAAAGTAAATTTAACTTCTTGACTTGGAGGACAAAATCATCACACATTAAGTTTTTATTTTCTCTTATAGAGTTCTAATGCACATAGTTGCTTATCATGAACTGACCTTGACCTAAAGGCTTTGACCACATTTTAGATCTCAGAACAGGTTAAATAGACAACACACAAAATATTGAGAGAAATTTGGTTTCTTTCTGATATGGCTTTGATATTTTATAATACTCATTGAGGTGATGACTCAAACTGTCACTACACAGAATAATAGTTATGTTATCTGAGAAGTTTCAACTAAACTTACAAGCAGCCTTATGAAGAAAAAACTCTGTATTTGGAAGTAGTGTCTTGAATAATTAACCTGGTTGTATCTGTTGCCTCTGAGTTATTCATTTAATCTCATCTTTGGTTTCCTCATCTATAAAAAGAAGATAAGGATGATCTTTGTCAAGCATGGTTGTTGTTATGAAGTCCCTGATTAGCTAAAAATGTATGATCTTCTTTGTAAATGAATATAGTAAATGAATACAGATCTCTCTCTCTTAAGCACTAGATTTCTACATCCACCCAGCTGCTCAATAATAAGACAAAAACCTGTTTTTTTAATCTGTTTTTATCACATATATTATATGTCAGGAAAAAAAACAGGAAAAACAGTTTTCCAACATTATGCAGACTGAGTTGGCATGGAAAAGACTCCTGCCCAAATATGTAGCGATATTTGATGAAATATAACAATTTTTAAATACATAAACAACCTCTAATGGAAGAGATGAAAAAAATCCCAGATGACAGAAAAGAAGTAACCAAATGTCATTTCAACATGGACATTAGTTGATGCTGTGGGAATTTAGACAGGTATTCATCAGTTATAATCCCTAGGGGTCAGGCTGTGTGATTTTAACAAACAACAGGAAGCAGATGAGACTTGGACCAGAGTGAGGATTTGAAACCTAGGTACTTAAAAAGAGCTGATATCCCATTAGAGTTTGTCTTTGTTCAAAACTAAGAAAAAGAAAAGCTCCCATCCTATGCTGAGTCTTACATGGTGTGGGGTTCATATTGACACTACTTTTATGGAATAGGAATTCTAAGATTTTAAGTATAAAAGTTGGCCCAATACTAGGAAGACTCTAGGGAGTCCAAAAAAAGCAAAGCTTTACATTACGGAAAGTTTGAAAACCTAGTACTCATGGGTTCCCCACAGGAAAGAAAAAACAAACAATATAACAAAACAACAAGCAAAACCTCCACAGAAGGTGAGTACAGGAAAAAAAAATGATAAAGCATGAAATTAAATGCTTATCTTATACCACTCACAATAATTAACTCTAAATGGATCAAAGACTTTGACAGAAAACTTGAAATCCTAAAACTCATAGGAAAAAAAATAGGGAAGAAGTTCCTTGACATAGTCTTGTCAATGATTTTTTTAAAATATAACACTAAAAGCACACAGAAAAAAAAGAAAGTTAAAAATTGACAAATGGGACTACATCAAACTTAAAAGGTTCTGCACAGCAAAGGAAAAGAATCAACAAAATGAAAAGGGCAACCTACAGAATGGGAGACAAGTTTTGCAAACCATATATCTGAAAGGGGTTAATATACAAAATTTACCAAGAACTCATTACAACTAAATAACAACAACACAAATATGATTTAAAAATAGACAAAGGAAGGAGCTCCTGGGAGGCTCAGTGGGTGAAGTCTCTGCCTTCGGCTCAGGTCACAATCTCAGGGTCCTGGGATTGAGCCCCACACTGGGATCTCTGCTCAGCAGGGAGCCTGCCTGCCTCTCTGACTACTTGTGATTTCTCTCTGTGTCAAATAAATAAATAAAATCTGAAAAAAAAATAGATAAAGGAAGAAAATGGACAGAGGAACTAAACATTTTCCCAAAGACCTCCGAATGGCCAACAGGTACATGAAAAGGTGCTCAACATCACTAATACTCAGGGAAATGCGAATCAAAACCAAGATGAGATGTCACCTCACATCTTTAAGAATGGCAATCATTAGGAAGACAAGAGATAAGTATTGGTGAGGATGTGGAGAAAAAGGAACCGTTGTGCACTGTTGGTTGAATTGCAATGTGGTTCAGCTACTATGGAGAACAGTATGGAGGTTCTTTAGAAAGTTAAAAATTGGGGTCCCTGGGTGGTTCAGTCCATTAAACATCTGACTTTGACTAAAGTCATGATCTCAGAGTCTAGGGATCAAGCCTCACATGGGGCTCTCTGCTCAGCGGGAGCCTGCTTCTCCCTCTCCCTCTGCCTACCATTCTGCCTACTTGTGGTCTCTCTCTCTCTTTCAAATAAATAAAATCTTAAATAAATAATAAATGTAAAAATAAAACTACCATAAGATTCAGCAATCCTACTTCCGTGTATATGCTCAAAGGAAATGAAAACAGATTACCAAAGAGACTTATTCACTGCCATGTTTATTGCAGCATTATTCACAGTAGTCAAAATATGGAAACAGCCTAGTTGACTATCAATGAATGAAAAGATATATATATATATACACCTATGTGTATATATATATACACACACATACACAAATATACAATATACACATACACACACATACACACTGGAATATTATTCAGGCATGAGACAGAAGGAAATCCTGCTATTTACAACAATATGGGCCAACCCTGAGGACATTATGCTGAGTGAGATAAGTCAGAGAAAGGCAAATACTATATGACACCTCCTATATGTGGAAAGGCAAATACTGTATGATGCCTCTTACGTGTGCAATCTAAAAAAAGTGAAATCATAAAAGCAAAGAGTAAAATGGTGGCTACCAGGGCTGGGGCATGGGGGACAAGAGAAATGTTTAAGGATACATACTTGCAACTCATAGATAAATAAATCCTAGAGACCTAATACACAGTGTAGTGACTATAGACAACAAAACTGTATTATAAATGTTGAACTTGTTAAGAGACTAGATTTTAATTGTTCCCAACACTAAAAAGAATGATAAGTATGTGACTTGATGGAGGTGTTAGCTAAGGCTATCATGCCAATCATATTGCAGTATAAATGCATCAAGTCAATATGTTGTACACCCTAAACTTACAAAATATTGTATGTCAAATATAACTCAATAGAAACAAAACAAAACAAAACAAAGACCAACTGGTTCTGGAAGTTCCTACTGGGAAATGGCTCCAGTCATTTTCTGTACCCCTCCCCCCAAGAAAACAAAACATAACTGATAAAACATTATCATGTAAGGAAACAATTCATCATAAGGGAGAGTTAGCAGAAAATATAAACAAAAGAATCTGCAACTTAAGAACTTAAGAGAAAGAAAACTTCAAGCAAAAAAAGTACTTCTCTTTAAATAATAACAACAGTGATTAAGGCTTATTTTGAACTATGTGCTGTATTCCATTCTACTTGTTTTATATGCATTAAGTTCTTTAATTTTTATAATTGCATGTACAACTTAAAAATAACTTTAAACAAAAGGCAGATTACCTTTAAGGAATGATATTTAGGCAGAAAGCAATAACAATGGTCATAGAGACAGAAAAATACTGAAGTATCTTCTTTGAAATGCTGCTGAAAAATAACTTAATTGAAAATCCCATTTCCATATAAATTGTTAATCAAGAATGAAAACAAGGGGGCGCCTGGGTGGCTCAGTGGGTTAAAGCCTCTGCCTTTGGCTCAGGTCATGATCCCAGGGTTCAAGCCCCACATAAGGCTCTCTGCTCAGCAGGGAGACTGCTTCCTCCTCTCTCTGCCTGCTTCTCTGCCTACTTGTGATCTCCGTCTGTCAAATAAATAAATAAAATCTTAAAAAAAAAAAAATGAAAACAAGTACATGTCAGACAAAGCCTAAAGACTTAGCCTCTTATAGACCCTGTTTGAAATAGCCACCAAAGTCTATCCTTTACTATGGAGAAATTCAAATTCAGAAAGAAAGAACATGAAATGAGAAATATGATAAACATAGTAATTGGCATTGGCAAATCTGAATAAGCATTGATTATATAAAACACAATAATGATGATGTCTAATTCTGAAGGTATAAGATCAATTAGAACTAAAATACTAGATATCAGCATGGAATATGAAGAGGAGAGTTTAAATACTGTAAAGTTTCAGTAGTCTTCTGGAGTAAGCCAGAAATATGAATTAAGAAGAAACTTATTAAGTCAAGTATTCACCTAAAGAAAAAATCTGTAATGTGTAAACTTCCAGTCAGTAGAGGAGAGGAAAATAAAAATGGTTATGAACACAACTGGAGCAATCTAATACAAAGCAAGAAAGGAGTAAAAAAGCTAAAAGCGTGGTAAAAAGAAAACACAAGTAAGATGTTAAATGTAAGTCAAAGTTTATCAGTAATGACAATAAGTATATATGTAATAAACTTATTAAAAGACAGTCTCAGGATGTATTAAAAGTACTAAAATCCAATATATGATTCTTAGCAGGACATCTGCTGTTTCAGACATACACTGAACACATAAAGGTTGACAAAAATTGGAAATGAAGAGATGGAAAAATAGTATGCTGACAAATAGTGATAGAAAGATGGTATGGTTCCATTACTGAAATAATGGCAAAAATATTGTTTGCTATACTAAAACTGAACAAACTGAAATAATGGCAAAAATATTGTTTGCCATACTAAAACTGAACAAACTGAAATAGTGGCAAAAATATTATTTGGGAAAAGAAGCATCTGGAAAAATGATAACATTCACCATGAAGATATTATAATTCTAAATGTAAACACATGGAATAACATTTCAAAATACATACGGCAATATTAGAATATTACAAAAAAGGTAATGGTTAATCTATAATCATAATAAATTTCAATAGACTTATTTAGTAACATGCATTGAGCATAAAAAATTAGTGAAAAAATAGAAGATTTAAGGTACATAATTATTAAATTGAACATAGAATTCATCAATTAGAGAATTTCTATTCTCAAGCTCATATAAAATTTCCTTAAAATGTGGTCATCTACTAGAAAGAAAATCTCCAAAAAATCAAATAAAAATTCAATGATTTCTGACCATAAAACATTCTTATAGTCAATAAGAAAACACACCCTAACATTCACATGATTTAAATCAAAAAACATATTTTCAAATATCTTTTCAAAATATCTCAAATAAGAAATCACAATATAAGTTGCATAATGTTAAGAATTTGACAATAAAGACACTAAAAATCAAAATTTATGAGATACCTTGGGAAATCAATGGCATTAAAAAAGTAAAAAGATTGAAAATTAATGAGGTAAGAGGTTAATTCAAGAAATTATAAAAAGAACAAAGCAAATGGAAATAAGAGAAAGATGATAATGAAAATATATAGAGAAATTATTGAGTAGGGAACATAAAATTAATGAAAGCAAAAACTAGATATTTAAACAACAAAAAAATGAGAAAGTTGACAAAGAGCTATGGTTAGAAAGAGAGAAAGAAGAGAGAGAGAATATTAATATTTGGAAAGAAAATGACTATAAAAATAATACTGCAAAATAAAACCCACTTTTCTAGAATGTTCTTCCCCCAAATACCTACACCATTTGCTTCTTGACTATATTTATTCTCTACCCAAATGTTCCTCCCAACTGATTGATGTAGGTATTTGGGTGGAAAAAAGTAATTTCATATTATTCTGCTTCAGTATGACTGGATATAAAACTAGTAGATTCTACAAACTCTGAGAATTAATAATTAAAACTTAATAGCTTCTAATTATTAATCAATAAGCTTCTAAATATAAGATCAACATTAAAAATTCCATAATTTCCATTCAATATCAGCATCAGTTGGAGAATAATTTTTAAAGAAATAGTTGTATTCACAATATGAAAAATAATCTGTAAAAAAAAACAATAAATCCCAGTGATAAGCAAGGTCATGAAGAACTTATAAGAATATAAATCTAGCAAACTATTCATGAATGGGTACATTCACTTTTGCTAAAAGATAAATTCTCCCAACTTAATCTTTACATTCAATAATATTCCAATCAAAATTTCATCACCATTTTCACTGATTTTGAAAAGCTTAACTTAAAAAAATATATATATATGTATATATATATACATATATATATATTTATTTATATTAATGATTAGACCAGAAGAGCCAAGAATATTTTGAAGTATATTGGAAGGGAACTTATCCTATCAGATATTGAAACCCACTATATTTGTTTTATTATAGACTCATTTGACATAGATTCAATCATGAGAGTAGAACAGAAGTGGACTCACATGTGCAGGGGAACTTGATTTATAACAACTTTTGGAAATCAGTAGGGTAAAGATCAAGTGGTCAATGCATAGCCCTGGGAAAACCAGCTATATGTTTGGGACAATAATGAACTATTGTTACTTCTAATTGCCAGAAAAACTCACCTAGAACACACTTCAGTTGTTTTCACTCTAGGTATTTTTTATCACCCAGTGTCCCTTCAACTTGGATTTTTTTTTTAATTTTATTATTACTATTGGCCTACACTATACCTCTTTCTGAATACAATGAGATACTTGATCCTTCTATTTATATTACCTATTTTATCTGTCCCTTTCTGACCTCAATTTCTTTCCTGGATTTCTCAGTTGATTACTTCAACTATTCTCTTGCCAAAATGCTCAGATTCTTCAAATTCATGTTCTTTTGTGTCATCCGTATAGGAAAATCCTAACTCTTGGTTATTTCCACAGTTGACTTTCTCTGATCCAGGCTGCTGAATGCTACTTGATAAAAATTCTATGTCTACGCACCTTGGTGCCACCAAATTCATGGGTTCGAGTCTCAGCACCTAATCACTTTTTATATTCAACTAGTACTTCAGTCACTTCCTTTACAGAACTTTCCAGATCCTCATTATTTTCCTTCCAGTTTTCTTCAAACCTTCTATGATAGTTACTCTCAGCAAATATCTTTGGTTCTTACTTTCACAAAACTTAAGGCAATCTGGCCTAAACCTCCATCATCTCTTCTCTCTATGTAGAAACATTTGGATATTTACACACATTCACAATTCCATCCTTCCTGCTTCAAGGGCTCAGGTGGCCCTCATCCTGTTTCCACAGTAACCCTCTAACTGTAATCCTTATCTGATCCATCTTTATAGCTTTTGGGGCCTTGCTCCATTCTCCTTTCTCCTCAATCTTCAATAACTTCTTCTGAGTAGTTCATTGACCTTAGTGTGGACAAGCTCATGCCTCAGCCACCAAAATAAGTTCTATGAATGGGTCTTTCCTCTAGCCAATGCTCTAATTCACTCGCTTCTTAACCCATCTCCTTGGAAAGTATAGTGTCACTTACTGCCATTTTCTTATCTCCTGCTTATTTCTCAGCTCTCTACAATCTCTTTAAAAAGGTAAACAAAAACTTCTTAACATCTCCAGGAAACTCCCCATTGATCAGTAAGTGATGCATTCTAAGTGTTCATCTTTCTGGACTTTTCTCCGGGATCTGATCTTATGGTTAATTTATTCATTTTTTAAAGTCTCCAGTGTTTCCCAAAATTTTAAGAAAATTTATCTCTTGAAATATTCTTTTCATTAAAGGTTTGTGGCCAAGTTTAAGAAAGAAAGAAAAAAAAACAAACTCCACATGACTGACTTCTTTCTTGGGGTTTCTAATACATTATCATATCAAAATGTAAGAGGGAATGTCTTTACTCTTCTGTCATATAAATTGTGCTCAATGCAGTCTTTCCACTGGTATAGCCTTGGAAAGGGAGTAGAGGTTAAATGGCTTTTCAGGAACTGTACAGTGACTTAGCGGAAATCCTGGTGAAGTCTGGGGTAAGTGGAAATTTTACCTCTTCTGACCTCAGATGAATGTTGGAAAAGTGCAGAAATCCTGAAGTAAAGGAATTAGGCAATAGGACCTGTGTGTCCTGATCTTTCATCTCCAGGCTGTTTGCTATATAGATGAGTGTCAGTTCTGGGTCTGAAAGGTATTCCTTCCCTAGTATTGGTGAGGTGAACCTTTCACAGAATGATATTGCACAACCAGAGGCAACCCTGTCAAACAAAATAAAGGCAATGTTAGGTGTGTTTGAACAGATGCTAACTGGTTACTTGCCCAGAATGTCAATGTCCAGAGATGTTCTGGGGTTTCACAGGCTTCTAGACATCCCCTGCAGGGGCACAGAAAGTAACATGCTGGTGAGTTTACTACAAACATTCCTGCGATAGAATAAAGTAACTCCAAAGCTATAGATTAGGGTTTAAAAAATTAGGTTGTATTCAAAGCTCAAGTGCCAGTGAGGACTAAGGTGGGGCCAAGTTATCTGGGAGGATGACAGTCCCTTAATCAGGCAAAACATAATTCCAACTTGGTCACTGAATGTCAGCTACAAAAGCAATGACCAAATGAGCAAGGAAATAGTCAATACAGGGAAAACATAATTCCAACTTGGTCACTGAATGTCAGCTACAAAAGCAATGACCAAATGAGCAAGGAAATAGTCAATACAGAGTTCAAAAAGACTCCTGATTGCCCTATGGATACAAAGCGACTTTTCTACCACTGTTAGCACCACAAGGACACAGTAATCTCCCTAAGAATTCCAAATGCCATTTTGGGGAAGAGCAGAGGAAGGATGTAAAAGTTTAGAAAACAGCTTCTATGAGTAAGAGACTAACTTAAATTGAAAATTATTACAACTAGCTAATCTTTAAAAATTTAAAGTAGGGTTTGTTGTTGTTGTTGTTTTGTTTTGTTTTTAACAAAAAGCAACCCCCTGACACCCAGAAGAGTGAAGATGAGCGAGAAAGATCAGAATACTTAGAACACTGAGAGGTAGTTATGTGTTCATAATTCAACTCCCAGGCCTGGAATCATTCTTGAATACCCCTGCTTCTTAAGAGCTGGAACATTATATTCTACATCTTTTTTGCACTAACACCTACCACAGTGCCAAGAGAAGAACAAGGTTGCAGTTTTGTTTTTTTGTTTTTTTTTTTTTAACTAACCTTAATTTGTAAGTTTAATTGGCCGACTTTATAAGGTCTCTATAGAGAGGTAGGTTTTTTTTTTTTTTTTTAGATTTCATTTATTTATTTGTGAGATAGAGAGAAAGAGAGCACAAGCAGAAAAGCACAAGCAGGGGTAAAGCAGGCAGAGGGAGAAGCAGGAAACCTGATGCAGAACTTGATCCCAGGACTCTGGGATTATGACGTGATCCAAAGGCAGATGCTTAACTGACTGAGCCACCCAGGCATCCCTAAAATAGTAGTTCTTAGACTTATTTGTAGACCCTTGAATCCAAGCGTCTTAAAGCTTTTATAAGGATTCCATAAGGACAAAAATATTTTTGTAGTAATATGAAGACATTATTTGTTTTATTCAGACTGTTGAATATCACACTGAACGGTGGGTAAAATTGCCATCTTTGTAGCAGGAATCAGGGCAGTGGCACCAAACTGTACTGTCAGTTGTATTTCACTACTCTCATTAAATAATAACTAAATATAGAACTCACACTCTTAAAAATAAAAAAAATTAAAAAAAAAAAGAATTCCAGGGTCACCAGGGTGGAACAGTCAGTTAAAGTGTCCAACTCTTGGTTTCAGCTCCAACTGTGATCTCATGGTTGTGAGATCAAGAGTCCCACATCAGTCTCTGTGCTCAGCAGGGAGTCTGCTTAAGTTTCTCTGCTTAAGTTTCTCTCTTCTTAAGTTTCTTCTGTCTCTCACCCCACTCTACCTCTCTAAAACGAATGAATCTTTAAAAATAAAACATAAAAAGAATTCCAGTTTTACTTAATACTGTTCTTGATGCAGAAATAAAAATTATTAAATTAAATCTCAACCTTTGAATATACTTTTTAAAATATATTCTGTGTAACAAAAACATGAAGTGTGCCAAAACACTTCTGCATAACAACAAAGTGTATTTTTCTTAAGATTTTATTTATTTGTTTGACAGAGAGAGACACAGCAAGAGAGGGAACATAAGCAGGGGGAGTGGGAGAGGAAGAAGCAGGTTTCCCATGGAACAGGGATCCCAATGTGGGGCTTGATCCCAGGACCCTGAGATCAGGACCTGAGTTGAAGGCAGGTGCTTAATGACTGACCCACCCAGGCACCCCAACAAAATATATTTCTATTATGAAAAGGACTTACATAATTTTTTAAGTTGCTAGTGGGTTAAAGCCTCTGCCTTCGGCTCAGGTCATGGTCCCCGGGTCCTGGGATGGAGCCCTGCATCCGGCTCTCTGCTCAGCGGGGAGCCTGCTTCCTCCTCTCTCTCTGCCTGCCTCTCTGCCTACTTGTGATCTCTCTCTTTGTGTGTCAAATAAATAAATAAAATCTTTTAAAAAAAATCTTCTTCCCCCACAGAATACCATTTTTATTTGTAGATAATATGCTAATTAAATAATGTACTAAATAAAAATTCCTACTAGCTTATCTGAATATAGTATGCTCTTGATTAATAAAAAGCAATTGGCTTCCTTTGTTGCTTATTCTAAGTCAACTATCTCTTGTTTCTTCCTCTCAGAACCTCACTTTTATTCCGGTATAGTAATCCTTTCCATGCAGCTCACATGCTTCAGGAAAAAAATGTCCCTATCTCTTAGTTCTATGATAATCCTGATTATTTTAAAAGACCTGTTTCCCCTTCTCTGGAATTAATCATATAATAGACAAGTGATTTGATTCAAGTTGGTAAGAACCAGAGAAGTTTGATAGAAGTTTCTTGAAAAATGATTCCTAACATTTAAAACAGAGTCATGAAAAGCCCTTCTTCCTCTCATTCCATGTCTGCATATGAAGAAGAAAGAATACAGCCTCAGTAACCATTAGCAACCACCTAGTCATCTAGAGTGCTGTGAGTAAGGATACAGGAAGAACCTGTGTTTTTGATAACGCTGTTGACATTTTAGGTCAACCACCCCGGAGAACTTCTCTCCATCTGGAGCTCATATTTGAGCTCCAAATGACTTTCCTTATCAGTTAAACTAATCTGAGTCATTATTTTCTGTTCTCTGTAGCCAAAAGCATCCTAAGTTCAATAAGATAGCTGTTTTTTATTCTCAAACTTCCCATTAAGTAGAATGCTATAGATTTTTGACCTTCATCTGTTGCTTTCTGGCCAAAGGGAATAATTTGCAGGGCAACTGATGTTCATATTCTTCCATTTGTCTAGAACACCCTCCCCACCCATTTGGCTGATTGATTCAGGCCTCAGGTAAGGTCTTTTAAAACTTTGGCTCTATATTTTTCATAGCAATAAAAATTTATGATGCTGCACTAACAGATGAGCTGTTTAACTACAATTGCTGTAGCTTTAACAAATACCTTATCTTTTCAGCACTGCTGAGAACTTTGAGAGTACTATTATACCAAACCAAGTATTACATTGATGACTATCCAAGGATGTTACTATTTTTAAAAAAAAAAAGTATACCATCTATGTTTTCTATATAATATTTGCTGTGTGATCAGAATATTGTATCAATAGACTAAAATATAAACTAACGGCGTAATTTATTTTACACCAGATCCACACAAACTCCCCATTAATCAGAATGACTTTGATTTCAGGTTAGAGAATGTGCTACTAAAAGTGACTTAAAATCATTGCGTTAATAAGTAGAAGAGGATAATGGCTGAGCATAAGGAAACCAACAATATATATCCCTTTCCATCTCCTGTATGAGATGTAATTTAACCCTTTTTCTTCTGAACAGCTCTGCTCCCCCCACAACCTACCACTTAACTTGGGAAAATCAGAGTTGTTTTAATTTACTTCTGAAGGCAAGCAGGTTGTTAGTACAAAGCAGGGAGGGGAGAAGAGTTGTATGAAAATCAGTGTCTGGAGGTGCCTGGGTGGCACAGTGGATTGGGCATCTGCCTTCAGCTCAGGTCATGCTTCTGGAGTCCCGACATCAAGCCCTGCGTTGGGCTCCCTACTCACCAAATAACCTGCTTTCCCACTCCGGCCTTCACCCTGCTTGTGCTCTCTCACTCTCCCTCTCAAGTAAGTGAATAAAATCTTAAAGAAAAAAAAAAGTGTCTCTACAAATCAGTCACCGTGACCTAATCCAGTGTAGTCAACACTTTGTGATTTAATAAATAATGCATATTTCTTTTAAAAATGACATAGTCACTTAAAATTTAGAAACAGTATAATCTCAAAATGTGAGTTCTAATGAAGAGTAGTGCAGTTGTAATCTACATTGATACTAGGTAGATGGATAGATAACCTTTAAAAAAAAAAAGTCCATCTGGACCAGCACTGACCCTCAGCCTAGAAGTATAAGTAAGCTGTGGAACATTAGAAGTATTATCTGAACAAATTGAAACACTGAAGAGCAAGATTTAAAAGAAATACAAATTCCTTTGTCCAAGTCATTGTCATGTCATTTCTTTCTAAATTCACTCCTGGTTCCTAATTAAAATAATCTAACTTTGGTAGTTTCCTCCAAGTGTCATTTAATCCATCATTTTGTCTTAGTCATAGATTAATTTATTTAGTCTCTTAACACATTTTTGAACACATATTGCATGTAAAGCATAGTGACAGGTGCTTTAGCAGTACAATGTTCAGAATCAGTCCATTTAATTACCTTCCCCATTATCTTATTCCTCAATTCTTCAGGTCCCTTCAGGTTTACAGCAGGTTCCTCCAGGTATTAAAAATCTTGCCTAGGGGTGCCTGGGTGGCTCAGTTGGTTTGACATCTGCCTTCAGCTCAGGTCATGATGTCAGATCTTCAGCTCAGGTCCTGGGAATGAGCCCCGCATTGGGCTCCTGCTCAGCAGGGAGTCTGCTTCTCACTTCTACCTCTCCATCTGCCCCTCAGCCCCTCCACTTTTACTCTCTCTCTCAAATTAAAAAAAAAAAAAAAAAAAAAAATCTTAAAAAAAAATCTTCCCTAAAACTTATCATAGAAAAGGAGGTACTTTTCATCTTAGTTTTTCCTGTTTCATTTTTTTAATGTTACTTACTCCAAATCTGCTCTCAGTTCTAACAATAAGCATGTTCTTTGCTATATTTAGAAGAACATTTTTAAAAAATTAACTTTAATGTCAGCATTACAATCAGAAACAGACTCTTGTCATTTGCTCTGGGTGCTTTCTCCTTCATAGGACTTGCCACAAGAAGACTTAAAGTGTGGCTTGACGTCTGTTTTTCCTTCTAGCCTGGAATGTCCTTGAGGGCACAACTGAAACCTGCTATTCATTATCATATCTTCAGTACCAGGAACAGTTCTTCAAAAATTGTTAGAACTGACCTAGTTTGTTGTTGTTGTCATCGTCTAAGAATTTATTTATTTATTTATCTATCTATCTATTTATTTATGTGTGAGACAGAGAACACACGCGTGTGCACATGATGGGACGGGAGGGAAAGAGAAAGAGAACCTCAGGCAGAATCTGTGTTCAGCATGGTCTGCCATCTTATAACCCATGAAATCCTTTCCTGAGTCAAAACCAAGATTCAGTTGCTTAACCAACTGAGCCACGCAGGTGTCCCAGAACTGAGCTAGTTTTTGTTGAAGGAATAGTGAATGAATTTTAATCTTATTCAACATTAACTTCTCCATTCCCCACTAATCAGTGATTAATGTATATTAACACTATAAATATTCATTAAGCAAAGATTGCGTGAGCATGTGCTACATGCCAGGCAATGGAAAGATAAAGCTTGTGATCTCAAGGAGCTCACAGTACAATGAAACTTATTTTATCACGTTTAAAAACTTGATTCTGATTTTTAAAACAGGCCACTCTGGTGCCTAACAGAACTGATCTCTCATACATACCACTCTCTGGATATCATCTTTCTTTGATTATTTTAAATACAGTTTAAACATAATGAAACTGATTTATTTTAAAATCAAAGCTGGGACACCTGGGTGGCTCAGTTGTTAAGCATCTGCCTTCAGCTCAGGTCATGATCCTAGGGTCCTGGGATTGAGTGCAGCATCGAGCCCAGCATTGAGCCCAGCATTGAGCCCAGCATTGGGCTCCTTGTTCTGTGGGAGGAGGGAAGCCTGCTTCTCCCTCTCCCACTCCCCCACTTATGTTCTCCCTCTTGCTGTCTCTCTCTGTCAAATATATAAATAAAATCTTTTTAAAAAATAAGAAAATAAAACAAAATAAAAAATATATAATACTTTACTGTTAAAAAGTCATTCAGGGAATAGAGAAACTGGAGGAAATGCTTGGAAGAGTAAAAAGCCATGCAGAGTACAATCAGGACCTTTTGTGATGTCACATGCTCATGGAGCAGAAGTTGATTTACAAGGACAAATGAATGAAAAATATACCTGAACTATCAAAACAATAATCACAATTACATAGATAACACTTCTTTCTAATCAAATGGTGAAATCCATAAAAATTCTTAAATAATATTTTTAATTTTGAAAGGTAGTCTTTTCTATATTATTCTCCAGCTAACTTTCTCATGCCTCAACATCTTATTCATGGGCTAGCTCTCATAAGAAGTTTTCAGTGATTTTTCTATCTCAACATAATTCTATCTACTACACAGAATTGTCAGAAAGGGTAGTAAGTAGAGAATGAAATCAAGAGGTCACAGGAGAACAGATATATAGATCATATAAGATTTATTTACCAAATGTGTTAATCAGTTATTAGTAATTACTTTTTATAATTAATAATGAAATATTTCCATACTTGAGCACTCATAGTACATTTTGATGGTACTTCCTTAATAGTACTTTTTAAATTGTCTTTATCATTCTTTTCCTCTACCAGTGCTTCTCTTCTTTATTAGATTATAAGACTAAATCTTATTTATTGGGACCCCTGGGTGGCTCAGTTCGTTAAGCATCTGACTCTGGGTCAGGTTGTGATCCTTCTGTCCTGGGATTGAGCCCTGGCACCTAGGATCGAGCCCTGAGTCCTGGGATTGAGCTCCGTATCTGTCTTCCTACTCAGAAGGAAGTCTGCTTCTCCTTCCCCAGCCCCCCCACCTGTTGCTCCCTATCTCAAATAAACAAAATATTTTAAAAATAAATCTTATTTATTATTTTGTACCTTATAATATTACATTGCACAGTGGCTGCTCATAAATATATGAGAATAAATCCAAATGACTGAATTGACTTTTGTTAGTATTTTTATCATGAACAGATGGCCACAAACCTGGCTCCACCTTCACATGAGACAAAGCAGTAATTTGGTGAAATTTGACAAATTGTATTCAGTCATAGTCTGAATACCTGATTGACTCTGCAGATATACAGTTTTCCAAATTTGGTTTGGGACCATTAATGTACCATAAAAGTTCTGCAGGTAGGTGTGTGTGTGTGTGTGTGTGTGTGTGTGTGTGTGTGTCTCCAGTAAGTCAACATGTACAATTCAATGACATCTATGTGCTAAGGCTTATGGGGATAGAATGGTAAATCTGATAAACCTCCCTGTCTGCATAACACTTATACTCTAGTGGGAAAGGCACTCGTTATTTGTAGTTATAGTGCTTCTTGTGCAAAAGTGATTATTTTTTATTCTAACTGAATTAACATTGAAATATGTCAGTTAATGATAAGTAATAACTACCATTTATGAATCCTTATGCGCCAAGTAGTTGTTCAGCACTTTTTAGGCGTTATTTTATTCACTATTCATAGAACATAGATAATCAGATATCATTTCCATTTTATAGAAGACACTGAGGCACTGACAGATCTTTTAAAAATGCCAAAATATGGGCAATATATAGTAGAACCAGGATCAAAACTAAGATCTGCCTGACTTTAGTGTCTTGTTTTTAACCTCCTAACCAGAGTACTTCCAACTGGTATCCTCTTTAGTGTATCCTCTGGAATTTTTTATTTATTAATTAATTTTATATGGCAGGGAAAAGTTTGGGATTTGTCATATTTCAATTTTCCGTAATGACTAGGACTACAAATGTCCTTACAGCATCGAAGTTACCAAGATATTGAAAATGACTATGTGAATGATCATAGTTCAAGAGGGCAGAAAAGAGTATAAGAAGGACCTAGGACAATGCAAAGATAGTCCAAGCATATTAAGTTTTGGTGAGGATACCAAATATAATACCTAGTACTTTAGGTAATACTTTAGTGAGGATAATAAGCTTAGCTGTTGTTTTGAGGCTCTTTTCATATTCCTTTATAAACGTTTTGTGGTTGCTTGGATCAGTTAAATTAAATTAAATAATTGGAATGTAATTTAAGAGACCACCTCTTAAGTTGATAACATATGCTTCTGAGAACTCCAAAAGAAAAGTAAAACAACTCAGTCTGCTTCTCTACCCCATGATGTAGACAAGCAACTGCCAAAAACCTTAAAGGAAATGCTTTGATGTCAGAGTTTAAGAGGCTAATAATGATTTCTGGGATAGACACTTGTCTCATGCACAACAATCATAATTAGTCTCTGATGCCTAGGCTATGAACAAGGCTGGAACGTATTCTCATGTTCTCTCTCTCTCTAGAATATAAATTCTGTTATGCATATTTTCTATAGGTGTACACAAGCATGCTCTCCTAAAGAGCTTTAAGAGTTCTTGAGCTTTGTAAGGCATATAGGAAAGTGCCGCTTGAGTTACTATTTAGCAGTGGGAGATTTTCAATATAAATTGGCAAGGACTTAGAAACCTTCCCTCCTGTCTGAAAAATTTCCTGACCACCCTTGTTATGAACTCATAAAATACTTCCTGTTGATGTATTCTTTCAGAAATGGCTGTGTTCCCTCATCAATTATTACTTTACATGTTCACAGGTAAGTGGATCATGCTCAGAGGCTGATTTTGTCTCCTCCCTCCAGAAGTCAGTATGTGGTCATTGGTCCCTTCATTGCTTGCTATGAGAAATCTAAACACAGTCAGCATTTCCTCAGTTCAGCTTCTTTTGTGAAGATTTGATGGAGTCATGTAGCTGAATCATGTTTTGGTATTTGACTCCCATAATTTCACCATCTGATGTTCTTTCTTCCCCACACTATCTCATTCCCTGGAATCTCTTCTATAATTCTATTCCAAATAGTGGCCAATATCCTAGCTTCTTCTACCTTCTTCTTTGATTTCCTGTTTATATCAGTTGTCAGCACTGCCAATACCTGCTTTACTTCACAGAACAGTGTATCTCATATTAGCTTCTATCCTCAGCTCTTATACCCATGCCCATTCCAGTCCTCAGAAAAATGACAATAATAATAAACTTATTTAGCTATTATGACACCAAGAGCAGCTGTGGTTGGAGGTGGAAATAATGGACTCCTTCTTGGAAAACAACAAATTTAAAATGGAGTCTACCTTCTAGTTTCAAATTCTCCACATTATAATGGGGCAAGGTAACAGATATTGGTATCAACCGTTTAGATTGTTGAATAAACCTCATCAGTTGAATGGAGTTTTTGACCTTCTTCCTATTCTTTAAAAGAGTCAAATGCCCACAGTAGTCATTGCCCATCAGGGAGCACTGATATTGTGATTTATGTTCTCCTTGGCACTTAAAGTGTTTGGATATAATAGCTATTCTTTAAATGTGTTGAATATCATTTTACATAATTCACTGTACATTCAGTATGAAGTAGAATTTGAAAACAGACCTGAGAGTTTTAATTTTATAGTCATTTTTATGAAAATCAACTAACAGAATATATTTTCTAAAAAGTAGGCATATTAGAAGGCATAGAAAAAACAATCATAGAAATATAAAAAGGAATTTTTTTTGTAAAATAATTTTGGTACAGATTACAGTTACAAAGATATTTAAACACACATTGTGGGTAATATAAGCCATCAAGTTCAATTTTAAATGAAGGAGTTTTTAATGTAACAACTCTGCTACCTGTATAAAATGTTGAGTTATTTCCAGGGAAGTAAAATAATCTCTTTAAATTTGATGTTATCATAAGCATAGAAATCTTAAATTATCCAGGTATGTACTTTAGAGAAACAGGAATATTATCTTGACATATTTAAAGGTATACAATACAGAAAGTTTAAATGACAATGGTAAAATCTTCCTGGTCATTTTAGATATGGGTTTAACATTGTAAAACCTTGTTGGGTTTTAAGAAGATAGTGTCTGCATAGCGATCCATTATCTATTTATATAATGAAAGTAAACAAAACAAAACATATCTTCACTCTTTTAATACTGTAAATTTTGGAGGCCGAGAAAATTAAGGCCATCCCACCCCAAGTTTAGCTGATGTGGGAAACAGGGGCAGAAGAAAATCATTAAAATTCCTTACTTACTGACAAGCCCTTGAAACAGACAGAGTGTTTAAGTCCTGGGGACTTAACTGCCCTCACCTTGAGATTTTGCTGAGGACAATCCTAACCTGACCAACCTTCTACCCCAACAGGTCCGACCAGGATCCTGTAAGTCTACTTTAACAATTCCTTTATCTCTAAACCTCCAAGATAGTGTCAAGAATCATTCCCAAGTATATGGCCCACTGATATCCATCTAAAGGGTCTCACGAGAAGATTTTTATTATTGGTAATAAATAACCTTTCTCCCAACAATAGCTAGCCCCTCAAGGTCCTGGAGACCTTACTTCCAAAAAGCCTTGGAGACTTACATCATCCATAATCCCCTTTGTCCTCACCCACCGCCGAGTCCACCCCTACTCTGCCTTTAAAAACTCTGACTGTAATCTGGTTCGGGGTCCAAGTCCCTACTCCGCTGTGTCGGGTATACTCGGGCCCAAGCTTAAGCTTGTCAAATAAACCCTCATGTGATTGCATCGGTGCTTGGCTCCTTGGTGGTCTCTCGGACACGAAAATTCGGGCATAACATAAATAAATTACATTCATAATGATTTTCATATTATCTATTTATTTCAAACCTTCCCAGATTCTTACTTATTTTTTAAATGCCTTATATTGCATAAAGAAACTGTATAGAAACAAATATTATTCTTTTTTATTTGAAATAATCAAGTTTAAGATAAAATGCCTGACAGTGAACTGTATTTCATTTTCTTTTCCTACGCAGGAACAAATACACTAAGTAACCCATGCTCAGAGATACTGGTCTATGGCATTTGCAGACAATGAAACTGGGGAAATGCTATTGAGTTTGAAGATTACACAATGTGAACTGTCAGTGTCTTGCAAGAAGAATAAGGTTATCAAAAACACTTTGGCTACATCTATGTAATGTCCAAATTCCTGTCTGAACACTAAAACATTCCTTTCAGTCAACTAGGTGAAGGTTAGTTTATTGATGTGGTTTAAATCCAGGAGGATATCAGACATTCTCAGATCTGTGACCTTTTTCTTGGTAGAGAAATGAGAAGGAACTGGGGGTTGGGATTGTGGGGATATGTAATGAATTGAGAGAACTTCAACACCTTTTCCTTTTACCACTAAAGTCTCATGGGACTTAACTAAAAACTGATTTTTTTGTAAGAAAGACTTTGATTTCTATTCTGTTACCTCATTTCTGGTTATTTTCTCGCCACAGGTAGAAGATATGATGAAACAAGATTGTCTTATCCATTTACAAGTAATAAGGTAAACCGTCTGTATTTCAAATTTCATAAAAAGACATGCTTAACCTCAACTTAATAATTATTGCAGATAAACAAGTGAGGGAATGAAACATGCTTTTCTATTACATTGGGAAGTTTTAAAAGATGGCTAGTACCCAAGGTCAGTAGTTGTGTGGAAAAACAAGAATTTTGATACACGATTTATGATAACAAGAAATAGTTTAACATTTTTTGGAGGAATTTTGGTACTATCAATTTTCACACATTATAGTTTTCAGTAACAATATAATAATCATGACATAATTATTTCCTATATTATTATATTTATATTACTATATAAGATATTTAGTTAATTCACTGCTCTTTATCAAAGAGTCCATCTATTCCAAAAGGAGGTAAATTTTCTTGTTTTTTTTCTTATGTCTCATATTTGAATTTTTAATTGGTAGATGAACAATATTTGTAATTTGAGTTGTTTGTGTTACTGCTATCAAATAATAACAATGAATGCTATCTAATAGTGGGTCTTATAATAATAACAACAATAATAATAATAACTCATTTAGATGAATGTATTCATTATCTAACTGATGATAACGGGTATTGAAATTTTTGCCTACACTGACCCTGAAAATATATTAGGAACATCAAAAAATGATAACCAAACATGTTTTTGTTTGTTTTACTTAAAAGCTACCGATCAGTAAAGTCAGCAGAGCCATTTGTAACAACTTTATGATGGCAAGGCTCATTCTCACCGCCACCATTTAGAATAATAGCATGCTCTACAAAAAGGAAATACACAAATGCTATTTCAGCTAGCTTCAACATTTTGACAGTGAAAAATATCACCTCAAAAATTGTGATGTAAACAGATAAATTAGTTCTACTTCCAAACTATGGCAGCCTAAATATCATGGAAATAGCTTTAGAAAAAAAATATGTAGAAATGCTGGATAAAAATAACAAACTGCTTTTATTTATTATTTTATGGACACTGAAATTCCAAAAAGAAGATTCCTGGAGGCCAAAAAATTAAAAGAAAACAGAAAATCACAGTGATAAGAAGCATCAAATTCAAGAGCTGGGGCTGCCTGGCTGCCTGGCTGGCTCAGTCACAGAACATGTGACTCTTGATTTGTGGTTGTCAGTTCAAGCCCCATGTTGGATGTAGATAATACAAAACAAAACAAAACATAATTAAATATGTAATTTCTCTGAAGGCATGACACTGAATATTCTAGAATATGTCTACTAACAGACAGCTGAATAGAATATTAGACTTTTCACCCAAGAAAGATGGGAGTTAACTATGACCTCTACTTAAAGGTGGGAAACATGAAGACCTACATTTTCACTAAAAGGCTAATTTAAAATTATCTACCCCTGGTAAATACCCAGGTATAGAAATTACAAGGTACATTATCAGCTTCACCCTTGGCTAGGAGTGGAGAAGAAAGTTTTTCTCTGAGAATTTATAATCATAGGCATGTCTTTTTTATCACTCGGGTAGCCTGGGAAACCCACAGCTAAAAATTGAAGTTATTTGGAAAGCTCACTCTCCAAGGCAGCCAAAAAACACAAATACAGATCCATTTGGAGGAAAACATCTTCAACCCAGGATTTACATTATTTCCATACAGAACATTCAACTGAAAATGAGCTCAGAATCCAAGGTAATATAACACCATTAGCAAGCATCAGGAGAAAAAAAAAGTCAGCACCCCAAATTAGATGCCTTGAACTTTAGATATTAAAATTATTAGACACAGCATGTAATATAAAAGAGGGAATCAAAAGCGTTAGCGAGAAACATGACATTTTCAGAAAAGATCAGAAAATTTTGATACATAAAATAGAATTTGAAATATAAATATAATTAATGAGATTAAAAACATTACATTAGATAGTTGGAGAATTAGTCAACTGGAAGATAAAGCACACAAGTTTACATAAAATGTAGCACAGAGACACAAAAGGAGAAAAATGTTAAAAAGTGGTTAAGAGACTTGGAAGGTAAAATAAGGGGACAATACAGTGAATGAGGGAGAGATAATATATAAAGAGATAAAGGCTTAATTATTTTTCCCCAAAATGAATTTTTAATTCCTAGCAGCATAAAAAGAAATAAAGGAACTAAAATCAGATAAAAATTAGGAAATAAAAGGAATCAAATCATTCCTAAAAACATCAGTACTCACAGACAGGAAATATCTAACAATTACAACAATGAAAGAAATGATTGGCTACAAAGAAATGGCAATTAAACCGAGGGCAAATATTTCAACAGCAACAATGAACGCCAAAACCCATGGAACAGTATCTTCAAAATACTGAGAAATAATAACAACTTTGAACTGTATACTAGCTAAGTTATTATCGAAGAGTAAGGTGTAAAAAAGATTTTCATTTAACATAAAATATTGGAATTTGTGTTTTTCATAGCTATAGGTTATAAGATATCAGCTGAAAACTGTTGGAGAGAAAAATTCACTAAAATAAAATGTTATCCTGAATCTCAATAAATCTCTACTTGTTTCATGTTCAACAAACACTATTCTTTTCTGATGATAAAGTAGAGATGTTTTAAAGAAATAAAATTAGAGGCACCTGGGTGGCTTAGTCATTTATGCGTCTGCCTTTGGCTCAGATCATCATCCCAGGAACCTGCGACTGAGCTTGGTCATAGGCATCAGGCTTCCTGTTCAGCGGGGAGACAGCTTCTCCCTCTCCCTCTGCTGTTCCCCCTGCCTGTGCTTTCTTGTTCTCTCTGTCAAATGAATAAATGAAATGTTAAAAGAAAGAAGAAAGAAAGAAAGAAAGAAAGAAAGAAAGAAAGAAAGAAAGAAAGAAAGAAAAAGAAAGAAAGAAAGGAAGGAAGAAAGAAAAAGAAAGAAAGAAAGAAAGAAAAGGAAAAGAAAGAAAGAAAATATGGTAATAGGAAGTTAATCTTAATCAATAGTATCAAGTCTCTACCTTGAACTTTGATTAGATTCCATGCTAAATATCACCATTCTTAAGCATACCATGTTCCAGGATGATTTATATATCGAAAGACATTTCTTTGGCTTTGAAGTAAGCAAAATAGTGAAATCTAACCAAAAAGTCCTGGGCTCCTGACTACGTAAGATATCTAAACCATCATGCTGCTTTTACTAAAAATAAGTAATTTAATAAACTCATCAAATTGTTTGGCATCATCATTTGACTATTCTCTCAGGCAAATAGATTTACAAGATTGTGTAGAATGAAAAAGGAAAAAACTTGTTAAACAAAACTATCAGAGTTATCACAGTTCAGTATATCTTGCCATAATTAAATTAGGATTTAATCCTATTTGTATTTACCTTCATCATTTCCATCTATATTTAAGGGTTATCTTAAATATAGAAAAAAATGTACTCATAATATTTTTATGGCTTTGTCTATTCTCTCATCATTGAATGGAAAGATATTCTTTCCTAGGAATTATTTTTCTGGACCAAAGCAAATTCATGATACTATAGTTGAAGTCCAAGACTTGTGTTAAAGAAGAAAGCAATTATAGGGACGCCTGGGTGGCTCAGTTGGTTGGATGACTGCCTTCGGCTCAGGTCATGATCCCGGAGTCCCGGGATCGAGTCCCGCATCGGGCTCCCAGCTCCATGGGGAGTCTGCTTCTCCCTCTGACCTTCTCCTCGCTCATGCTCTCTCCCACTGTCTCTCTCTCAAATAAATAAATAAAATGTTAAAAAAAAAAAAAGAAAGCAATTATAGATGGACCAATATGACTGCATAATAACAACCGTAACAAGGCACCATTCTAGCAGTTATTTGAAAAAGTAAAACTTGGAAGACTGTAATGGTAGCTAATTTTTCAGTTATCCATCTGAAGCTAGGACAAAGAACAAAGCAGAAAAAAAGCAATAAATATTATTTTGCCCTAACTTTTTTTTTTTTTGACAAACAGAGATCACAAGTAGTCAGAGAGTCAGGCAGAGAGAGAGGGGGAAGCAGGCTCCCCACCGAGCAGAGAGACTAGTGTGGGTCTTGATCCCAGGATACTGGGATCATGACCTGAGCCGAAGGCAGAGGCTTTAACCCAGTGCCCCATTGTCCTAACTTCTAAGGAAAGATAATTGGTGTTTCTATACTGATTGATTTAGTTAGAAACAAATTAATATTAACAATGAACAGATTGTTAGATTAAAGAGTTATGTTATCTAAGGGAAGTTGAGTGTCGCATATGCTCTGGATTGTGTGTTTATGCAATCTTCTGAACTCCAG
Source organism: Enhydra lutris kenyoni (assembly GCF_002288905.1). Taxonomy (NCBI): domain Eukaryota; kingdom Metazoa; phylum Chordata; class Mammalia; order Carnivora; family Mustelidae; genus Enhydra; species Enhydra lutris. The sequence continues at coordinate 37,318,874 of NW_019154093.1, forward strand.
TTAATTATGCAGTTTGAATTAATATATTTGCAAATCACTGGAAGTTCTTTGGTAGTTTATAGTTGTATTAAAGAAAAAAAAACTTTGTGGGGCACATGGGTGGCTCTGTTGGTTAAGCATCTGCCTTCAGCTCAGGTCATGATCCCAGCATCTTGGGATCCAGTCCCCTGCAGGGCTTCCTGCTTAGCGGGGAATCTGCTTCTCTGTCTCCCTCTGCTGCTCCCCTTGGCTATACTCTCTATCTATCTGTCAAATAAATAAATAAATAAAAGCTTTAAAAAGATTAAAAAAAACTTTGCTAGAAAAAAACATCAATTTCCTACCTGTTATTTTTTTTAGAATTCTTATCTCTTCAAGTTAATAATAATGTACTATATTAAAATTTAAGAACATAGGATAGGGCAATTTTAGAATCAGGAAGACCTGTAGGATACTTTAACAACATGTATTAATGTTAGAATGAATACTGTATTTTAAATTTTTTATATAGATATGAACCTACTTAGAGAAAACAAAGTTCTTAGGAAATTTTTACACTATAATGTGTTAGTGAACTCATATGCATTACTTTTTAAAAAAGATATTTCATTCCTGTTAGCTTGTCTTTTTACTCATATTTTATCTAAGATAACCTTCCTGTTAGAGTACTGGCATGATAAATTTAGTTGGAACTGCTTGTGAGAGAGAATTGCCAATTGGATGTAGTACTAGACAGAGCAAGGTCTTATGCTTTCACAGTCTGTTTTCAAGAGATCTGTGGTGTGAAAAAAATTAAAGAAGCTATCATGGATCCACACCATGCTTACAAATCAATAGCCCAAAGAGAAGGGATGAAGAAAACTCAAAGATATTTTGAAGAACAAGATGAAATGCCATGTTCTTCCTATATATAAGCATTGAAGGAATTTAGAGCAGTTTCCAGTTGAGACAGTATAACAAGACAGGGGGAACCAAATGCATAGACCAAAAATTGACCAATGAGCTGGCCTATGACAGAGGAGGCATCAGATTTTTATGAGGAAAAAAAAATGGAAACAAACAAAAATTGATCCCTTACCTCACACCATATGCATAATTTCAGAATCTTTGAAGTCTGAAATATAAAAAATTAAAATTATAAAGCTTTTAGAATAAATAGAGGAAAATATATTTTTAATGTTGGGATAGCAAAGGTGTTTTTTTTTTTCTTTTTAAATAAAAGCAAAGCACATATCATAAAGGAAAGTACTGATAAAGTTGATTATCTTAAATTAAAACTTCTTTTCATAAAAACACCATATTAACAGTGAAAACTAAAGATTAAAAAATAATTGACAAAGGATTATAATACAGGACAAACACACCTAAGAAAACCCAAATTGAAAAATGAGTGAAATATATATAAACCAAGAAATTCATATTGGAAATGTGAATTATCAATAAACCTATTAAAAATAATCTCATAAGTAATCAGGGAATTATGCATTTAAACCATAATGAAATACCATTTCATATTTCTAAGATTGTGCAACATGAAAATGTCTGATAATTCCAAGAACTGCCAAGATATGGTTCAAGTGAAACTCTCATAAATCATAATAGAAATGTAAACTGAAAAGAATTTAATATTGAATATATTCTACAACCCAAGAAGTCTACTCCCAAGTGCTATATGAACTGGAAAAACTTTTATACTCATACATAAAAAGATACAAACACTTTCACAACAGCATTATTATAAAAGCAAAACTTGTCATCAGAATGTGAACATGATCGATTCATACAATCTACTATCATGCAGCGGTAAAAATTAGTGAACCAGAGTGACACACATGAATATCAATTAGTCTTAGATACGTAATGTGTTTTTAAAAATCATAAGCAAGTTGCAAAAGAATACATATTCCATTATGTCATTTGTGTAAGGGTTAAATTTCCAAAGCAATGCAAAAATGTTGTTGGCAGTAAAAGTGCATGAAATTAGTTAAATAATGACATATTAATTAATTAACACATAATTTAAGAATGAGATTACCTCTGTGGGATGAGGGGAGCAGAAATAGAAGAGTGGGAGAGGAAACTTCAATCTTTCCTTCTTAAGGTGTGTGGTGAGTACATCGGTGTTCATTGTATTTTGTATATCTTAAGTGTGCAAATTAAGGTTTAAAAATTTTTAAAAATCCAGATAAATTAAAAACACAATAAAGAAGCATTCTCTTTAGCTAGACAGGTTGTTAATCTGGGAAATTAGTTTCACAGTAAAGGCCATCTAACAAATTCTTTCTAAGAGAAAGAAACTTAATGATGCCTACTTCCTATTCAGAGCTTCTCCAGGCTTTTCAAAGATTGACCACAACGATGCAGCATTCCCTACCCTTCTAGTACCCCACTGATAAAGATCCTGTCCTACCAAACTCTATCAGCAATGAGCTTTTCAGATCTGTATTTCCATACATCAATTTTTAACAATGTTTTTCTATTTCCCCAAGGACCAGTCTCTAACCAGTATCTGAGATATTAACAGTTGGTAAAGCAAAAAGTGCTGTGCTTTCCCTAAGTAGTTTTACTTTAATCAGGAATTGCCAGAGAGGAAATATTTAAGACAGGGTGACATTTCAGGCCTCCAAAGAGAAACATTAGGAAGATAGTTGGCACCTGATTGTTTAATATCACCACATGTCTTTTATTTTCAGGTAATTTAGACTTGGGAATAGATGATCATTTCAATAATTGTAGTAGTGTGGGTCAAAGGCATTGATGAACAATTTACAAAATTTTATGGAGGGTAATGTCTAGCCATTCATAGATGTAATCTGAACAGCTCATCTGTTAAAACTTCCTTGGTCTAACTTTTGAAGTTGTTGCTATTTTTAGTGTTAGACCTCTGCTTGAATGACCAGCCTGAGGATATTCATTCCTCTTTCTCCAACTTTCAGACAGTCATCTGCATTTCCAGAGGGTTGATGACAGGGCAACTTGGAGTTTAAAGACAGCATCTGCATTTGCATTTCAATAGTTCCATAATTCTATGAAAGCATTGAAATCTCTTCAGTATGCCTCATTGTTTAAATAGTGAAGGTAGCCACATTTTGTTCCAGATTCATGAATCTTAGGGGAAAAAAAAAAAAAAATTGGACCATTGTATCCAAAGCCTATTCTACAGAAAATATTCTACTTCCTTCTTTTCCTTTTTTTTAATGCTAAAATCATGTTGTTAAAAATCATAGGCACTACATCACATCTGTACATAGTTTAAATCTTTTATCCATTTGAGTTTTTATGACCTGAAATCAAGGTTCTAACATAAAATAAAGGGAAAAGGAGGACATATAGTTTGAAATAATTATAAGGACATCATCAATTTTTAATTTGGAGTTGCAAAAAATATCTCTCCCCATTGGAAAGGCATTTCCTCACAAGTTTGTCGTGAGTTAGGAAAACAGTTCCATTTAACACATGGGAGGTGACTTCATTGGTAGGTATGTTGCCTGTTTGTAAGGATCTGCAGTGACTTATTATTAATTATGATTTTAAGTAGAAGACCTTTTCTCAAATATTTTGATATGAGGAAATGAATCCTGGAGTTAAAATAAGAAATTCTGAGTTCAAATACAAGGCAGCTGGGTACCTTTCTGGTTGAACCTTTGTTCCCTTCCTATAAGTGTAGATAACATCATCCACCAGGTAGTTTTAGAAAAGTGAAAATTCTATGTAAACTATATTTAAAAGAACTGGAAGTTTATAAAAGATTGCTACAATTGTATAATTGTTGTGTGAGGTTAGTTTTTTATATTTTCAATCAGTACCTAAAATTTTTCATCTCACTCCATCCAGCTGAGACACTGAGATGTAATAATATATTTGCAAGGACAAAACTATTGGTAAAAAAAGACAAAACAAAACAAAACAAAACAAAACAAAAAAACCCAGAGCTCCACAGAGGTCAGCTCAAAAATATATCACTATAACAATTTCTTTTTAATCTCCTTGCCATTTCAGGACTGTTTTTCCCCCCTGTGGTGTTTTATAATACATTGTAAAAAACGATAAGACTTTTAAAAATATATTTTCCTTTCCGCATGCAAATGATACGAAATACTGGGAAGTTGTCCTTATAAGTCAGCCCATCTTCATGCCTCAGGTAATGTGGGAAATAATCCTCATTCTTGATGCTATGCAAATTAAATCTATAATCTGCAAAATCTCTTCCTAGATAATCCCTAGCAGCCAGAAATGTTTTTGACCTTGAAGATTTTAGCATTGCAAATCTAAGAATATAAGCAAGTGCATTTTCTTTTTAGCAGGCTGTGAGCTTACATCCACCCAGAGTGGCAATTGAATGCCATGTGGTCTGACTGTATTAGGAAAGGGAGATTCTTTCTCTTCCATAAGGAGGAAACAAACAAACAAATCCTATCGCCTATATTTCACAAAAGAATGATTCCAACACAATAAATCCAGGGTCAAAGAAAGAATTCATCAGATGGGTGTTGAGAATAAAAGAAAAGTCTAAATGCAGTACTAGCTTCATCTATATGTTTCTTAACATATTGCTGCTTATAAGAGTTTGAAGAGAAGTATGTGAGAATGAAGTGTCTCTGTGTGCCTTTATGTAAAGGAGCATATGAATGTGTGTGAGTGAGAGTGTGTGTGTTCACAGCAAGAGGAGTGGCAGTGAAACCATGAAGGGTAGTTGGGAAACCCCTTCTCTTTTTGCGCACTCTCAGGCTAGCATCCGCGGCCCCAGAAGGAGAAGGGAATGTCAGAGCAGGCACGAAGGTCGCTAGCTTGACTGATATGAAGTGACCGACCCGCAAGCAGAGACTTTTCTCCTTGGCAGCCAACAACCTGCAGCAGGAAAGGCGGGCGGGGGAGGAAACCCCGAGGAGGCGCTCCCGGCCGCCTCTTTGCTGAGATAGCAGGAGCAGCAGCCTGCGGAGCCACGAGCGCAGCGTCACTGAGCTGGTGCGGGTGCAGGGGCGCTCAGGGAGGCGCAGAGGCCCGGAGCCGCTACAGCCGCGGAGTCGCCCGCGCTGCAGGACGCCGCGCCGCGCCACTCCAGCGCCACGGGCCGGTCCGGCAGCAGGAGGAGCCGGTGGCGGAGCGCTGCCAGGCACGGTGCCTCGAGCACCTGCCTGGAGCGCAGTGGGCGACGAAAGGAACCCAGAGAGCTCGGCCTTTTGTCCCGTTCTCTAAAAGCAGCTTGTGACCAAGCCCGGAGGAGGCGAGCATTTCAGTTCTCCGCCGGACTGGGATTTTTCTTCTCACAATTTGGGGGAGCCCAAGTAGAGGTCAGAGGGGCAGGGGAGGATCTCAAAAAGGGGCCGAGGGCTGTGAAAGTGGGCACCCCCTCTTATCGCTGGAAAATCTCCTTGACATTTTTCACACTTTGAAGCAGCTGCAGCTGGTGTCGTCGGAAAAGGGGGTGGGAAAAAAGAGAGGGGGCGGGGAGAGCGGGGAGACACAGCCAAGAGCCACGAGCAGCGTCTCCTCGCCTGCCAAGCCTGGCACCTGTGCGCCGAGCCACTGCACGCAGGAGGACCCCCACTCCAGGCGAACGCGGGCTTGAAGCCACCGACACCCAGTCTCTGGGCAGCGGGTTCTCGCCGAAGGGACCTGCAGCCACCTACAAAGACCGCCGCCGTCGCCTGCAGACCCGAGAGCGCTTGGCTCCTCAGAGCCGCGGCTGTGCCGGGTCCCCGGGGATTCTCGCCCAGCAGCAGGCAGGGTGTGTTAGAGTTGGGTGCAAGATTCGCCTTTTCAGCTCGTCTTTTCTCCGCCTGGAATTTATTGTCTGTGGAGCCTTCTGGGGGTGGGGAGGGAGCTTCGCCTCCGCCACCGCCGCCGCCGCCGCCGCCGCTGCGGTCGCTAGCGCGGCGCGCAGGGCAGGCGGAGGCAAGGGAGTGAATGCGCTCCTGCCTTCCCGGGTAGCGCTTTGGGCTTCCCCTCGGCCGCTTCCCGCCGGAACCTCTCCAGCGGTCCACCTGAAGGGCACCAGCATCATGGTCTAACGCGGCACCTGCCTGGAATCCCCTTTCTCCTGGTCTTCTTCCACCTACTCCACCCCTCCTCTCTTCCTGCGAGGACCCTCGTGCCCACTCCACTGCGGACCCCCAAACACTTTAAGGAATAAGCGTTGGCAGCTGCACGATTCACTCTCTCCGAAACCTCATGGGCAGTTTCTCCCGGCGATGTGAGTAGCACACTCTTGTTTCGTGTCGGAGAGGGGGGTTGCGGGGGGGGGGGGGGGCCGGTTTGGGGCCTGGGGGACGGTGGGGGCCCGAGGTGGGGGACACAAGCGTCCGCGGGGAGGGGGGCGGGGGTGAGAGGACAAGAGCCTTCAGCGCTCTCAAGGGAGCTGCTCGCGAGGTGGCCCGCGGAGGCGGCGGGGATGTGGTAGGTTGCGGAGCATTTGGAAATGGGTGCTAGCTGTGTGGGTGCATGGGAGCACCGAGTGGCCTGGGCTGGTGGGAGACCCTAAAGGGTTACATACTGCGAAAAGGAAAGGTAAAGAGCGAGTGTTGGGCGCCGGTACTGGGACCATTGATCTAGCTGAGGTAGTCTTAGCTCCTCTTTATTATCTTGGGTATCTTCAGTGAGCTTTTTCTCGGAGGTGTCTGGAGGATGAAGCGCCCATTTGATCGTCTCGCTATCTTTCTCTCTTTCACACACACACACACACACACACACCGCACACACACACACACACACACACACACACACACACACTTGTGGCAGGTCGCATTTGTTCCTTTATCTTAGGCGGTGTAGCATTACTGTTTGATGTCCGTTTGTTTGGAAAATGCAATTAGAAGATTTTATGCCTTGGGGATTGAAGGGAAAGGGTGGGGTTTGGAGGATGGAGGAGAAGAGGAGTATGACAGATTGGAGGACAGAAAGAAGTGGGGGAGCAATGGAGTGAAAGCTTTTCCAGAGAGTCAGGGAGAACGATACCTCTCTCCCCCTAAGCCAGACAACTCCTGCCCACACATCTCCTTTGTGTTGCAAGGAGAAGCTGGTGAACCTGCACTATTCCCAGTCCCAGAGCTGGGCCCCCTTCTGCATCTTGCATCCTTCTCTAAGACTCATTAAGGATGCAGGACTAGTTTCGGATCCTAAGATGAAAGAGAGAGGGGAGCACATTAACATTACGGTAATCATGGCATCCTGGCTCACGGACAATTAGATTGGTTCCCGAAGGTCTCTAGTCTTACTGTTTGCCGAGTCAAGAATGCGGGTGAGGGGATAAGGGTTGAACAAAATGCCTTTAAAAATAGTGTGACTTCATAACGGCGATGGCTGCAAAACTGCTTCATTATACTACTTCTTGGCCATCAGAGCTGAATAAAGGACCCGCCTCCGCCCTCTCCCTGTCTCCTCCCCACCAAGTCACAAAGCGAGCGGGCTGGGCGAGAGGGCGCAGCGCCAGGCAGAAAAGGGAAGGGGTCACTTTCACAACTCCCGGGAATCGGCTTCAGAATGGAACCATCTGCGACTCCCACGTTCCTTTCGAAGTTCTCCTTCAAAAGGGATTAGAAATGATGCAGGGGGTGTGTGTGCGGGGGGATGGTCATGGAGGCATAAAGGTCCTCCACCTGCTCTTTTTGATTAACTTTCCCACCACACTTTAAACACATTGAGTTTACCTGCAGTGGTAACTGGGTCAGTACGTAAATATGTGTACCTGTCTACGATGAAATGTGGCTGTCTTGATAAATGAAAAACAATTCGTATGTGATCGCATTTTAACCTTGGCAAAATTTCTAAGCACAATAGAGATTTTATAGCGTGGGCGAGAAGAGTGCATTCCAGCGAAAGCAGGACACGTGATCTCTCCGATGGGAGAGATACAGTATTAGGAACTCGATTTTCTTTGTTCCAGGCTGAGCCTATGTGATGCTCTGCATCCGGTCTCTTAAGTCCTCCAATTAGAGGGAAAAAATAATAAAGTTGAGCAGGGGCGAGAATATAAGGTAGAAGAGCACAGGTAGACACATACCTATGAAGGGCTTGAACCTTCTCTGCCGCCCACTTCTCCGTTTTTACCGCCCACTTCCCGTCTCACCCCTCGCCCCAGCTAGTCCCCTATTTAAACGTGAGGCATTCCTTCCGGGAGACGTGGCAGAAAAGTTCTTCAGCCCCGGCACACGTGGGTTCTCCAGCGCCTCAGAACCTGCTGCTATTCGCAACAGATTCTGCTACCTCCCCAGCCCGTGTCACGCCTCCATCCAGGCGTCGTTGAGCTGACTTCACCGACTCCAGGAGAATCACCCCAAGATCTTTTTGCAAAAGACAGTAGACGAGGGTCAAATCTCTGCTTCCTGAAAATCATTAATCGCACCTGGGCAAGAATGAGAAAGTAGGGATGTTAGAATGCTTTTATTTTCCCTTGAAAATAAGAGTCGTAGGGCTAAAGTATATTGAAATGAGTGGGTAGCAATATTTGCACTTGGACTCCCGCGGTGATGTCTGAAGGCCTGTGAAATATTCCCGAGGTGTGATTATTTATTAATTTAATGGAAGTAGAACTTGTTCTAGACCCACCATTTAAATAGAGTTACCTGACTTGGAGAGTTATTTCCTTTTTCGCTCCGTGTTTTATAAGCCATCTTAATGGGATGAAGTTTTTAAAATGTGGGCTATTTCTGTACTATACTGCATTGCATCATATAATATGTGGTGGTAGGGAAAGCAGAGTCAATTTCCATGACATATTATGAAGTGAGAGTTCTTTATACATATTTTTTTATACTTCACTGTCCAAGAAAAGATGTGTACTTACCATGGCAACCCTTCTATTCTCCATCACGTGTGCCTGCACATATGCAGCTTCAGAATTAGAAACAACTTCTTAAAGAAAGAAACCTGGTCCAGTTACAGTAGCCATGTTTTATTCAGAATTTCAGCACTGCTTTAGGCTGGCATTAAAGTTTTCTTAATTAAAATCTTACAATACTTCCTTTTGTAGGAAGTATTCCTTTTGTTCTTTTAATTTTTCTGCTTCCTTTATAAAATACAGAACATAGCTTGAAGTTTTTGTGTGTCTAAATTTTTGTTTGCTTTGGAATTAAAAAAATTGTGAAGATACATGTAAATATACTATGAATTTTTATCATTTATGGACATCTTTAAAAAACTATCTTACCCATATGGTGTTAATTCCCAGGGGTATTTCTTAGTTCTCTCTTATTTGCAGTTCATAGTGCATGGTAATATTGATATAAAAACTTGGTCTCTTTAATCATGACTTAAAATGTCTGTCCTTTACAACCTTTAAAAATTTGAAGATAAGCTACATTTTAACTTGACTAATTGATAACTTGATAATTGATGTATCAAAATTACATCGTAGGATGACTGTGGTCTTAACAAAAGAATGGATCACACATTCCACGATATTATAACTTCATTCCATGTCCAAATTAATAGAATACACAAAGACTAACTATTGGTGAATTACCACTTGAATTATTTCTGGATTCTTCTTACATTTTCTTCTTTTGATAAATTATTTTATAATTTTCAGAAAATTCTTCATTTAAAAAATATATGCTATTCATTGAGTATAACAGTTGTAGCAATCACACCATCAATAAAAGACATTATTTAAAACATTTGTTCTCTCCAGTAACAATGACTGCTTTGTAGAGTACTACCCATATTCTTTTTTGGGCCACTCTAGTCAGTCATGTGAATTTGCAATGTCTCCAGGAAGATCATTAATTCAAATCTGTGACACAGAACAGACCTTTAGTTTGTGCCAAGCCAAATGGCCATTAAGTAGTTCATATTTCCAAGGAAATGACTTGGAGATGACTCTAGGATCTTCTGAGAACCCTGAAGTCTTCTTCTTCTTCTTTTTTTTTTAAATGTTCCATCTCTTAAATCTAGGGGGCACATCACTATTTAATGGAGAGTTTTTAGTACCTCAGGATTTAAAAAAATTGAATTTTTTTTTTTTAAGATTTTATTTATTTATTTGACAGAGAGAAATCACAAGTAGGCAGAGAGGCAGGCAGAGAGAGAGGAGGAAGCAGGCTCCCTGCTGAGCAGAAAGCCCGATGTGGGGCTCGAACCCAGGACCTGGGATCATGACCTGAGCCGAAGGCAGCGGCTTAACCCACTGAGCCACCCAGGCGCCCCCCCAAAAAATTGAATTTTAATATTAAAATGTCAATTTGACCATATAGTATAACAATTAAATTCTATTCTGAGCACACACAAAAGCAGACAGGGGAGGCAAAGATGGTAGATTCTGCATGTTTGTTAAAATACTGAATTGTGAATTGTCAAGGAAGACTCAAAAGTGGCACTGTAAATCAACAGTGTTTGGAAGAGGATGACCCCAAATCAATAACATTTTTCCTTTACGAAGTTTTTAGGCATGTTTGGTTAATCAGGTTTGAATCATTACAAATAGTCATATTTTATAGAAAATGCTCTAGTGAGTTATCCTGAAGTAGTGAAAGAGGAGTAAGAAAACCTTAGAAAACTAGTTTTCTTACTTCCAGAATTAACATGTGATCTTTGGTAATATAATTAGTCTCTTTTAATGCTATAAAATTGAGGTAGTAATAATCGCTGATTTATAATTCTAGTGCATAGCCAATAATAAGGCAAAGTGGTGCATGAGGAGTGATTTGGAAATACTTTAGAGGAGTGGGACATAAACTTTTTGATACAAATCAGTTCTTTCTATAGTGATGTTTGTGTGGGGGGTGTTGTATATTGTGATGGCATAGTATATATTTAAGGTGTGCCATTGAAAAAGTTAAACATATCTATTTCCTATCTTGGAATTAAGTGATTATGCTCAGAAATCCATGAGCTTTTGTGATCAGAAGCCATTCTTTGTCATCTTGCTTCCCTTAACATAGTGCATGAACTGTAATCATAATTATAATAGCATCTACCAATTATTAAACACCTATCATAATTCAGATGCTTTACTTCAAAATAGTCATAAGATGCATTATTATCACCATTTGAAAGAGTACAGAATTAAGGTTCAGTAACAGAAATGACAAGTCCACATCACACAGCTAGAAAGTGATAGAGCTTTATATCTAGATTTGGCCTCTATACCTTTTTCTTTATACTATGCTCTCTCCCTCATAGACATAAATTAACACTTGTTAAATGACTGAAATCTATAGATCATAGAGTTATTCCTAGTAAATAAAGAAAAATTAATATTTTGAAAAAGCTTTTCAAAGATATTTACATATTTGGTGATAAAGCACTATATTACTTTTGTGACCACAATTTAATACGGTACAGAAGATCTACTGCTTATCTTCCTGGTAATTAATTCATGACAGAAACATTTAATAAGCTATTAGAATCTGTCATATAAATATATATTAAGGAGGTTTTCAATAAAGCAAGTTTTAAGTCAAGAGCTGTCATCTCTACTTTGAAACCGTGATGATGTATTTGATATATAATCCCCTGGAGAGGTATGTGCTGTTTAAATTATTAACCATAATAGAAAATTATCATTTGTTATTCAATGACACATGGAAAAAATATTAAATAAATTTAATAACCCGAAGGATTTCCTGCATATATTTATTTTCATTCACTGCTTGATAAATTACTTAAAATCTATACAAAATTATTATTTTACTTTCATACACATGAAGGCAATTGCAGTTACCACAGATGAAGTATTGGAATTTATGTTAGCATTGACATGATCTGTTTAAATATTTTAACAATGGAGTAAATGCTTACATTGTTAAAAGGAACTCATTTACTGTCTTCTTAAAGATGTGGTTTCTTCAGTTGTGCCAGGGTATTTTTGCCCTATCTGAAGTTCAGTAAGATGGAGAGCATATTTAACATCAGAAGATAGTGATACCATGCCCAAAGTAGTAGGATAACAAATTTGTTAAAGAACAAGGGAATTGTAGAACACGTGTGTGTGTGTGTGTGTGTGTGTGACAGAGAGTTCAGTTAGAGATAATTGAATTTTGTGTTATCCAAGAGGTAAACACGTGAGACATTATAAGTTTCAATTCAATTATCGAAAAGAGGTAGCTGACCTGAAAAGAAAAATACTGGTAGTATAAGTACTATCAGTATCATTGGGAAATTTTCACAGGGCGAGAGGAAATTTTCACAGGTGGTATGGTAAAACACAGTCCTCACAGAGGAAATGGTGAGAAAAACAGTTGAAAATGAGCTGTTTGGCTTAACTCACCAAGAAAACTTACAGTTTTTTTAATACTATTATCATATTGAAAGAGATAAAGATAATTTTATGTAGTGGCAAAATGTCTTATAGATGTCTGGCTGCATTATCAAATTTTTTGGTAATAGCAAGGCAAGAAATAAACTTTCCTGAGATAGTGCTTAAGTGTTATGAAGACTGTGTTGCTCCAAAAAGGAGAGTAGTGGACATAAACCTAAAATGTGTCAGGTGAATTTAAAAAAAATTAAGGTGACAGTGAAACTAAAATTATTTAAAAGTGCAAATAATTAGACTTCTTGAGTAGTAGCTTCTTGAGTATTCTGCAGTGAATATATTCAACATTGTAGCTCTTTTCACAAACGGGCATCTTACAGAGTCATGTGGGATGAAGATACCCCTCAGAATACATATTCTGAGCACTGATACCACATTGGATATTTACTCTGGTGTTATTCTGAGTCAGTGTAATTCAAGACATGAAAAAATTTTCTTCCTTACTTCAAGTGTGATTAATTTCTTAAGACAATTATAAAAGCTATTGTAATTAAATCAAATACCTATTTAAACTTTGAGTGATTGTTAAATATTAGCAATGTCCTTAGGGTAATACCATATTGAACATTGGCATACCGCACACATACACATACAGCTATAATTGCTCCATTTTGCAACACACACAGACACATGCACACACGCAGACACACTCACAGAGCTATAATCTTCTTATTTCATGAGTTCATAACACTTGAGAGATAGCAAGGTCGCTAGTTGGTCCTATTTTACAAAAGAGGAAACTGAGCCCTGCTAAGTTTGTTGTCTTGCTCAAGGGCACATAGCTGTTAGTTAGAGAAATAGAAATAGAACCAGATCTCTTGGCTCCTAACCTCTGCCAGTAAAATCACACTCTTGGAACAATCGGAGTCCTTTACATTTGAGAAAAAGGAAATAGGGAAAAGAAGCTTAGTCCAAATAAATCCAGTTAATGAAACCAGCCAATATGATGACCCTGTCCAAAATCCATCTCTTTCTCATGTTATTTTTGGCCTGAATTTTGGACTACATGTTTTGGATGATCGTCTTATCTTACCATTTTGATTTGACTGTCTAGGCAGTTTAATACTATAAATTTAATGTCTATTAGCTATTTTACTTTTTAAAGATACCTTTATTTAAGAAATATGGAATTAATTTCACTCATATTAAACCATTCTAAATTTGGATGCTATGTCCTTTTTAATGAAAATTAAAGTGTTCTTTTAAATTATTGATCTTTTTAATATAATACCCACTAAATTAGTGTTGGATGATGGAGAAAGGTTTAATTCATTTTACAAAAATGAATTATTTCCTAAATTTGCTAATTTCATTAAGGATCAATCACTGAGGTTTCTTACCAAAAAACAAGAATGATTTGAATGGAGGTTAGGACTTTCTATATAATATTGCCTTAGATTTTGATTAGGAAAACATTTTAGTCAAGAAAACAAAATGTGATACAATTGGAATTTGTGACGCATATTCATTTCTGTGAATATTTTTGCATTACAAAATTACATTTTGAAGTGTCCTTTGAAATAACAAGTTCTATTACTGTTAAATAGCTGTTTATATAACTCTTATGGCTTAATTCTCTTTCATGAAACAAATTTTGAAATAAATACTTCTCACTTAATTTTTTCTAATGCTAAAATTCTGAGTCTACTTTATCAAGAAGTTTGGTTACTGGGAAATTTAGGGCAGGATTTTTTTTTTTTAACTTACTGCCAAAACGTATTTGCAAAAATAATAAAACACCTTGGAAATTATGATCTACATCTCTTAAAATATGCCTTTGGTTCATAAGCAATGACATACAGAAATATTTACAAACAAAAGTATTGATTTAACAAGATATACCTACATACTTCACATCTAAGAACCCTCTTTAAAAGACAAATTAGAACTTTTTAGTGCCGCAATGATGTTTAAAATTGAAGAAAAACCATGATGACTAAATTAGTGCATTACATATCAGCACATTAGCTATGCTTTTCATTTGTAGAATGGTTCTTATTCATGCCAGCTTTCAGTGTACTGTTCTGGGACTCGTGGGTGTGATAGAACGGAACATATTTCTGTATCTGTGAATATAATCCCACACACCATTTTACATGACAAAATCTGAATGTCCTAAAACTTGGTGTTAAAGATAAGACAAGATGTCAACCTTCTCCAGTAGAGGATGTGAATTGCCTCCATAATAATACCGTTTTATCTTTCCAAGTATCTAAGTTTATTTAAAGAGATGTTATTTAGACATGTAATACAAGGAGTATGGGTGATTGTGTTTGCTTCCTTAACCTGCTTTCTTGCTTTTTCGACTTCCACATCGCTGCCCAAACTAAAAAACACTAGACACTAACGTAGGATATGAACAGAGGAGGAGAGGTGCAGAGGTGAAGTGTTTTTGCACTTTGGAACAGGAAGAAACTACCAGAACTGCAATGCACATCCATTTTCTATGTAAAAATCATAAAGAAAACAGTATTTATTAATAGTTATTATGGATTAACAGGATCACATTCTGTCCTGGCATAGGGTACATGCTAATTTATGAAAGTATGTTGGAAAAACTAGGGAGATGGTAATTGAGGATCATTTCTCTTGAAGTCTAAAATGTGCTGGTGGTCTAAAAAAGTTAGAACAATCTTTGTATAAACAGTGTTTAATGTCTGTTTTTCCTAAATATAATGGTATATATGTCAAGCTCTTAGTTCCAGGTACACTTTTTGTAGATCCCTCCCTAATCTACAAGGGCACTTGTCTTCTGAGTGGGCCAAGGGCACTTGTTTTCTGGAGCAGTTATAAGGTATATACTTTCTCTAATATTTAAAAATTAACATAAATTCAGCCCTGAAGACATGGTAGAACAGTGACTGCTAACAGAATAACTCTCTGCGATCAGTCTTGAGGATGCCCTTGGCACTCTTTTTGGCTCTGCATGGGGCCAGGACAGCCACAAGCCTTGAGGGTGCTTGTCTTCTTTGCATGTATAAAATTGTCCATAATTTTAAGAATGTGATGTGTTCTTAATCTTCTTCCCCTTTTTCCTGATAGAATTTCTTTTTATATGATCATGTGTGAAAAATAGGAATGCAGAAAAAGACAGTTGAACGTGGATTCGGGGAATATGGATGAACATTCTTTCTTAAATGTCACCTAATATTTTTCATATTATTGCTTAACAATAGGCAGAATAGTGTATTAGTTGGTATAGAAGAGAGAATATTTTATTGGGAGTCAAGAATTATAGTCTGATGCTCACATTATAAAAACCAATATGATAGCTTCTGGTATTTGCACTGAAAAGGAAGATAACAAAAAAACTATGCTGCTACTTGAAGAACTGCTTGAAGCATTTTGTGGTCTCTTCTGGATCTGAATCAAATTAGAAATTTACCCTTTAGCTGAGAAAAGATCATTGTAAAGTTGATCAGTTCTTTTTAGAGTGCTTGTCTGAATGAGAAATATATAGGATGTTAATGTAGTTTAATGAAACTTTAGAGTTCCTTGATGAAGCTTTCTAAAATGGTCCCCCTTTTTAAAAATTGTATGTTTTGTGTGTAGTTGGTCTTTTCAGGATAATTCAATATGTGAATATGTGTCATTCTTAGCATTGTTAAGTAATTGTTTTCTTGAATGACTGTCTCCAAAACCACCGCCTATATAGTAGCTTACTTGATTTTTTTTTCATCCCTGGCAAATTAGCTCACAGCATAGCGCAGAAAAAGTGCATGTTGTGCAAATGACTGGTTTCACTTATGCTTCTGAATGCTTCTAAATGACTCTTGTAGCCATTGGTATTCCTTTCGATTTCTTTTTCTCTTTCCTTTCTAAGACCATCATGGGATTTTTAAAAAAGTTCTTATTTATTTATTTTTCAGAGAGATAGAGCACACAAACAGGGGGAGCAACAGGCAGAGGGAGAAGCAGGCTCCCCACTGAGCAAGGAACCCCACTTGGGGCTTGATCCCAGGACTCTGGGATCATGACCTGAGCCAAAGGAGACCTTAACCAACTGAGCCACCAAGTCACCCAGTATCATAGGATTATACTTCCCAGTTCATCTTTGATGTGAGGCATGGTATATGTCTTAATTTGGCCAGTGCAATAGGAACAAAAAGTGAGGAGTCTCTTGAATAGAAGAATTTATGACCTTGTACGCTCTTTGTTTTTCCCTGATTTGGCAGTTATAGAGGCATGTGTCATGATGTACCCTCTATCAGCATGGTCCCTGAACAACACCACCAAATAAAGTCATCCCTGCACACATGTATTCAATACATAGCATGAACAAGAAATAAAGTAGTGTTAAGATTTGGGGAATGGGGGTATTGTTAACCTTTCACTCATTTACTGAATGAAATTCTAGGGCAGGTGAAATCCTGATGTCCAATTTATGGGATTACAATTATAGGGACATTATTTGAACATGCCTCTATTTAGAATTTAATACTAAAATGCATTCTATTTAATGATTGATTAAAATTATAACAATTAGCAAAGTTATTTTTGAAAAACACAAAGGGCAGTCTACTTGAGAAAATTTTAAGGTTTCAAGCACTTTGACTTTCTCAATTTTTAATTTAGTATACACTCATATTTTGGTACACTGGAAGTCCAAGAACTTTGCTACTATTCTTGTACAGTGCAGTCACCCTTCCTCTGGTTTGTAAACAAATGAATTTTTTTTTAATATTTGATATATATTTTCCCATTCTGCAGATGGTTGGAACAATATTTATAGTAAAAATATACCATATCCATTGGAATCTGCAAAATTTTCTCCATTTGATAACTTTTATTTGTTTATGTATTAATTAACTAATTCATTCTAGCTATTTATTGTGCTCTTATTCTGTGCCAGAGCCTGTTCTAGTCAAGGCTGATTACAAATGTGACCCCTGTTTCCATGGCACTAATAGAGTATGCAGACA
Organism: Enhydra lutris kenyoni; assembly: GCF_002288905.1. Classification (NCBI taxonomy): domain Eukaryota; kingdom Metazoa; phylum Chordata; class Mammalia; order Carnivora; family Mustelidae; genus Enhydra; species Enhydra lutris. The sequence goes on from NW_019154093.1 coordinate 37,336,025, forward strand.
TTAAATAATCATTCTAGGGATATAAGAATTTCAAGTTATGCAAAGAACTAAGAAGGATAAGACCAAGGTACTGCGAATGAATATAATAAAGTCTGAGCAGGAGAAGTTCCATCTCTGAGGAGCTGTTATTTAAATAAGACCTCGAAGATGATAGAAGTTAGCCAGGCAAAGGGAGGAATCAGGAAAATTTTAGGCCAAGCAAATGGCATATGCAAAGACTGTAAGTCAGGAGGAGATGGTGTGCTGGAGGGCAAAGTGATTGGAAAGAAGCTGGTGTGGCTGGATATTAGGGATCAGATGAAGACTGGTATAAAATGAGCCAGGTGTGAGCCAGATGATCTCAGGATTTATTGACCAGGTTAAAAGTGTAAGATTTTTTTTATCATACATCCTATGCAAAGTCATGAAGCATGTTTAAGTGGAAGAGTGGTTATGAACTGATTGATATATTTAAGTGATCATTTGGGCAGCTATGTTTACAATGTATTAGAAGGCCAGAGTAGAAGTAGGGCTTTGTAAATTAGGAGATGTTTACAGTAGGTTGGGCGAGACTTTAAGGTGTCTCAAGCTAGGATTATGGTAGTGGAAAGGAAAAAGGGGGCTAGAGCTGAGATGTGCTTTGTACAATCTATTGGATTCGTTGCTGAGTTGATATTGGGAGACGGCTAGTAAGTAAAAGCGTAGTATCAAGACTTAGTGTAAGATTTCTGACAGGAACAACTGGATACACACAGGAACAATTTCTCATCTGGGGAAACTTGGAGAGGGAGCGAATCTATTCAAGTACAACCAGAATATTGACACTAATATAAAGGAAACTGAATAAGTGGCTGACATATTGAGGAAACATGAATCAGTGCATCAATTTATAAAATGAAAAATCCCTATATAAAAATTACTGGAAATGCAGTGAATACTTTTGTGGTGGAAACAATTAAAGCTTCTTTTTAAGAAAGCTAATATTTTCAAATAAATAATCACTGAGTATGCATTAGAGTGACTCACCTTATATTGTTACCATAGTTTTCTTCTAATTATTCTTTGGCATGAAAAGAAAACATCAGTGCATATCCTTTCCTTCTGAATTCCAGTTTCTTCCATCTTTCTCCCTTATGCTTTAAAGTTTGAAAAGAACCATCTACTCCTGATCCTTCTATATTTGGTTTCCTAAAATGAGCAAAAGGTTGTTACCCATTGGTAGCATTTGTTTAAACAACTCATCTCAAGTACTTTGTAGCACCTTGCAGCTCTGTAACTACCCAGGTATCCATACTGTGGACTTCTCCGGGCAAGGCCGCATACATTTGCAAGTTATCCTCTGTGTGCCGTCCCTTTCCTAGAGGCCTTTACCTTTATGATTTCCTGGCATGAAGTTTTGTCAGTTAAGACACACTGTAAGTTGCTGCCCGGAGAGTGCATGTATAGGTGATAATCATTCATTCATGTAAATATTATGGATACGTTCTTTAGGAATGTGTTCAGCTGCAGGTAACCAACACTTAGTGGCTTAATTGAGTGAGATAGTGATTTTACTCCTTCTTCCAGTTAGCATTTGCAGCGGTAACCAACAAGCCAAAACTTTCAGTGGCTTACAACCACAGAGATTTATTTCTCACTTGGAGATGTGTGGGTAGCCACAATCCTGCTTGGCTGTGTTCACCCAGTCTTCCAACCTCCAGCATCCAGCCTGAAGGAGTAGCCCTTATCTGGGATGTGTTGTTCCTCTGGAAGAGGGCCGGAACAGGAGGCCATACCAACCCATCAAGTTCCATGAAATCTTCTACTCTCACACAGCAATTTTGTGTTCTTTCACTTCCGTTGGCCACAGCAAGTTACACAATCAAGAGTGGTGTGGAAAAAGAATAGACGACTAAACATCCACACTAGGATTAAGGCTCAGTAATGCCGTTAGGAACTCTGAGTCTTCTCCAATTATTGCCTACCTTCGTATTGTTCTCAGCACTTACACTCTTGAGTTTTCCTACCTTAACATAATGGCCTTCAGGTGGACTGGCACCAAAGATGATAGCGACAATGGGTATCAACTGTGAGTTCTCTAGTCTCTCTCTTCTTTGTTTTTTTTTTTTTTAAGATTTTTATTTATTTATTTATTTATTTGACATGGAGAGAGAGATCACAAGTAGGCGGAGAGGCAGGCAGAGAGAGAAAGAGAGGAGGAAACAAGTCTTCCCATCAAGCAGAGAGCTCGATGCGGGGCTCGATCCCAGGACTCTGGGATCATGACCTGAGCTGAAGGCAGAGGCTTTAACCCACTGAGCCACCCAGGCGCCCTTTTTTTTGTTTTTTGTTGTTTATCCTGGCCAGCATGAAGATCTATTTAATACAGTAGTACTTGCAAATATGTTTTGGGTTTTTAGTTCTTTGATTGAGTTGAAATGTATTTTATAAATTTCTGAGATGTATTACTTTTACTCTGTTCTGCTATTTCCCTAGCATGGCTATTTTCCTAGCATGTGGCCCTTGGGAAAAAAATAGCATTCATCTTGAAATTTAGATTAATACTAATTTGGTTTTAACTTGGGGAAACAGAATTTCTTTCAAAGTACTGAAGTTTAGTTATGAAATAAAGTTTTATTTTTTTATGTATTTATTTTTTTAAATATTTATTTATTTATTTGACAGACAGAGATCACAAGGAGGCAGAGAGGCAGGCAGAGAGAGAGGAGGAAGCAGGCTCCCCGCTGAGCAGAGAGCCCGATGCGGGGCTTGATCCTAGGACCCTGGGATCATGACCTGAGCCGAAGGCAGAGGCTTTAACCCACTGAGCCACCCAGGTGCCCCTAAAGTTTTATTTTTTAATGAAAACCTGGAGGATCTGTGGAATGATTTAGATTTTAAGAATGGATATACTTTGGAGTTTTTGAGATAACACGCAGTTGATAAAGCTATAATCTGAAATTCTCTTTAATGTTCAAACCTTATATATTTTATTTTTGTTCATGTCCACTTTACTTAGCACCTTGAATTAATACCATTATTTCATGAACCATCTTTTCACAAAGAAAATTTTAGTTTTTGTTTTGTTGTATTGACAGGTGGAATCATTTAAATTGAGAGTATTTCTAATAAAAATAAATTCTTCAAAAATAAATAGATTAAATCATTCACGTTTAACTTCCTTGGGTGCTTTTTTGAAACCACTTGGACTCCTACTTTGGATGGTAACACAATCTCCACTAGATGAGTGGTTTTCAAACACTTTTATAATTGTGGCACTCTTCTAGCAAATGAAATAGCATAAACAACCCCAATGCATAAAAGACAAGTAAGACTGCTGTGCTTGAAAATTATGTTTTATATTCAAGAATTATCATGCCAAAGTATAATTATTTTATAATTCCTCACTTCCTTTTTTAACAGAAAAAAATACTTTACCCCCAATTGAGGAAATTACAAGAAAATGTAGACATTATTTAATTTCAGCTGCAGATTCCCAACAAATTTAGAGTCAAGCAAAGTCATTTGAATTGTCCAATGAGTATAAGTAGGGCTGTGTTGCATTAGCTCTTCATTTTTTTTCTTCGATTGTCAAAGGGTGATAATATCCACATAAAAACTCTCAAGAGGGTTTCACTTTATCACACCAATTATCAGTGTGTATTTGAGGCTTCAAGACAGATAGTATTTGGGACTGCCAATTCTACCTCTTAATGAGTATCTTCTGTGCCCAGCTAAATAAGCAAACTGTAGAGAAAACACAACTCCAGGATAATCTGAAGCAGATGAAAAGACTCATTTTGTTGAATACAGCTCATTAGGATGGTTTTGGTTTTTGTACTTGTTGGGCCTTGAGATGACTTCTCTCATCCTAAATATCCTATTGAGGCAGTTTTCAGTTTTTGTGAAAGTGGACTCCAGGCTGAGCAGCAAAAAAGAGCTTCAGAGGCAAAGGTAAACAGAATGATTATTTCCTTTCTCTACTATCACATATGCCAAAAATATTTAATAGTTTTCTGGGGGTCTTCTATTTTAGATACCTGTCAAAATTTAATTTTGCTGGCATCTGTGGTTTAGTGACATGCATAGTTGAATTGCAGGCAGAACAAATATATGGGTTTAAAGTTTCTTCTGTTACTTCCTTTCTAGGCAACCTTAGGAAAATTATTTTTAACTCTTACATCATAATTCATTAATCCTGAAAATGAATGTAAACTGCCCATTGTAGTTATAGTTGTAGTGATTAAATAATTTATGTAATAGAAAGTATCTAGCACACCACTGTTTCAGTGATATTTTGGACATGTAAGTCACATTTCCTTATCTCCTCCCCATTGACAATAATTTATTGATTTTCCATTTCTTTTGGGATAAAAATAAAAAAGTACTTTTGTTTCTTGTTGAAAAGCTAGAGAGTTACAGGAAAGTTTTATTACATAAGGAAAATTTCATATTGTAGAATATTTTAATCCTTCTTTTTTCCCCAGGGATATATTTACCACTAGTTCAGACTAGATGAAATATAAAGCTTTTGCAAAGATGATAGTCTATATCTTGTGCATACTATATATACATATATATTTGTAAATAAAGCAGCTATTATAAAAATAATTCCCATCACATATGGAAGTATCTATGATACAGACATTCATTTGCACCATAAAGATAAAAAGAGAAGCTTTGAAAGAAGCTGCAGAGGTCATAAATAAGTTGTGGGCCATCACAGTAATAAACATTTCTTAGAAGTACAATATGTGATAAAGCACTTGCAGCCTGTTAAATGAGGGCCACTGACCTTGTCAGAATGACATAGCCAGCCACCGGGGAATTCAGAAAGAGCTATATGAACTATTACCAGGAAATACATCCCTCTAAAATTTTTAATTAGCAAACTGTTCCATTGTTTATCTTATATATTTTATGAGATAATGGCTTTGGTTTCTTTATACCACAAATATGGTTAATGTAAACTAGAGGAAAATCTTTGCTTACAAAAATGATTCTTAAAATGAAAGGACTGTGGATTCTTATATGAATTTGTAGAGAATGGAGGGTGATTGTGGACTTAAATCTATTATTGTTTAGCGGAGGTGCTAAGAGCTGATCTGCTATTCAGCCAGGCTTATTGTCTCCCTTTATATTAGATGATAAACCAAAATTCCAAAATAAATGTAAGTTTTTGTCAGTTTAAAATACTGCCCCATTCAGAAGTTGTTTTATTGTTGTCCTTGTTCTGCCTGCCTACTTCCTAGTGTGTAAGAATTTAGTGTATTATTGTAATTGGTCTTTCTGACTTTAGTCTCCCTCACCCATCTGTCAAGGTAATCTTTGTGAGCGCATCCTTTGCAAAATTAATTTTCCTTCTGGGAGAGCTCCAGTAGTTTCCCACTGTTTATAAAAAGTCTTAACATCTTAAGTTGAAGCTCACAAAACTTCAGATTCCACTTACAAGTTTCTCAAACTTATTCTCTGCTCCTTCTTTATACAAATATTGCTCTCTGTTTAAACTGAGCTGAGTTCTCCCAAGAGACCTTGCTTATGTTCCCCCAAGGAGACATCTTGAGGCGTGGGTGGGACAAAGGCTGTGCAGTTGCGTTTGGTTCTCCATTCTACTCTACCAGTTACAGTGTGAGCTTTGTAGGTCCAAAGCTTTCTCCATTCCCCTCTGATTTTGTTTCCCTCTCTTTCAAATGGGAACAACTACAATAATAACTTCCCTCATGGGAGTGTTTTTAAAGTTATATAGTATAATAGATACAGAGTAACAAGTGAAGAGCCCAGCACTGCTAGTCAAGTCTTAATTGATGCTAGTTCTCATACCTCTTGCTTTTTTGAGTACATGCTTTCCCTAAAAGTACCAGTGAGTTGCTCAAGGTCATAGTGAGATGCATATTCTATTGATTATGAAGACAATATGAGAAGAGAGATTGTGTAGATTTTGTGGTTAGGAACAAGGCTTTCAGCTTTGGCTGGTCTGGAACAGGCTCTAGTGCTGCTTCTCCCCAGCTGTGAGACAATGGACAGATTAGTCTCTCTGAGACACCATTTCTGATCTGTAAAATATGCAAAGTAATCCTGTTCTGATAGTGTATTAGGGGAGGATTAGATGACATAATGCATGCCACTTACTTAAAATAATTCCAATAAGTCTTGATACATGTTAGATATTTTTCATTGTACTTGAAAAACAAGTCTTCTCAGTTTATTAGATGCCAATGTTGTTTTTTTTAGTCAAAGTATTAGTGTAAAAAAGATATTTTTAACAAATGCCATTCTTGGCATTTCAAGTGTTACTTAAAGCTTTCATGTATATTACATATTTCTCTAAAATATAGTCCATTGTCCATTATTAAGCAATAAAATTAAGATCCTAAAAAATCCCATTCATTGTTAAACATTGGATTTATCATTTTCTGAATTCTGAGAAACAAAATGTAAAGTGAGTGATTCTAATAATTCCTAACACATTCATGCCCTCTTCACAATTGTATCTAAATAATGTAATTTGTAGGAGGTATTATTTTCTTGCCGTTAGTCTGTTTACCTGAAGGAATGCATTGTACATATTTGTATACCTTGATGTCTATTGTCTGGAATGTTTTTAAGTTTGCATGTGTTAAAATATGGTATAATATCCTAGACTACTTTACTAATAGATAATGTCTTCTGTCTTAAATCACTTCTCCTTAATTATTGTTTCTATTGCTTCCTCAGTTATCCAAACCTGACATCCCTTACTTCTTTCCTCCCTTACTTCTTCTCTCCCTTATCAACATATGCTTTATCTTTCCATTTTATGATTTCTAATCCCTAAATAGTTTTCAAGTTCCTTTCCCCTCGTTGGTCCCAATACTGCTCTCCTAGTTCAGGGCCTCTTTAGGTCTCCCATGCCCTACTGCAGTGGCCCCTGACTTTCAACTATATTGTTCTTCTTTCATTCCAACCTCAGTGGGGCTCCCTGGCCTTGAGATTTTGTGAAATATCCAGGTCGACTTAGGAGAGTTCTGGTTAAAAACCATCCCTGTCTCCCTGTGCTCAGACTCCTTGACATGGATTGCATATACACCCAGTGACTTCTGCCCTAACTCTTCTCCCATATGCCTTTAATATTCTGACCATTTTGAGCTACTAGAAGCTGCAAAAAACGTACCGTGCTTTGCCCTAAGCCATGGTATCTGCCAGAAACACTGGAAAACTTCTTCTACCTATTTTTTTATATTCTAGTTCCAAATGTCACTTTCTCCATGAAGGCTTTCTATAACTTTTCTCCCTCTACCATTCCAGAGAAAATTAGTGACTTTTTCCCTGTGTTGTGAAAGTAATTTGCACATATCTCCTATCAGAAAGTTAATTCTGTTGTATTTTGTTTATGTGTCTTTTCCAGTAGGAAGGGTTATGGTATCAAAACTAGCATCTTGGGGCGCCTGAGTGGCTCAGTGGGTTAAGCCTCTGCCTTCGGCTCGGGTCATGATCTCAGGGTCCTGGGATCGAGCCCCGCATCGGGTTCTCTGCTCAGCAGGGAGTCTGCTTCCTCCTCTCTCTCTGACTGCCTCTCTGCCTACTTGTGATCTCTCTCTGTCAAATAAGTAAATAAAATCTTAAAAAAAAAAAAAAACTAGCATCTTATTCTTTTTTGTACACTCAGCTCTTGGGACACAGTACCTATTCAATAAATATTTGGAGAGTATATAGATAGTAAAAAAATAAATGAACTTGATAAAAAATTGACAACTAACCTGTCTACACATATTACTAATCATTTCAGGCATAATGTGATCAGGTCTATGTTCTAAATTGCCTTTTTCTTCTTGTTATTAGATGCAGATAAAGAATATACTAAACAATTAGTTTTCTACATTGAATATATCAACATTAAGTAAAATAAAACCAGTATAGAATAGTGGAGAAAGCATGAGCTTTATCATTGCAAAACCTGGATTTGGGTTCTAGCTTTACTAAGTTATAACTAGGAATTACTAGTCTGGAACAGGCTGCATAATTTTTCCAAGTGTTGGTCTTTTCATCTGTGTAAAGAAGAAGATATTAATATCTATCTCACCATTTGGCCATAAGTATCAAATAAGATTAATATATTAAAGTGTTTTAGAAACTATTAAAAACTAGGTATTTTTAATTTAATATTTTGATGAATTTAAATTTGTAATTACAGTTCACAAACTCTGATGTGCCAAAATATAACTCTTTTTTTTTTTTTTTTTTCAAAATATAACTCTTAAAATCTACTCACACCTTATGTCAAAACATCTCACAGGGTCTCATTTTGTGTTTGTTGAATTTATATTTCCTTGACAAATTTACCAAGTCAGTTTTTGTCTTAAACAGTATATTCTTCTTTCCTTTTTATGCCTGCTACTGCTGGTGTGTGTGCATGTGAGTGTGTAAGTGTGTTTGTGTCTCTCTGATCTCCGCTGAGCTGAGGTTTCCCAACCACTGGGTTAATTGCCCTCATTATGGTTGCCTTTAACATTTCTGTGTCTCCCTCCTGGACTACTAATAGCTCAGGTATCTACATTTTATGTTCTCTGCATCTCAGCTCTCCATCTCTACAGACATACCCATCCTTTCAGCACTTCATGCTCACCTCAGAGACTTTAAGTTCAGAAACTTTCACAAAGAACTGTGGGGTATGAAGAACTCTATGAGGTGGTCCTTGGCCCCATGTCTGTAGAGATCCCTTCAGTCTTTTGCTCAGAAACCAATTGTAGATTTGGGATGTTTTAAGAAGCTTTTAGACTTTTAGGGTTATATTTTTAGGAAGAGAAGCACAAGCCCTGAAAAGATGCTATTATAGGTATTTGGATACTTCTTTCATACCCACCTGAGATTTTAATCCTAGTAATGGGATGATCATTAGCCACCTGTGGTGTGCACACACTGGTTTTGTTCACTTTGAGTCATTCTCGCTTCTTATATGGTAAAGTGCCTGTTTCCTTTGGGGTAGGAAGTCACATATTAAGTAGTCAAATATTTGTTTGTATTCTGTGGCTGACAGTTACAACTTTGCCATTTCTCCTAGCTTATCCTTGATACTTAACGTCCAGCTTTTGAAATTCCAAAAAGAACCTTTATCTCAACAAGTATTTGGCTTTCTCACTATTGTGCCAGACAAGGGCTTTAAACACTCTTATTTTGAAATTTAAGGGTGAACAATAACTTCTTTGTTTTCAGCCATATTCATCTTCTTCCCCTATAATGAAGGCCGGTGAGTGGCTCCACAGTTTCAAGGGACATAGGAGGTATAGAAAGAAAATGTAGGAAAGATTATTATCCATAAAATATATCCAATATTATATAGCCATAATATTATTAGTCTGTGCAATTTAGACTTTCTACTGTTTCTTTAAAATAAACTACCAGTTATATCCTAAAATTTCCCCCCAAAATAAGGTAACAAATTTGTTTGTTCTATTTGTTCTGTATCCCCAACTAGAGTAGAAACTGAAGACAAAAGCTATACTTAATTTCTTTGTCAACAAGCTGGGGCTAATAATATCTATTTTAATCAAGTTACTCTGAGTATTAAATGTGATAATATACATGGAACACCCAGTTAATTCCTAGCATGTGGTCAGTGTTCAATAAATTTAGTTCTCTAATCTTTCTCTCATCTTGTTTCCTTTTATAGCTCTTAACAGAGCTAACTACTGATCAGAATTAGCAAAGTCTAATAATATTAACAATGATGTGTCCACTAACAATTATAGCTTTATCAGCCAGCTGTGGTGGACTTTTGCAAACTTTGCAGAAGCTTAAGAAAATATGACATTTTGCACAAAAGAAGCCTACTTCACCCCCCAAATTGTCAGCAACAGTGGGAACTGAAAAGCTTCTAGAAGTCACTACCACAAGAAGCTGTAAACTAATATTAAATTGACTGGAATGTCATGTGAAGATATGTCTTTGGAGTATTTAGGAAGTAGTGGACTTCACGTTCTAGGTTTCTAATTTGATGGTGTGTCCAGTTAATCCTGACAATGCCAACCATGACCTAGTTGCATCTGCCACAGATGTGCTGTTTACCTCCGAGCGTGTGTATTCTAGACAGCTCATTAGTCCAAGCTTAATATCAAATATGAGCTGCAGATATAAAAAACACATAAAATTTATGATTTTTATAGAAATTTAATCTTTTTACATTCTGTTACTCCTGCAGAGATGTAAAGATGGAGAGAAAATAAATATGAAAACATTTAAAAATATAAGATGCAACAAAATATCATAGATAATCATTTATAATTATTATATTAAGAAGTGGTGTTTAGAAACTATAGGTATTTTGTTTAAATGTAGAAAACCTTAGTCATACATAAATTGAAGTTTAATTTTCATTTGATGAGGATGATAATGATTAATTGAAATGGAAAATAAACTCTAAAAAATCCCATGAAAACAGCAAGATATAATCTTTGACCTTTGATTCTGGATAGCATACCAGAGGGAGACGCTGTGCTCAGCAGTTATAGGTCTTCCTTTACTTTATTCTTTGCAATTTTCTGAGGATTTCCTCAAAACAGGCAAAAACCAAAAACAGTGATAATCAATGACAAAGAAAAAAAATGTAGGGTGTCCAATTAACATAAGTTTTAGTTTTGTTTGTTAACACCAATTCTAATGTTGGGAACATTTTATATTGCTGCCACATAGAAAGGTTTGGGGTAAGAACTATTTGGCTGAACAGCGGTTGTCTCATAGATGTCAAGAGGAAAAATCACTCTACCTGGCAAACATAAATCATACATGCTTTGAAGTAAAACCATATGATCCTCAAATAATCTCCCTATAGAAAAGCATAAAAAACAGTAGCTTCTATGATGGATTTACTCTATGGACGTTTATATATCTGATCCTTAGTATTTTGACAACTCCCTCTGATTTCATAACCCAGTATCACAGAGATAAATATTCTTTATTTTTCTATATTATCTGGAAATTCACCAGAAATCTGTGATTTAAGATTGATGATCCTAACTACCCATTTCTTCATCCAATCAGGAAAAAAAAACTAGATAAAGCAAGGAGTGAACATTTTTATTTTCATTAAAAAGACATTAGCAAATTTATCCCATTTATTTATACAGTATCTCTTTAAAGTTGATCTACCATCTTACCTCAATAATACACAAAATTTCCTCATATCTTTGTGTTATCAGTTCTTCTTTTATTTTTTTCCCTTTCTTATCCTGTAAACACTTATTTAAAAATACATTGATCTATGTTCCCTGTGTATAAGACACTATGTCAAGTGCTGGGGATGGACTTAATATCTTATCGTAAACACCTTATTGTCTAGAGGAATAAAGACAATTGAGGTTACTTTGTGCCACATGATACAATAGGGTGGCATAGGTTATCTTGCTTCATAGTCTCTTCTCTCTTCTCCCTCCCTTAAACTCTTCCAGCTCCCCTCCCTCTTCCCACACACACACACACACACACACACACCCCAAACCACAAATACCATAGCTCTTCAGTCTTTAAAATGGAGATGTTCCAATTTAATGAAAGTTTTAAATGAAATTAAATCATTATATAAAATCTGCTGATTCAAAAGAACATAAGAACATTACTTGAAAGGGATTAAGAATAAAAAATTTAGAGGGATTATATTTTATTTCTAACAAAAGAATAAAAAGGAAAAAGAAGACAGAAAAAGTAATATTTTTTCTCAGAAAAGCTGACTTTTTGGCAACATTTTTTCATTTTCATAACTTTCGAGTTTTGAGTCATTCTACTGTAAGCACTGAATGCTAGCCAAACACCACTGTAAATTTTCTATCTACAGGGCAAAGATTGCCTGATTTGAGTTCAGGACTGAATTTATGGCGGTGAGCATTAGGGAACACTGTAGAAATATAAGAACTTATATTGGAAATATAAATGTCAGGCATTCTAGACTTAAAAATAGCAGCTAATATATTCAGTTATCAGGCATACTTTAATGACCAACATGTATTTAAGTTTTATAGCATCTCTAGGAGAAAGGGAATTTTATCTTCCCAGTTTTATAAATGAAGAAAGTATAGATGTGTGATTGGAGAGGATGAGTGATTTTCTCAGGGTCTTATGAGGTAAAGCTATGATCCAACCTAGGAATCCTGACATTTAAAAGCTACCTTTTAATGCCTCATAAAGCCTTTAGTTTCTTTTTCTAAAATTTTTATGTAATATTTCTAACTAAGATCTTGTTTTATTCTATATACTGGTTTTTCAAAGAATCAGGTTTTCGGAGAATTAAGTTTATTTAGGTGTATAGTATGTAGCATGGAAGAAAGGCTGAGTAATGCAGCATAGAAAATGAGAATTTTTTAATTTGGATCATTTAGAAATTTGATTCTTGGAATTTTAGTTAGTTGAGAAATAAAGAAGCATACTCTAGTTTAAGCAAATTAGTGAAAAATAATTAAGTTCATGAAAAACCCACAATAGAATCCAAGTGGTTTTAATAATAAAACTATACTTGGACATCTAACACATACTTTGTATTGTTCTGCTTTTAGAAATGATTCACAGGTATTTAAAAGAATGTTTCTTTTTTATTCTTAAGCAAATAGTAGATATTGAATAACTGTTCTTTGATTTTTAATTTTTAAAAAAGATTTTATTTATTTATTAAAGAGAGAGAGAGACAGTGAGAGAGTGCGCACAAGTAGGCGGAGAGGCAGGCAGAGGGAGAGGGAGAGCAGTCTCCCCCCCGCCCCCACCGAGCAGAGAGCCTGATGTAGGGGTCTATCCCAGTAGGCCAGGATCATGACCTGAGCCAAAGGCTTAACTGACTGAGCCACCCGGGGGCTTCTATCCTTTGATTTTTAAAAAAATGTACTGACAATTTGAGATGTCATCAAGAGACTTGGGTGTGTAAAATGGAATATAAAGGATTTTTTTTTTCCTAACTCTAATATCCACCTATTTTTTTTTAAGATTTTATTTATTTATTTGAGAGAGAGACATGAGAGAGAGCATGAGAAAGGAGAAGGTCAGAGGAAGAAGCAGACTCCCCGTGGAGCTGGGAGCCTGATGCAGGACTTGATCCGGGTACTTCAGGATTATGACCTGAGCCGAAGGCAGTTGCTCGACCAACTGAGCCACCCAGGTTTCCCTAATATCCACTTATTTTTAATATCCTTTCTTTGTAAAACCAAATTGCAACCTAAGGAAATTGTTAAAACTTATAAAACACAGTAGTTCTCTTCTCTTTTATCCTTCTTCTGTTTACCTTTTGGGCATGCACATTTTACAGTTGAAACCACATACTGTGCATGACATTTATCTCTTCTTATTTAAACATGATTTGGTCCGCATGGTGTTCAGAGCAGAGCGCTTTGTAGTCAGATAAAACCGATCTGACCTTAAATCCTTGTTGTGCTATTTTTCATTGGTGGAAGAAGAGACTGGGAGCTTCTTACATCCGGGAACACCACAACTGGCCCTGTCCTTTAATGCAATTATCCACAGGCAACATCTCCAGTCTCTTTGCCACTCATTAGCTGGGCGACCTTGGGAAATTTTCTTAAATTCTCTGAAGCCTAATTTTTTAATTTGTAAAATGAGGATGATAGTACTTACTGTTGCGAATTATGACAGTTAAATGAGATAATCTATAAAAGTACAATAAACTCAGAAAGTAGTAGGAGTTATTACAATCTATAATTGTTATTGTCTGTATGACATTCTATGAAGTTGATATGCAATATGACTACTCTCCTGAAGATCATTCGGGCTATACAGACATTTTCCCTAGTATCAATTACGTCCAAAGTACATCTTTGTATACACACTTTTTATTCCACTATTGACTAAACTCATTGAAATAGATTATTAGAAGTAAAAGTCTTATATGATTGATTATGAATAGTTTTATGCCTCTTTATGCATACCATCAAATTATTTTCCAAATGGATTATACTAATGTTGGGCGCTTACTGTGACCAGTTTTATTTGGCAAGCATTCCAGAATACAAACACTAACAATAAATGCGATTGTACTCTCTTCTTGAAAAGAACCCCTGGGAAGGCCCTATTCTGATGCTAACAATTCTGTTATGGCTCCTAAAGGTCCTGAAATGCCTTTAGAATTACTCTTGCTACCTGCTTCTCAGAGCTTGCTATTGAATTTTCCCTCCCCTTAGCATCCTATATCTTATTCATTGCTATGTCCTGTCCATACCCTCCTTTCAAATTTTCATGCTCACCACTGTTTTTCTCTTTTTGTTGCCAGTGCCCTAGTATAGATCCTCATAATTTCTGGCCTGACGTATTCTACTAGCATGTTACATGGGCTCTCTGCCACCCATATCTCCTCCCTCCCCCAAGTCATAGTCTCTGGTGCTAACAGGTATCTTTCCAAAACCTAGATCTCGTCAAATCCTGCATTTCCTTTTCATTCATTATGTTGCTTCTCTCCTCAGTGACTTTGCTACCAGCTTGCCTGGCTAACTCCTACTCAAGCTGGAGGAGGTGTTACTTAAATTATCTTGGAAGATGAGAAGGAGTCTTACATCATTCCCTTTTAATATCAACATACATAGAAGATGATGTCACTGAACCTAAAGAGAATTTTATAAAAAATGATCATTGTCATTTTTTTTTTTTAGTATTCATCATGTATTAGACACTATGTTAAACATTTCACATGGATTTATTCATTCAAACCTCACAACTGCTTCATGAAGTGGGTACTATCATTGTGTCCATTTTTCAAATGAAGAAAATAAGGTATAGAAAGGTTAACTTGCCCAGGGTTTACAGCTAGTAATGGATAGGGCTGAGTTTCAAACCTAGGAAGTTTGGCTTTTAACCGCTACAGGGTAGATAGCTGCCTGGTAACTCGTTTCTTTCAGTAATTATTATTGCAGCTGGTAAGTTTACAACATTGTTTCCCTTAACTAGGTTTCCTTGCTCTAATGGTGCAATAGACAAGTGCAAAAGACTAAGTGTAGTCATTTAGTAAAGTCCAACCTATTCTGGCTTCACTGCATGTCAGATATGATGAAATTGTGTATCACATTACTCATTCCAACAACAATTAACTCTGCCAGATGGCACTTCAATAATATATGATGGCATATTATGAAATCTATATAGGTATTCCATCATTTGCCTCTTCTTAAAAATATTTAGCTACGATATACTATTTAAGTTTTTAGGGGCTCCTGGGTGGCTCAGTTGGTTAAGCATCTGCCTTCACCTCAGGTCATAATCCCAAAACCCTGGGATCTAGCCCAAGTCCAACTCCCTGCTCAGCAGGGAGTCTGTTTCTCTCTCTTCCCTTGCTCCTGCTTTTCTCTCCCTCTCTCTCTCATGCATGTGCCATCTCTGTCTAATAAATAAGATCTTTTAAAAAACATTCTCAGCAAATTTTCTTTAACTTGCTTAGCTTTTCTAATATAACACATATTGTTATTCTAAAAATGTATTTAGTAGTGATATTCAGTAAGTGATTGCTTACCCTTAGGCTACCAAACAGTCTCATATAGAGTAGCTTGTGTTATTTGACAATTGCTTTAATTACCTTTTACTTGATTTTTCTAAGTAAGAATTTATCATCAACCATACACACGGACAATCAATCATACCTGTGGGTCTGCATTTGTAGGTGAAGGACTGTCCAGGTACTTTAAAGCAAAAACTTTCTTGTTTTCTGTTTTGAGTCTAATCCTTTTTTCATAGTAAGAACATAGTGTTATTGTGATGAGTATAAAAAAAAAAACACAAGTAATTTAGAGAGTATATTGGGAATAAGTATTTCAACATCAATAACTAGTAACTTAATTCATATCCAGATATGCTTTCATAAGCAGAACATGTTGAGTATTTAATTCTGATTTTGATATACAGACTTGAAGCTTATTACATAATTGCTGAATGACAGGAAAGAATGAATGAGGTAGAGACATGAAGATCATTAGAATTAGGGAAAGCATCTGTAATTTCTGTATCAATTGTGGCTTAACTGATCCATTCATGTATTTATCTGACGAATAATTATTGAGTACTTACTGTGTGCCCTGGACATAAACATCAATCAAGATGTACATGGCCCCTGCTGTCAGAATGTTAACAGTTTTGAGGGAAAGACAAATAAAACCAAAGCAAGCATTATAATTTTAAGGGAAAGGTACATGGTGACGTGAGAGAGGAACATAGTCAAGTAACCAAGACTCAAAAAGAGAGGAAATTGTCTGGGGAGGAAGTGACATTTACATTTTGGGAAGAGAAGAGGAGGAAGCTGGAGAAACACTCATATATTAAGGGAAAAATTGTGTATAAAAAGTTCAAAGACTACTAAGATTATCTTTGATTTTCTTAATGATTTGAATCCATTATCCTTTAAACGGTTTGGGTTCCTAGGGCCTTTATAAGGTAGGAAAACTTACTGTCTTTCCCACATTTTCTAGTTTCTGTCCCCTTCTACCATAGAATATAAATAAAATTTCCATTAAATGAGACTGGTCCCACTAGCTAAAATTTAAGTAATAAATCTTCCAGATTTAATTCGAACTCCAGCATCAAGCACAGTGTCTCTAGCACCTAAGAAAATACCAGATCCATAATAAATCTTCAGTAAATTACTGTGTACTGGAAAGAAGTTATTGACTTGAAACCCCAAAGTAAGTGAGTGTGGAAAAGATACTAAGAAGAAATATGTGAGAAGCAATCCACTAGACTGGATTAACGATCTCAGGTGATGTCCATTTGCTTTTTGCTTCAGTGTAGACTACTAGCATATTGAATAAAACAATATCATATAAAAACATGTAGCAATGTGATCACTTTTATATTCCCATTTTTGCAAATAGTTTTGTGACTCAGTGAACTTGCTTTAATCATAATCTTCGAAAACAGGGAGAAAGAAAGCAAGGAATACGTGACAGAAAAAACAATGAGTAGAGAATGTTCTTTGAGGGACTCTTCCCAGCCAGCAAATGGAATTTCATGTTCATTGATATCTATAGCTATCTTGCAAGGTAGATGGGATTACCACCATGCACTAAATATAGAAAATAGAAGCCCAGGGGAGTAAAGCAACCAAGAAGCAATCAAAGAGACTTACCAAGAATTAAGAAATGGCAGAGCTCCAACTGAAACCAAGTCTTCTGTTCCTATTATATGTGCCCTTCCACCCATATCAAGAAATGTTTAAGACAGTCTCAGGAGGGGCACCTGGGTGGCTCAGTGGGTTAAAGCCTCTGCCTTCGGCTCAGGTCATGATCCCAGGGTCATGGGATCGAGCCCCACATTGGGCTCTCTGCTCAGCAGGGAGCCTGTTTCCCTTCCTCTCTCTCTGCCTGCCTCTCTGCCTACTTGTGATCTCTGTCAAATAAATAAAATCTTGAAAAAAAAAAAAAGACAGTCTCAGGATTCATACATTGTTAGGGTTCTCCAGAGAACGCAGACAAACAGGATATATGTACGTATGTATAGATAGATAGTTGTATATATCTGTATATTTATGTATACATACACATAAGTGTATATAGAGTGTGTGTGTGTGTACACACACACACACACACACACATTGAGAGAGAAAGGATTGATTTTAAAGAATTACTCACTTGAATATTGTGGAGGTTTAGTGAGTCCAAAATCTCATGGCATAGGCCAGCAGTCTAGAGACTCAGAGAAGAGTTTCAATTTGAGCCCAAAGCCAGTTTCTGACAGAATTTCCTCTTGCTTGGAGAGGAGGTCAGTGTTTTTCTATTAAGGTCTTCAACTGATTAGATGAGGTCTGCCCACATTATGGAGGGTAATCTATTTACCCAAAGTCTGCCAATTTAAATGAATGTTAACCTTATTCAAAAAACACCTTCACAGAACCATCCAGAATAATGTTTGACCAAATGTCTGGGCACTGTAGCTCAGCCAAGTTCACACATAAAATTAACCATCCCAAATACCATGGTGTTTTCAGCCAAAATGCCCAAAAGGATATTGGATACAACTGGTTAAGTCAAGGATGCCATTATCAAAGTCAATGATCCAATATCCTACAAATTTCACATTCTTCAGTATTCTACTGAACATTTTTTTTTTTAGGGGTCTACTGAACATTATTAACTTTGGTTCCACTGAAAAGTGCTTTCTCTTTCTCTCCCTCCCTCTTTCTCTCTCATAGTCCCCTATTTCCAACAATTTCAGAATCACCATGGATTTCATATACTTTGTTCACACACTT
Organism: Enhydra lutris kenyoni; assembly: GCF_002288905.1. Classification (NCBI taxonomy): domain Eukaryota; kingdom Metazoa; phylum Chordata; class Mammalia; order Carnivora; family Mustelidae; genus Enhydra; species Enhydra lutris. The sequence goes on from NW_019154093.1 coordinate 37,354,176, forward strand.
TTTAAAATCTGAACTAGCATGGCAAGTGAAGCCTAATAATTGCCACAAATGTGCCTGAAACTTTAGGAAGAGTTTCTACAGTGAAAGTAAAAAGAAAGAAGTCTTGCTCATTTCCTACCTTTAGTTAATGTGAACCTCACAAGTGTGAGGTAGAAATGATTTCAGTTTACAAAGGAAGATCAAGGGACCAGAGAGAATTACACAAATGGTTGGAGTGCAGATGTGGTTCATACCAATTCCTTTTTGGCATACATGTCCTGTTAATTTTGTTACCATTGCCAAGAACTGGTACCAAACAAATACCAAGAATTTGTTACAATTACCAAGAATTGTACACACTTGAGGAAGTGCATAGGCAGCTTTCTTGATCATTTATCTTGTTACAGTGCTTCTTTAATCTGTGAGCATATACACAGGCTAAATTTTCACCAAGAGCTTCACTGCATTGCTTTGGACCTTCTATTTTCATGAAATAATTTATGTAAATTATAGCAGAAGACTAGACCGAATATAGAAAGAACTCCAGTCTGCGTCCTAAGCCCTGTTGTAAGTTATTCATCATTTTTAAAAAATTTAATACAGTAAAACTATGATAAGACTTTTGATTATATAAGCTTCAGAAAATAATATTTCATTCATCGAGTCACATATGATAAACTGAAGCAACAAGCTACAAATGAAAAGTTGGAGCCTAGGGTTTTTTAGTCTTGGTTCTTCCATATACATGATTTTGGGATGGCAGCACACATGACTATTTATATACTTGACATCCAGTCCCTTTTTCTTTCTTTCTGGCAGAGCCCTGATTTTATTTGAGTATTTTATTTAGGTATCTGCCCTCCCACACAAATCTTAGGAGAGATGTAGCTCTTTCCAGCATAAGGGTCAGTCATGAATGGTCTAGCCCAATTATGTGGCCATTTCAATCTCATTATCAGTGGTTATTATCAGTGGCCCAGTTGTAGACAATAAGACATTGAAAGGAGGTCTACAAAAAAAATTCCTCACTCCTAAGAAGATACACAAAACTGCCCCTTTTATTCTGATGCATATTTTCCTATTTAGATATTATATCTGGAATTGATGCATCCATATCTAACCAGAAAATGAGCCAGTCTTAGAATTAATTTGATTTAGGAGTTGACAGAATAGGGAGATAGAAGATCCCCAGTTCTTTGGTGACACTTCCAAGACATTGCTCAGACCAAGTCTAGTAGATTTACCTTATATGTCAGCTTAAAACAGTATTCTTTATTGTTTGAGCCAAAGAAGCCAAGTTTTCTATCACTTTCAGCCAAATACATTATAAATGATACAATTGACTTTAATGAAGAAGAAACAACCACTTCTTTGGAGTGATTATATGAGACTTGTATCATTTTTATTTCTCTCTCTCTTTTGTTGTTGTTTTCCAGATATATTAGGAAAATTAAAATTTAGCAAAAAGTAATGAAATAAAATAAAATAAAATACTACTCCAAATTGAAAAGATAATTCCCCCGTAATTCCAGCACCAAAGCTCATATGGGCAAGACATTTAACCTCTCTAGGGCTCAATTTCTTTAGCTGTCAAAGGAAATGGTAATAAATCTACTATGTAAGGATTTAATATAATAATGGATATAAAACACTTTAATATAGTGCTGGACATCTTATGCTCTAAGCTCATTTTATGCATCCTAAGCTCTACATAAAGTCTAATTCTCAATAAATGTTTATTGCCTACCTGTACTCCTAATTTCTACTGTGCTTTTTGTTTCAAAAATTTTTCTTATAAAGCTTAGTTATCTTTCATTTCCTATAGAAAGCAAAGTATCTGTATACAGACTTTAGCATGTATCTGACTGTATCTTTATACAATCCTTAGAAGCTCAAAAAAGTTACAGATTTGTTTCAAATTGTGAAAAAGTGGCAGAACCCAAGACTTCTAACTCTGTTTGTGCTCTTCATACAATATAACAGAGTTCCCAGAGTAACAGGATTGAAGAAGGGAACTGACTGCTAAAGGGAGGCAAAGTATATGACAAAATGAAAACTAGAAATGTCGTGGAGGAACAGATAGATGATCACCACAAAGTGATTGCAAGAACCAGGTTTAGAACTGCAAGAAAAAACACACACAAACTCTCCTTAAGGAATCACTGAGTTAGAGAAAAGTCACATATATGATGTTTAGAAAAGATCGTGTTTAGTGTATTCTGTTAACTAAAAAAGTAACATATAAATATGATATTTTCTAAATGCTATTTAGTATTTTCCAGTTAAATATACTAGTAACGAGGGGAGCCTGGGTTGCTCAATGGGTTAAAGCCTCTGCCTTCAGCTCAGGTCATGGTCCCAGGGTCCTGGGATTGAGCCCATCGGGCTCTCTTCTCAGCGGGGAGCCTGTTTCCCTTCCTTTCTCTCTGCCTGCCTCTCTGCCTACTTGTGATCTCTGTCAAATAAATAAATAAAAAGTCTTTAAAAATATACATATATATAGTAGTAACGAATCACTGTGAGCTCCGTTGAAATGCTGCCTTGTAGATAAATTTGTTGAATTATGTTCAGAGTCTATGAAATGGGATCACCAAGTAATAGAAAACTAAACCCATAGATTTTATATTTGTCTAGAGAAATAAATTGATACTGTAGTATAGAGGACAATATATTGAACAAAGTATAAATTCTCAGTTTATTTCATTTAATGATTTTTGTGACCATAAGCCAATGTATGCCTTAGTTTCCCACATAAGGAGAGGTCTTTGGAATGGGGGATTTATTGAACAGGCCTCTTTCTCTAGAATGTCATAAATATAATTTTTTAAAAATTCTTTTAACAGTAAGTATATTAAGCTCTAAAGAAAAATTGCAGAGATATTACAGAAGGCTCCCTTACATTCCCTTGGCCACTTTTCCTTTCCTTATAGAATGGTACATGTCTTACCATTAGTTAATCAATATCGATATATTATTATTAATTAAATCCCATACTTTATTCTTATTTCCTTAATTTTTACCTCATGTTTTTTTCTCTTCCAGAGTATCATTCTGGATACCACAATGTATTCAATCATCATATCTCCCTAGGTTACTGTTGGCTGTGACATTTTTTCAGATTTTCCTTACTTTTGATGATCTTGCCAGTTTTGAGGTACACTGGTCAGGTATTTTCTAGAAATCCCTCCATTGGGACTTGTGTTATTTTTTTTTTTATGATTGGCCTAGGTCTATAGGATTTTGGGGGGAAGAATACAGTTGTAAGTACCAGTATGAACTCATAGCTCTTTCTTTTATACTTTGGGTCATAATACATTTATATTTATTTATTTATTTGTTATTTATTTATTTATTTTATTGTTCACATTGTTTCAGCTTTAACCATTAGGTACTCTCATTGGACTCCTATGTTCCTTTGACATGCGTTTAAACACTTCTTGACTTTGTATCCCTACCAGATACTCCAGGCTTATTATCTTTTATATTTTCTGTCCCAGTCATAGAAACAGCAATTTTTCTAAGGAGCTCTGGTACATTTTGTAAAGAATGGTATCAGAAGGGCACCTGGGTGGCTCAGCAGGTTAAAAGTATCTGCCTTCAGCTCAGGTCACTATCTCAGCGTTCTGGGATCAAGCCCTGAGTCAGAGTCATGGGTCTCCCTGCTCAGCAGGGAGTCTGCTTCTCCCTCTCCCACTGCCTCTGCCCTCCCCCCATGCTTGTGTTTTTTCTCTCTCAAATAATAAATAAAATTTACAAAAAAAAAAAGAAAAAGAATGGTATCAGCAAAATCAGAGCACTAGTTGCCTTATTGTTACTGGGGTATTACTGCCTCTGGGCCCTCTCAGCTGACAGAGCAAGGAAATGTATGAGTAATACTAACAAATATATACAACTTATATGTATGTATGTATGTGTATATACATATATATGTATATGTATATACATATACAGTATATATACACACATATATATATAACCTCCAGAAATATATCTGTGTGTTACTCTCTGTATCTATATTAAGTTAAACATGAATTCTTGCTATCTCCCAACTCTAACCCATTACCACATGGATCATTCTAACCTCCTCCTCTTGTATTTCTGAGATCTCCCATTGCAATAGTAAGAAAATTGATTTCCACCATTCACTATCCATTTATTTAATGGTTCAGTCGCACTATAGGTGCACATATGCACATAGACATAGTGGCTTCAGAACTGCTAAAGCATTTCTATATGGAAAACAGTTTTATCAGCTAGAGGACAGTATTTCTGTGAAACTGCTTTTGTCTTTAGTGTTAATAGACTCCTTTTATTTACAAAGTTACTTAGGTTAGCACCTTTTCCCTGCCAATTTAGTCATTTTTAACATAATGGTATAATCTTCAAATTGTTTGTGATTGATACTTTAAAACACGTATCTATTTATCAAACTTTTCGCAGATCAACATGAGAAAATACAGATGTTAGGTTATGTCACCAACTTCTTTCATATTGTCTTCTTTTTCATTTATTTATAAGAATGATGTGAGTATGCATGTCTTGAGGCCCAAATGATTTTCAACTTAAAATTTGTTGGTCCAATGTATTACTTTTACACCATTAGAAGAGGATGCTGGTTTTAACAGCTAGATTCAGTTTTGTAAGTTTACTTCCACTAGTTCCACTAGTTCACACTCCTAGTTTCTTTGCAGTTTATGATCAGAAACATGACCTAAATAAGAAAACACTGAAGTGTACAACCTCAATAATATGTAAAACATGCTCATATACATTTAAGTTTATTTCAGAGAGAATCTTAAGGGGTTAGACAGGCAAGTTTTCTCAGCTTTACTTCACAAATAAAGAAACTGAGATTTAGTTAATTCCATGTTTATGTTACCTTAAAACTTTAAAATGCAAAAGCCAGAAACAAAACCCAGATCTTCTGTCTCCTGGTTCAGTTAAAATTTTGACAGTATCTTCTTGTCATCTCCAAATGGATTCATTCTAATACATACATTTTTTTTTTACATTTTCATAATTAATTGATGGTATTAGATGACATATGCAAGTATGCCTTGCTGGCTCAGTCTGTAGAGCATGTGACTCTTGATCTTGAGGTTGTAAGTTTGAGCCCCAGCTTGGGTGTAAAGATTACTTAAAATAATAAAATCTTAAAAAAAAAAATCTTGCTTATAAAAAAATTAAAAAAAATAAATGACATAGGCAGTATTCCTAGTCAACTGACCAAGACTGATCATAATGCTTAATAATTAGAATATTATAAACAAAGATACAAGAGTAAATATACTTTGAAATAAACCATGATTCTTACAAATGTTATATACCTAGATGTTATGATATATATTCTGACTTTCAAAAAGACTTAAAATGGAAAATTTCAAATAAGAAGGAGTTTGCTAAAATAAATTTAAATTGACTTAAAAATTATTGATATTCATTATCATTTTTAGACCATACACATATCCTATGTATTATATTAGTTTCCTAGCACTACCATAAACAAGTTACCACACACTGGGTGGCTTAAAACAACAGAATTTATTCTCTCATAGTTGGAGACAATAAAGTCTGAAATCAAGGTGTTAGCAGGATTGGCTCCTTCTTGGAGGCAAAAAAGAAAAATCAGACACCCAGGCAGCCTTTAGCAATCTTTGGTTTATACAATGTATCACTCCAGTACCTAACTCCATCTTCACATGGCTTTTTTCATTGTCTCTTTTCTCTTTTTCTGTTTCTGTTCTATGGACGCTCATGGTTGGTTGCAAAGCCTACCCACAATTTGCATCATGTTGAAAGCCAAAGACCCTATTATCCTTCCTGCCTGAATGTGACATAAGGTCACATTCACGATTATCAATGTTTAGGACTTAGACATATCTTTTTGAAGCTAGTATTCAGTTTACTATAAGTACCTGGCTGAGATAGTAGAATTCAGATGACTTAGAATAACATCAGTAAACTTTGTAAGTTATGCCAGCCTGGTGAAATTTGGTAATGCTGATGATGGATGTGATAAATGAAAGAGCTCCCTTGCTTGTTAGGAAAAGAGCTTACGTATGTTGAAAATAATTTGATATGTAGTAATAATTATATTTTATAACCTTTCATTTCATAAAAATGTAACTCCTACATTTACTGTAACTCATATTAAATATATTTCATTGTTGAAACGCCAATCTACTACACATTATAACTTCTGTTGGACTAATATCTTTTTTTATTTTTTTGGACTAATATCTTAACCCAAAAGACTAATGGAAGCAAGTTAAAAGTGAAAATAAGTAAAAATTAAGCAAAAACATAAGCAGAAATTTTTGTTTCCTTTGTTGCTTTTTAGATCTTAGGGGCTAGATATTTGTTATAAGAGCTCTAACTTTTTTATGTTTATGTTATATCTCTTTAATAATATTCAACTGTCTGATTTGTTTTTAAATTTAAATATGTTTTTAAATTTAAATTTACTGTATATGCTCTGGAATATCAGATTGTAGATGACAAGTTAGGAAATATAGTAACCACTCTCCTTTGTAGTTGCTTTACTTATGCCTTTTCTTATTCCCCCAAATTTGGTTACAAAATAAATGCATTATTTTTCAAACATATTAGTAGTGTAAAAAATTCAATTTATAGCAGCCTTGTAATTTTTTTACCTGTATCAAGTTCTTCAATATTTTAAGATCTTTTTTTTCTTTTCTTTTTACCTGGAGAAGCCAATTTTATCCAGGACTTTTTGGAAGGAAAATTATGACTTTTCTATTGTTCTTTCTAGGACTTTACATAGGTGGGTATGCTGCTTTCAGTTCAAGATCTAAAACGTCTAAAAAATTATACAATTTCTGATTTTATTTTATTTGGCTGAGTCATTCTGGATTTGATCCTAGCCCACAGAGCTAAATACCATAATTTTATTTGTGGTCTTCAAAACAAAATCATTTTTAATTTTAATTAGGTGTCAATTAAAAATAATATGTTTTATTTTAAAATAATTTTAAAAATTACTTTAAAAATTTTAAATATAACTTAAAATAATTTAAAATTTGTAAAATCCCCCAATAATCCTCTTGGTTAGTGAGAGACAGATGTGTTACAGAAGTCTTCTGTTAAGATTCAGGTGCTGTGTGGAAATAGAAAAAAATTAAATCAGTAACACCTTAACTTGATTTAGTGGTTTGGTTTGTTGGACTAGCTCTAGTAGAGAACAGAACCCCTAGAGAATTACATGCATGATGGATTAGGCTTTGATGAAGGACTATGATGTCTTTGGCATCACTTTTTATTGTTTCATGAGTTTTGCTATAATTAGTTTTAAATCTGCCAACATTTTTATCACAGCCAGTATAGGGTAGTGCTAAGAAACTTCCTGCCACTTCAGGATTTGAGAGATAATACAAATTAGTGATGTGTACTCTGTAAAGGAAAGCCAAAAATTTACTACTGGGGCACTTAGGTGTCTCAGTTGGTTGAGCCTCCAACTCTAGATTTTGGCTCAGGTCATGATCTCAGGGTCCTGGGTACAAGCCCAGCATGGGTCTCCCTTCTCAACAGGGAGTCTGCTTGTCTCTCTCTCCTTCTATCCCCCAACTCCCTGCTTGTGCTCTCTCTCTCTCTCTCTTTCTCTGTGAAATAAATAAATCTAAAAGCAAACAAACAAACAAACAAAAAAAAAAACACACCAAAAAACCCCCCAAAACCAAAAAACAAAACCCTTTATACTGCTAGTGGTACTACACAGAGAAGGTAGAAAAGATACCTAATGTATATGATAACAAAATATCTTAATAACAAAGTATTAAAAATCAATCATTCACGAAATGTGTGAAAACAATCTGGTTTTAACATAGGGCACCTCATTGGGTATCTGCCTGATTGGCTAGCTAGGCAGGTGTGTTCTCACCTTAGTGAGGATGATTGTCCTGATAGAACTGGACTGTTTTGTTAAATGTATATGTTGCATTCAACAAAGGTACTGACAACCAGCTTTGTGTAAGGCCCTTGTTATATACTGTAGAGGATGCCAAAATTAATAAGACAAAATGTCTTCTTTAGAAGTGGTTAGGTCTATTAGGGGTGTGTAATTTGTGTACTGATAGTCTTAACTGAGGTATATAGTTAAGTGCTATGTGACTGTAATTCTGATTAAACAGAGACAACTACCAACTCAAGTACTCAAGGATAGTCCTTGGAAAAGGGAATTTTGATGTAGGTCCTGAAAGATGGAAAGTTTTTCAGTAGTTTAAGATGAGATAAAGACATGGTATGAAAACACACACACAAGTAGGAGGGCAAGGGTTTTTATTATTTATTTACTTATTTGTTTATTTAGAAAGAAAATTTGTTTTGCTTAAAATGTAAGGCTCTCTGAGGATTACAGCTGAAAAAATAAGTGTGCCAGGTGTAGGAAATGATCTTAATGCTAGGCAAAGATCTAGAGTAAAATTATCTAAAAACTAAATTTAAATCAAACTCAAAATTATTTTTTATCTTATAAAAATTTTATTGTAAAGGGACAAGCAATAGTTGCTTTAAATCTTAGAGATGTATGTGTGTGTGTTTGTGTGTGTGTGTGTGTGTAGGTCTCAAACTTTCTGAACTAAACTAATTCCCTCTCATTGGTTGATGGAAAAAAATCATATAAAGCAAGAACAAAGTGTCCTTGACATTCATACATTTGACATTTTAGATTTTTGACTTGATAAGTGGTATCCTGAAAGTCTGCAGCACTTTTTAAATTGTGGTTTTGCTGAGGCATAATTTAACATATATTTGGAACTAATTCAAAGGTAGTCATTTGCCTAGTTCCTGAGCCTGAGAAATCAATTCTCTTACCATGATCGCAAACATGTATTATTTAAAAAATTAAGTACAACAGTGGTATAAGGGATTTACATGAAACTTACAGTGTACCGTACTCTGAACATCCAGTAATTACTTTATTCAAATATTAAAGTAAGGAATTTCAAAAGATCCTCCATCTTTCTTTAAAAAGTCATTCACTCTCATATATCTCACTTAAGGAAAAAATGAAGATATCAAACCCTAACAATTAAAACATATAGATAACAAAGTACAAACAGATGATGGGCAAAATGTATAAAGGGATATGGGAGATATAAGCTTCTAGTTATGGAATGAATAAGTCATAGAAATAAAAGGCACAAAATAAAGAATATAGTCAATGATGTTGTAACAACATTGTATGGTAACGGATGGTAGTTACACTTGTGGTGAACATAACATAATGTATAAACTTGTCTATTTAAAAATTAAGTTAAATTAAATTAAATTAAAAAGTAAATAAAAAATGAATAAAACTTCTTATGATTTCCAATGAAGTGTAATATACATTTTGACTATAATAAAGTTTTAGGGACTATAAAAAATCTATTTATAGTACTACAACAGTACTCAAGTCCAGTTATGTATATTTTAAAAATAAGCCTAACTTTATTGAAGGCTTAAAATAAAACATCATATTTTCAGTGCAGTTTTGGGAGATTTTCATAATCTATAGAGTCCATGGCAGTTTTACCCACTTACATACCATCTTACAGATTATCTCTTGAGCAAAGGAAGGGGAGAGATATAGGACATATTTCAACAACAATCATCTAACAAAAGTGTCATTTTATTTGATTTATATTTTTTTAAGAGTGGTGGGTTTTTTTTTATCATCGAGAAATAGATTTCAAGAAACACACACCTAAATAAGTTACCTTTCTTTTTTATTTCAAAGTCAGTTAGAGCCTTATAGTTCATGCTGGATGTGTACCTACACTTCAGCAAGGTCAATATTGTGCTTTTTTATTCTTTGTTCTTTTTTTTAGAAAAAGATTTAATTTTCTGATTTTTACTAAAGGAGACAAATAGACATTGATGATATCTCTCAGAACAAGACCAGGTTACTGAAGAGTTTCAGGTGGTGTGTGGTAAGAATTTGTGTTGTTTTGGAATTTTTAGTTTACTTTTCCTTGGTATGTTTTATTCTCTTTTGATAGAGACCTGATGATCAGGCTGCTCTATGATTTATTGGCAAGGTTTTGAAGTATTAGCAAGCATTGTGGAGGACGAATAGAAGTCATCATAATCATCTCCTGGATTTAATTCACTAATGCTCATTTCGGACTCATTGTTACTGCCTTTCTTTAGAATCATTTCTTATTTTGTTTTGTCAGAAAGTAGTAACATAAAACCAAATTAAAATTGTAAGCATTACTGGAACTGAAAGAACCATCCAAATATCTTTTTTTAAAAAAATATTTTATTTATTTATTTGACAGACAGAGATTACAAGTAGGCAAAGAGGCAGGCAGAAAGAGAGAGGGGGAAGCAGGCTCTCCACCGAGCAGAGAGCCCGACATGGGACTCCATCCCAGAACCCTGGGGTCATGACCCGAGCCAAAGGCAGGGGCTTTAACCCACTGAGCCACCCAGGTGCCCCCAAATATTTTTTAGAAATAGTTCTTTTTTTTTTAATTTTCATTTTGGCTCCCTCTAAACCTTGATATATGCGTTGATTTTCTACTTCTGTTAGCTTTTCTTTTCTATTTTTCTTCCTTGTGAATTTCTAAGTTTCATTTTAGTTTGCCCAAATGTAGTCTTAGAGATAGCTTCTTTTGCATTGGTAATTTTTTCTAGGTGAATAAGCCTTGGTAATTAGATAATTTCATCCTTATTACATTAACAAATATTTTGTTCTACACTTTCAAGTATGTGTATGTTTACTAGAGGGTCTGCAAATATAATTCTTTTCAGTTCAAAAGATTCCCTTGACAAGTAAGTCATTTCATAGTTATCCAAGTTATCAAAATTATTAAGATCATGAAAACTTTGCTTTCAAATGAAGGATGGACAGATCCAGTTCTGTGAGAGACATTGTTAGTAGATTATGTTCAGTTGAGCTGGAATATTAAAAACAAAAATGACTGTTTTGAGCAATAGCTGGTATTAGCTCTTCTATTTGTAATGGTTCTCCTTGTTCTGGAAGGTCAGCTTTCTTAGGGTGAACTTGATGCAAACACCTTCATAAATAAGGTCTTGGAGTCATCATTTCTATTGGAGCCCATTCCAAAAGGACATATTGACTGGTCCTGAGCAGGTTCTCTTTGTTCTGAAGTATGTTTTTCTTTCAAAGTAAATAGTTGAAATTCAAGATGTAACATTCTTTTCTCAGCTGTAAGATGATATCTTGGGCTTCTCTCATTTTGGATTTTTCATTTTCCAAATCTTAAAACATTTTATTGTAGTTCAGATCACTCTTTAAAAAGATTTTATTTATTTATTTGAGAGAGAGAGACGGAGAGTGAGCATGCAAGCATCAGCAAGGGAGAGGGCAGAGGAATAGGCAGAAGCAGACTCCCCACTGAGCAGGGAGCCCAGTACAACGTGGGGCTGGATGCTGGCTCAGGCTGGATCCCAGGACCCTAAGACTGTGACCTGAGTCAAAGGTAGACACTCAAATGGCTGAGCAACCTAGGCATCCCTATAGTTGAGATCATTTTTAAACATTATAAAAATGTTAGTGATTATTTGGTATAGCACAGCTACCTATGAATTGGAATTTCCTGATCTCTGCTAAGTTATTATTCCTTTCTCTTTTCATTTATGTCTTCAAGACTAACCTGAAAAGACTTTTAAGGCACCTTTCTTTATCCAATTTGTATTTGGTCATCATGTCTGCTGTAGCCATCCTCCTCACATCCAAAGGCTCTGTGAGGCTGCTGGCATGGCCCTCACCCCCAAAGACTGTGACACCATCTCCTGTCTCCTGGGACTTCTGCAATCACATTTGATATTCTGTTTCACTCACCCATTGGCTGTCTGGATATCATGTCACATCACATGATGGGAAGGTGCTGCCAGTCACTCAGGGGGAGTCCTTTACTGCCAGGCAGCATCCCATCACACCTTAAAATAATTTAATAAAAAATATCACACACCAGTTACCTTGCCATATGTAGTCCCTAATTTAATTTCTTTTCAGCTTCTTTGACAAACTCGTTAGATATTTTCAATGTACTAGAGAATGTACTGGACATTGCTGGGTGATGGAGTACGGAAATGAACAAGATATGTAAGACCCTGTCCTCAGAGATGTATATTCTACCAAATGTTTTACCTAAATAGCTTTAAAATAAAAAGTGGGATTTTATCTAAGCTGCCATGTATATCTTCAACTTTACATACTTGAAAAAAAATAGAATTTATCAGAAAACATGTTCAGATAGTCTAACATAACATAAATATTATGAAATTGATATTCTTCCATATTTCCATATTTCCAGATAAATGGGATATCTGATGATAAACAGAGGCAGCATGAAAACATTGGGCTTTTTAGTTGTAATGAGAAATAATCAGGCTGAAAAGACAAAGGAGAATGGAAGGAGACTTTGGACTTCACAATTTGACCTTGAACCAACCTTGCTTTATTACAATTGTTAGAATATTGCTTCTATTCTGCAATTCAGCCAGATAGTATATTTTACCCTGTCATTATTCAAATCTAATCCACTTCTACATATTCATAGAAATGATTAGTTATACAGAACAATGATAGAAAATTATTAAATATGTTAATCTTTACATTATTCTAATCTTAGCTGAAAAATTTTACTGTGTAAATAAAAAGATTAGATAAATTTATGAGGCTCTTAATTTTTTATGCATATACATAGATAATAGAAAAAACTAAAACTGAAGAAAAAGAAAAAAAATCAACACTGATCCTACCACCCGGAAATAAACACTAATAACACTTAATACTAAAAATACCTCACTAATCTGAGTACTATTATAATTTCTATTGTATGGATGAAGAAATTGAGGCTGAGATGTGTTAAGCCACTTATACAGTGGGGCGAGATAGTAAGTGGTGTAGATTTGAACCTGTCTACTTCAAAGCCCAGTTTCAAGCCAAGGTGAATAATTGTTCCTATATTATGGTTTCTTTTTATTTTTTTTTTAAAGATTTTATTTTATTTATTTGACCGAGAGAGAGATCAGGCAGAGCGGCAGGCAGAGAGAAAGGAGGAAGCAGGCTCTCTGCTGAGCAGAAAGCGCGATGCGGGGCTCGATCCCAGGACGCTGAGATCATGACCTGAGCTGAAGGCAGAGGCTTAACCCACTGAGCCACCCAGGAGCCCCCTTTTTCTTTCTTTCTTTTTTTTTTTTTAAAGATATATTATGGTTTCTTATGGGGTGTGTGTGTGTGTGTGTGTGTGTGTGTGTGTGTGTGTATTTTATTTAACCAGTACTCCATTTTTGGATATTTAGTTTGTTACTTTTTTTTTCTTATACAATGGAACAGTAAACACTGGACATCTTGCCACAGTTTTATACAGAAAAATGCCTAAAAATGAGAGAATTTTTACAAAGACATTTTGTAAATAATTTCCCACAACCTGTTTATATATAGAGAAAAAAATAAAAAGAATCTTATGAACCCCAGTGTATCCCCATCAGCTAGCTTTCAACAGTGGTCATCATTTTTACTACTCTTGTTTTATTTATACTGTTTATTTTGTTTACATAAGTTTTAAAGAAAATTCAGGTAATATATCACTTTACATATGAAGACTTCAGTGTGTATCTCCAACAGATAAGAATGGAACTTTGTAAAAAAAAAAAATTGAACTTCGTAATGATTTTCTGTTTCCTCTTGCAATTCATGTGTTGAAGAAATAGAATCATTTTTCTTCAAGAAAATTCTATGACCTAGATTTTACTAATCTATTATGGTATTGTTTAGCCTGTTCATTTTCCATCTTTTTTTTTTTTCCCCACCTTATTTCCCTTGTGAACTGGTGGTTAGATTTAAAGGCTTTATGAAATTGAAATTCAGTATAGTTTTTTGTTTTGTTTTGTTTTGTTTTGGCAAGAATACTTTTTTTGGCAAGAATATGGTACTGTGTACCATATTAGGAAGTATAAAATTTCAGGTTGCCCCATTTTAGCAATGACAAGATTGGTCACTGGTTTCAGGCACATGTCTTTTAGTCTCTCTTCCTTATTTCCTTCCATTCTTACCCATCCCTTTCTTATTTTTTAGTATACTGCAATCTGATAGCTTGAGGTTAGTAACTTGTTGTTTTCCATTTCCAGTATTACTAGTTATAATGATTTTTTTTCACATTTATTGATTGGCCTTTTGAACTGCCTTAATAAATTGCTTCTTTGTCTTCTGTTCATTGTGCTATTTGCCATTTTGGAAGAATGAACAAGTCTTTTGTTAAATTTTAATGTAACTAGACTAGAGACATATTTAATTTTTTTACATATAACATTTTTAAGAGTGCTTTAAAACTGCTTCTAATCTAACAAGAAACCTTTCTTATATGGCTTAATTTATTATAAAACATAGTGGTTAAGCTATTACAACACTGGTAAATTTATTCAATCTTCAAGACAAAAATATTTCACAAATTTAAGGGAAAATATAGTTTTCTATACAGAAATACATTTTTAAAGGTTTTATTTATTTATTTAACGAGAGAGAAAGCACAAGTAGGGGAACCAGCAGGCAGAGGGAGAGGGAGAAGCAGGCTTCCAGCTGAGCAGGGAGCCCGACTCGGGTTTTGATCCCAGGACTCTGGGATCATGACCTGAGCTGAAGGCAGCTACCTACCGACTGAGCTGCCCAGATGCCCCTATACAGAAATATTTTTAAAAATATAATTTTCTATAACAAACATCTTCAGACTCACAGTTATCATCAATACTTCTTGAATTTTTAAATCTGACTACAGAAAATATCTTTGTCTTATTTAATATACTTCAGCAAGAAATTCAACTTATGATAGAAATATTTAAAATAAGCATAAATTTAATTAAAATATTATGGAAAATATACATAGCTATTTGCTATTTTTTCCCAAAAGAAGGTAATGAGTAACCTTGTGCTTTTATTCTCAAAACACAGTGTCAGCAGGTTTTTTTTTTAACTTCATATTTCTCAAATTTCTCTAAATTTGTGACCAATGTTATTGTACAATTTTAACAAAACTGAGATTATAGTCATTTAGCTAATATATTTCATTTTCACACTTTTAATTTTTTTTATACATTATTGATAATAAACCTTTGCTGCTTTAAATACTGTGACTATTTTCCTAGGTTGTCATTGGCCTTTCACCTTATTTACCATCCTTTCGAGTTGTAATACTTTTTAAAATATAGGAAGTAAAATATGTCAGGACAGTTGATTTTCATTATTTCAAGTAGGTATGTTCTTATTAAATTGCTGCAAACACAGAATAAATGAATATTAAATCATTGCTCCTAGTGGAAATACCAGTTTAGGTTTCTGTGAACTTCTGGTCACAGTTTTATTCACCAATCACTATACAACCTTAGTTGATATATATTGTTGATTCATTAACATTGAATTTGTAGCTAGTAGCACTCTAACTCATGCTTGAACAAAACTTATCCAATGCATTTCCTCTCTAAGATTCATGACAGTCTTCTGTTTAGGAACGCTGACAGCAGTTCAGCACTATGCTGGTAGAACATTTTAAAGATAAAAATTACTGATAAAAAGTACAAAAATGAAAAACAATTGCACTAAGACCACAGAAAGGATATTTGTTTGAAATATGAAAAGAGAAACAAGAAGGCAAAGCATTGCCTTGTTCTACCTCAGGTGGAAATGGTCCACAGTGAGCAACTCAAAATTTTTGTTACTCTGTATCCACATGATCATGAATGGTAAAAAAATAAAGGCTTAGGTATTACGAATTTTTTGTTTTTTTGTTTTTTTTGTGAAAAGGCAACTTCATAAAATCACAATATCCAAATAGTGAGGATGGACTGTATTTTCCTTTTTGATTCTTCCTTTGCTTTTCTGAGTCACCCACATTTAAATGATGTCTTTGAATAATCCTATCATGGTCTATTGTTATTGACTTATCTTGTATTAAAAGTAAATAATTGGGCACCTGGGTGGCTCAGTGGTTTAAAGCCTCTGCCTTCCGCTCAGATCATGGTCCCAGCGCCCTGGGATCAAACCCCACATCGGGCTCTCTGCTCAGCAGGGAGCCTGCTTTCCCCTCTTTCTGTCTCTGCCTGCCTCTCTGCCTACTTGTGATCTCTGACTGTCAAATGAATAAATAAAATCTTTAAAAAAAAAAGTAAATAATTGTATTTCAGTGAACTGCAATTTAAATAATATACCAAACCAGTATTTTCTTTTTTGTTGTTTTTTTTATTTTATTTTATTTTATTCCTTTTCAGTGTTCCAATATTCATTGTTTATACACCACACCCAGTGCTCCATGCAATACGTGCCCTCCATAATACCCACCACCAGACTCACCCCGTCTCCCATTCCCTCCCCTCCAAAACCCTCAGTTTGTTTCTGAGTCCACAGTCTTTCATGGTTTGTTTCCTCCTCCGATTTCCCCCAACTCACTTCTCCTCTCCTTTTCCCAATGTCCTCCGTGTTATTCCTTATGCTCCACAAGTAAGTGAAATCATATGATACTTGACTCTCTCTGCTTGATTTATTTCACTCAGCATAATCTCTTCCAGTCCTGTCCATGTTGATATAAAAGTTGGATATTCATCCTTTCTGATGGAGGTATTGTATATATTGTATATTTGGACCATATCTTCTTTATCCATTCGTCTGTTGAAGGGCCCCTTGGTTCTTTCCACAGTTTGGCAACTGTGCCCTGATGCTATGAACATTGAGATACAGGTGGCCCTTTTCACTACATCTGTATCTTTGGGGTAAATACCCAGTAATGCAATTGCAGGCTCATAGGGTAACTCTATTTTTAATTTCGTAAGGAATCTCCACACTGTTTTCCAAAGTGGCTGCACAAACTTGCATTCCCACCAACAGTTTGAGAGGGTTCCCCTTTCTCCACATCCTCTCTAACACTTGTTGTATACGGTCTTGTTAATTTTGACCATTCTAACTGGTGTAAGGTCAAATCAGTATTTTCTGCAATAAAATAGTGTATTATAGATTCTTAAGAATTTAAAAATTTGGGCACCTGGGTGGCTCAGTGGGTTAAAGCCTCTGCCTTCGGCTCAGGTCATGATCTCAGGGTCCTGGGATCGAGCCCGGCATTGGGCTCTCTGCTCGGCGGGGAACCTGCTTCCCCCTCTCTCTCTCTGATTCCCTCTCTGCCTACTTGTGATCTCTCTCTGTCAAATAAATAAATAAAATCTTTAAAAAAAAAGAATTTAAAAATTTAAGTGACTACATCAAATCTTGATCTGATATGAGATTTAAAAATTTATCACTAATGCTTTTTTCTAATCAAAAACATTTATGTTTTATATAATTTTTTATAGTCTTTTGTTGGAATTAATATTCCAATACTTGGAAAACATTTGATTACATGTAAATTAAATTTATGAGAATTTTAAGAATTTGGTTTTTGGATGTTCTGCTATTTTATGTTTTAATATACAGAGTTTAATTATTAGAAAAGGTCACATCCTGGCTTGAAAATAAGCCTTAGTGAAAAATTTATAATGAGAAATTTATGTTTATTCTGAAACACTTATTACTTGAGCTTCTTTTTGCCTTACGTGCATTCCTATAATGGCGAAGGAACACATCAGGAATTTTAGAATGTTGGTATGAGGAACTCTTTTCTTAAATTGATTTGTGTATTTTACAACAGGTATGTAATTTATGTAAAGCATTCCTAATGCTTTTAACTTGATTATGTAAAATAAATATATGTATACACACACATAGTCATTTTTACAACTCTGTATTGAAGAAACCCATTATTTCTACCATATAAATGGGGAAAGTAAGGTTCAGGAGCTTAAAGAACTTACCCAAGTCAATTAAGTGCCCAAGATCACATAGCAAGTGCTAAAACCAAGACGTTTTTTCATCCTACATACTGTCAGCTCTAGTCATATTAAACAATTTTACGTTCTCTATATGGCATATTCTTTCTCACTTTTTGGCCTTTGCATATGCTAGTTCCTCTTCTCAAACAATGTTACCTTCCCCCACTAACTTCCCTTACTGAACTTTACTCATCCTTCAGTTTTCTTTTCCTTGTCCTTCAGTTTTCAGCCCAAGCATCATCTTCCAGTCTGTGTGAGATGTCTCTCAAGCATAGACATTAAACACTTAGCACATTCATGTTGATATTGACCACATTGAATTAAGTTTGGGCTTTTCATGCTTGTATGTACAATTAGTGAGGTCAGGGAGTAGATTTCGTTCATTGTTGTATTCTCAATCCCTTGCACATTGACTAGCATATAGTGAGCCCATTTGATTTGAAATATTTGGTGCTTAAATAAACATATATTTCTAAATATTGAGCAAAGCAACATGTTTCTAGATTCAACAAATGTAAGCATTTCTGTAAGTATTGTGATGGTGGATATCCCAAAACTATTATAATTGACTTATGAGAGAAAGCTAAAGGACAGGAATTATTTTGGAAAGATGTCTTTCTAGTGTCGTTAAGTTATATTTACAGTTAAATGACAGAAAACATTATATATATATATATATATATATATATATATATATATATATATATATAATTACACATAATCCAAGAGGAAAGGATAATAAAAAATATGGCTTTTCATTAGAAGCCTGGAAAACAGTAAAAACTAATGTGCAAAAATATTTATCTGACATATGATTGTGAGAACACAATATATCATTCATAAAACTTTAGCAATAAGAAAAAAATTCATCTCATCAACAAGACACCTAATAGCTCTTTTCTTTCTTTTTTTTTTTTTATCTTTTAGTAATAGCTCTTTTCTTGACAAACCAGTTAGTTTACTTTTTATTTTATATTAATTAAGATAGATCCATGAATATATCATATATATATATACACATAAGCTCTTTTTTGTAAAATTTTACTGGCTTATTTACACTTATTATGAGTATTTATTAATCACTTTTGTGCTTGAAATGGCAATGGGAGGGACACCAACATGAAGTAAGTGTGATAGAGGCAGATCCTCTTCTCAGAGAACTTTATTGTTAAGACAAACACCCAGGAGCACAATAAGAAACTGTTCCTTATAACAATTTCCAAACCCAATTCCACTGTCAACATATTTCAAGCAATATTAAATACAATTGGAATACAACACTGGAGTATGTGATAACAGTATATCACTCTTTTCTAATGCCACTAAAACTGAAGGCATACTAGCTAGGGAATGTGTTTATTTTTACCGATCAATGCTGTAGGCAGATAAAACTCATTTGTCCTGGCCTCTGTGGCTTGTTGAGATCACTGGCCAAACACCAATTTGGGCTGTGTCCTTTTGTGCAGGAAGGAACTGGAGCAATTTAAATCACCCTTAGGCAACTTTCATTGTCTTCATTCATGTTCCCTTTCTTGGCACTGATTACTTATCTTGGCTCTCCTATTCACTTCTGTGTGACTTGAGGGATACAGAAATTTAACAACTTGCTTGATCTTTATCATTTGTAAAATGCAACTAATTTACTTACTGTGGAATGAGCAGAATACCTAATAATACCAGGCAACTCTAATTACTTAAATTACTGGAAACAATTTGCCACAAATTTGGAGACTAGACTAAAGTCTCTATATGTAACATACAGATATTTCCACAATGTACCCCACTGGGTAGGTTAAAAACTAGCTCAGATATACTGTATTTTTTGGCAAGAGCCTGGAGTAGTTTCCCCTACTTTTACTTAATAGCCAAATATTTTGTTTTAAACTAAGCACATTCTTTTAGCCAAATATTTGTCATCAAATATTCAGATTAAATATAAATATGCTGGACTATAGATCTATGTAATTACTCTTCCTGCTTTAGTATCCTGTTAGGTTTTACCAACAATGTAATCCTTTTGTAAAGAATTTATAAACACTTTTGTAGAAAAAACTCTTACTTCCCTTCTCTCTTGCCACTTGTATCTATAGGGGTTAAAAATGTAATTTCTCATTTCCCCAGCCTCCCTTGCATCTAGGGAGGCTTGTAACAATAATTCTGATCAATAAAACAGCAGATTACTAGGGGTGGTTCTTGAAATGATTTGGGAGTTTTCTAGTAAAAGAAGCAGAGGCTACTGATAGCCTTTTTATCATGTTGAAAGAAATCTCCATTAACCATCTTGAGGAAAAGACCAAAATAATAACAAAGAACAAGGAGCTGACTTTGCTGAGCTATTAAATCAATGTCATGAGCTACTTACTTTCAGAATTTTAACAACGTGAAGAAAAACAAACCGTTATTTATTTAAACCATTGTAAGTAGATTTGTTTTAAACAGTACACATTCCTGAAACAAGGAAAGAGTATAAATGTGCATGCAATATTATATATTTGAATATACATATGTTAATGAAGCAAAACATTTGAGGAGGGTGCAAAAAAATTAATTGTATGAAATGCAGGTTACTATGAAGTTAATGAAAATCACTATTTTAGCAAAAATAGCATAAATACTGTCAACTACACACTGCATTGAGAAAATCCCACTGATCAAGCAGCTATCACCTCCTAACATCTCATGGCACCCCTTCTTCTTACCCTAACCACACAAAAGGTAAGAAGTTTTACTCCCTTGGGGCTGATCAGAGGATGGGACTTAATCACTGATTATGTATTACCAAGATTCCTATTAATGAAACTGTTAATGTACTATGTTTAAAAGACAAAGCAAAATTTAAATGTGATTATCAAAGACATTCAATAAATGTTTCTCAAGTGCCATCTTTGAAAGGAGTGCGGTGCTCACATGGCAATGTTTACCAAAGTATAATTCTTAATATTTGCCTTGAAGAAGCTTATAGTAAACATCGAATCTATTTAAAATAACCTTTAGTGTAATTATGGTGCAGTAAATAAAATAGAATGTCCATTACAGCTACTTAGAAAGTGGATTTTTATTAGTAAAATGTATATTAGTAAAAAGATTAAATCAATAAAAGTATTAGTTTTTTATTAGTTAAAAAAAGATCCTTTTTGTTTTTGTCAAAAAAAAAAAAGTATGCCTACCTTTTGTGCTTACATTCTAAAATAATTTATAGAGGGGTGTCTGGGTGGCTCAGTCAGTCAAGCATCTGATTCTTTGTTTGTTTGTTTGTTTTTTTAATTTTATTTTTTATAAACATATAATATATTTTTATTCCCAGGGGTACAGGTCTGTGCATCGCCAGGTTTACACACTTCACAACACTCACCATAGCACATACCCTCCCCAATGTCCATAATCCCACCCCCCCAACCCCCTCCCCCCATTAACCCTCAGTTTGTTTTGTGAGATTAAGAGTCACTTATGGTTTGTCTCCCTCCCAATCCCATCTTGTTTCATTTACTCTTCTCCTACCCCCTTAACCCCCCATGTTGCATCTCCTCTCCCTCATATCAGGGAGATCATATGATAGTTGTCTTTCTCCGATTGACTTATTTCGCTAAGCATGATACCCTCTAGTTCCATCCACGTCGTCGCAAATGGCAAGATTTCATTTCTTTTGATGGCTGCACAGTATTCCATTGTGTATATATACCACTTCTTCTTTATCCATTCGTCTGTTGATGGACTTCTAGGTTCTTTCCATACTTTGGCTATTGTAGACATTGCTGCTATAAACATTCGGGTGCACGTGCCCCTTCGGATCACTACGTTTGTATCTTTAGGGTAAATACCCAGCAGTGCAATTGCTGGGTCATAGGGGAGTTCTATTTTCAACATTTTGAGGAACCTCCGTGCTGTTTTCCAGAGTGGTTGCACCAGCTTGCATTCCCACCAACAGTGTAGGAGGGTTCCCCTTTCTCCGCATCCTCGCCAGCATCTGTCATTTCCTGACTTGTTAATTTTAGCCATTCTGACTGGTGTGAGGTGGTATCTCATTGTGGTTTTGATTTGTATTTCCCTGATGCCGAGTGATGTGGAGCACTTTTTCATGTGTCTGTTGGCCATCTGGATGTCTTCTTTGCAGAAATGTCTGTTCATGTCTTCTGCCCATTTCTTGATTGGATTATTTGTTCTTTGGGTGTTGAGTTTGCTAAGTTCTTTATAGATTTTGGACACTAGCCCTTTATCCGATATGTCATTTGCAAATATCTTCTCCCATTCTGTCAGTTGTCTTTTGGTTTTGTTAACTGTTTCCTTTGCTGTGCAAAAGCTTTTGATCTTGAGGAAATCCCAATAGTTCATTTTTGTCCTTGCTTCCCTTGCCTTTGGCGATGTTCCTAGGAAGATGTTGCTGCAGCTGAGGTCGAAGAGGTTGCTGCCTGTGTTCTCCTCAAGGATTTTGATGGATTCCTTTCTCACATTGAGCTCCTTCATCCATTTTGAGTCTATTTTCGTGTGTGGTGTAAGGAAATGATCCAATTTCATTTTTCTGCATGTGGCTGTCCAATTTTCCCAACACCATTTGTTGACGAGGCTGTCTTTTTTCCATTGGATATTCTTTCCTGCTTTGTCGAAGATGAGTTGACCATAGAGTTGAGGGTCTATTTCTGGGCTCTCTATTCTGTTCCATTGATCTATGTGTCTGTTTTTGTGCCAGTACCATGCTGTCTTGATGATGACAGCTTTGTAATAGAGCTTGAAGTCCGGAATTGTGATGCCACCAACTTTGGCTTTCTTTTTCAATATTGCTTTGGCTATTCGAGGTCTTTTCTGGTTCCATATAAATTTTAGGATTATTTGTTCCATTTCTTTGAAAAAAATGGATGGTACTTTGATAGGAATTGCATTAAATGTGTAGATTGCTTTAAGTAGCATAGACATTTTCACAATATTTATTCTTCCAATCCAGGAGCATGGAACATTTCTCCATTTCTTTGTGTCTTCCTCAATTTCTTTCATGAG
Organism: Enhydra lutris kenyoni; assembly: GCF_002288905.1. Taxonomy (NCBI): domain Eukaryota; kingdom Metazoa; phylum Chordata; class Mammalia; order Carnivora; family Mustelidae; genus Enhydra; species Enhydra lutris. The sequence goes on from NW_019154093.1 coordinate 37,376,964, forward strand.
TACTTTATAGTTTTCTGAGTATAGATTCTTAGCCTCTTTGGTTAGGTTTATTCCTAGGTATCTTATAGTTTTGGGTGCAATTGTAAATGGGATTGACTCCTTAATTTCTCTTTCTTCTGTCTTGTTGTTGGTGTAGAGAAATGCAACTGATTTCTGTGCATTGATTTTATATCCTGACACTTTACTGAATTCCTGTACAAGTTCTAGCAGTTTTGGAGTGGAGTCTTTTGGGTTTTCCACATATAGTATCATATCATCTGTGAAGAGTGATAGTTTGACTTCTTCTTTGCCAATTTGGATGCCTTTAATTTCCTTTTGTTGTCTGATTGCTGAGGCTAGGACTTCTAGTACTATGTTGAATAGCAGTGGTGATAACGGACATCCCTGCCGTGTTCCTGACCTTAGCGGAAAAGCTTTCAGTTTTTCTCCATTGAGAATGATATTTGCGGTGGGTTTTTCATAGATGGCTTTGATAATATTGAGGTATGTGCCCTCTATCTCTACACTTTGAAGAGTTTTGATCAGGAAGGGATGCTGTACTTTGTCAAATGCTTTTTCAGCATCTATGGAGAGTATCATATGGTTCTTGTTCTTTCTTTTATTAATGTGTTGTATCACATTGATTGATTTGCGGATGTTGAACCAACCTTGCAGCCCTGGAATAAATCCCACTTGGTCGTGGTGAATGATCCTTTTAATGTACCGTTGAATCCTATTGGCTAGTATTTTGGCGAGAATTTTTGCATCTGTGTTCATCAAGGATATTGGTCTGTAGTTCCCTTTTTTGATGGGATCCTTGTCTGGTTTTGGGATCAAGGTGATGCTGGCCTCATAAAATGAGTTTGGAAGTTTTCCTTCCATTTCTATTTTTTGGAACAGTTTCAGGAGAATAGGAATTAGTTCTTCTTTAAATGTTTGGTAGAATTCCCCTGGGAAGCCATCTGGCCCTGGGCTTTTGTTTGTTTGGAGATTTTTGATGACTGTTTCAATCTCCTTACTGGTTATGGGTCTGTTCAGGCTTTCTATTTCTTCCTGGTTCAGTTGTGGTAGTTTATATGTCTCTAGGAATGCATCCATTTCTTCCAGATTGTCAAATTTGTTGGCCTAGAGTTGCTCATAGTATGTTCTTATAATAGCCTGTATTTCTTTGGTGTTAGTTGTGATCTCTCCTCTTTCATTCATGATTTTATTTATTTTGGTCCTTTTTCTTTTCTTTTTGATAAGTCTGGCCAGGGGTTTATCAATCTTATTAATTCTTTCAAAGAACCAGCTCCTAGATTCATTGATTTGTTCTATTTTTTTTGTTTGTTTCTATTTCATTGATTTCTGCTCTGATCTTTATGATTTCTCTTCTCCTGCTGGGTTTAGGGTTTCTTTCTTGTTCTTTCTCCAGCTCCTTTAGGTGTAGGGTTAGGTTGTGTACCTGAGACCTTTCTTGTTTCTTGAGAAAGGCTTGTACCGCTATATATTTTCCTCTCAGGACTGCCTTTGTTGTGTCCCACAGATTTTGAACCGTTGTGTTTTCATTATCATTTGTTTCCATGCATTTTTTCAACTCTTCTTTAATTTCCTGGTTGACCCATTCATTCTTTAGAAGGATGCTGTTTAGTCTCCATGTATTTGGGTTCTTTCCAAATTTTCTCTTGTGATTGAGTTCTAGCTTCAGAGCATTGTGGTCTGAAAATATGCAGGGAATGATTCCAATCTTTTGATAACGGTTGAGACCTGATTTAGGACCGAGAATATGATCTCTTCTGGAGAATGTTCCATGTGCACTAGAGAAGAATGTGTATTCTGTTGCTTTGGGATGAAATGTTCTGAATAGATCTGTGATGTCCATCTGGTCCAGTGTGTCATTTAAGGCCTTGATTTCCTTGTTGATCTTTTGCTTGGATGATCTGTCCATTTCAGTGAGGGGAGTGTTGAAGTCCCCTACTATTATTGTATTATTGTCGATGTGTTTCTTTGATTTTGTTATTAATTGGTTTATATAGTTGGCTGCTCCCACGTTAGGGGCATAGATATTTAAAATTGTTAGATCTTCTTGTTGGACAGTTCCTTTGAGTATGATATAGTGTCCTTCCTCATCTCTTATTATAGTCTTTGGCTTAAAATCTAATTGATCTGATATAAGGATTGCCACTCCTGCTTTCTTCGGATGTCCATTAGCATGGTACATTGTTTTCCACCCCCTCACTTTAAATCTGGAGGTGTCTTCGGGTTTAAGATGAGTTTCTTGTAGGCAACATATAGATGGGTTTTGTTTTTTTTATCCATTCTGATACCCTGTGTCTTTTGATTGGGGCATTTAGCCCATTAACATTCAGGGTAAGTATTGAGAGATATGAATTTAGTGCCATTGTATTGCCTGTAAGGTGACTGTTATTGTATATTGTCTCTGTTTCTTTCTGATGTACTACTTTTAGGGTCTCTCTTTGCTTAGAGGACCCCTTTCAATATTTCCTGTAGAGCTGGTTTGGTGTTTTCAAGTTCTTTCAGTTTTTGTTTGTCCTGGAAGCTTTTAATCTCTCCTTCTATTTTCAATGATAGCCTAGCTGGATATAGTATTTTTGGCTGCATATTTTTCTCGTTTAGTACTCTGAATATATCATGCCAGCTCTTTCTGGCCTGCCAGGTGTCTGTGGATAAGTCTGCTGCCAATCTAATATTTTTACCATTGTACGTTACAGACTTCTTTTCCCGGGCTGCTTTCAGGATCTTCTCTTTGTCACTAAGACTTGTAAATTTTACTATTAGGTGATGGGGTGTGGACCTATTCTTATTGATTTTGAGGGGGGTTCTCTGAATCTCCTGGATTTTGATGCTTGTTCCCTTTGCCATATTGGGGAAATTCTCTCCAATAATTCTCTCCAATATACCTTCTGCTCCCCTCTCTGTTTCCTCTTCTTCTGGAATCCCAATTATTCTAATGTTGTTTCGTCTTATGGTGTCACTTATCTCTCGAATTCTCCCCTCATGGTCCAGTAGCTGTTTGTCCCTCTTTTGCTCAGCTTCTTTATTCTCTGTCATTTGGTCTTCTATATTGCTAATTCTTTCTTCTGCCTCATTTATCCTAGCAGTGAGAGCCTCCATTTTTGATTGCACCTCATTAATAGCTTTTTTGATTTCAACTTGGTTAGATTTTAGTTCTTTTATTTCTCCAGAAAGGGCTTTTATATCTCCCGAGAGGGTTTCTCTAATATCTTCCATGCCTTTTTCGAGCCCGGCTAGAACCTTGAGAATCGTCATTCTGAACTCTAGATCTGACATATTACCAATGTCTGTATTGATTAGGTCCCTAGCCTTTGGTACTGCCTCTTGTTCTTTTTTTTGTGGTGAATTTTTCCGCCTTGTCATTTTGTCCAGATAAGAGTAGATGAAGGAGCAAGTAAAATACTAAAAGGGTGGCAACAACCCCAGGAAAATATGCTTTAGCCAAATCAGAAGAGATCCCAAATCGTGAGGGGGGAGAAAGGGGATAAAAAGAGGTTCAGAAAGAAGAAAAGAAAAAAAAAAGAAACAATTAAAAAAAGAAAACCAATAAAGAAAAATATAAAAAGGAAAAAAAAAATATATATATACTAGATAAACTAGTTAAAAAACGTTAAAAAAGAAAAGGGTAAAAGTTAAAAAAATTTAGCAGAAGAAGAAAAATAAATTGAAAAAGAAAAAATTAAATTAACTGCAAGGCTAAAGAATCATGGGGAGAAAGCCATGAGTTCCGTGCTTTGCTTTCTCCTCCTTTGGAATTCCGCTGCTCTCCTTGGTATTGAAACTGCAGTCCTTGGTAGGTGAACTTGGTCCTGGCTGGGCTTCTTGTTGATCTTCTGGGGGAGGGGCCTGTTGTAGTGATTCTCAAGTGTCTTTGCCCCGGGCGGAGTTGCACCACCCTTACCAGGGGCCTGGCTGAGTAATCCGATCGGGTTTGCTTTCAGAAGCTTTTGTTCCCTGAGCGCTTTCCGTAGAGTTCTGGAGGGCGGGAATGAAGATGGCGGCCTCCCGGTCTCCGGCCCGGAGGAGCCGAGAGCCCGGGGCCCCACTCCTCAGTGCGCCCTCAGAGAACAGTGCCCAATTACTCCCGTCACCCTGCCTCCGGCCGTGCTCCGAGCTGACCGAGCCTGCGACCGGTTCAAGGTAACCCCGAGCTTAGAGCTTACTCCTCGGCTCTGTCTCTGTAGCCCGCTTCCCTGTTCTAATACCTGTAAGCTCTGCAACACTCAGACACCCCCGATCCTTCTGTGACCCTGCGGGACCTGAGGCCACGCTGACCCCGTGTGGGCTTCACCCCGGTTAAGCCTCTGGAGCGATGTCCCTCAGTGGAATTGACTTTTAAAAGTCCCGATTTTGTGCTCCGCTGCTCCGCCGCTTGCCGGGAGCTGGCCCCTCCCCCCGCGGTCTATCTTCCCGTTGCTTTGGATTCATTTCTCCGCCAGTCCTACCTTTCAGAAAGTGGTTGATTTTCTGTTTCTAGAGTTGCTGTTCTTCTTCTCTTCAATCTCCCGTTGGATTTGTAGGTGTTTGCAATCTTTAGATAAGCTATCTAGCTGATCTCCCGCTACCTGAAGTAGTCTCAGCCTGCTACTTCTCCGCCATCTTGACTCCTCCCAAGCATCTGATTCTTGATTTCAGATCAGGTCATGATCTCAGGGTCATGAAATAAAGCCCTACATCATGTTCTGTGCTCAACGTGGAATCTGTGTGGAATTTTCTCTCTCCCTCTCCCTCTACCCCATCCCCGCTCCTGCATGTGCTCTCTCTAAAATAAAATCTTAAAAAAATAAATGAATAAAATAAAATAATAGGTCAAGGGGCACCTGGGTGGCTCAGTGGGTTTAAAGCCTCTGCCTTCGGCTCAGGTCATGATCCCAGGGTCCTGGGATCGAGCCCTACATCGGGCTCTCTGCTCAGCAGAGAGCCTGCTTCCGTCGCTCTCTCTGCCTACCTCTCTGCCTACTTGTGATCTCTGTCTGTCAAATAAATAATCTTTTAAAAAAATAGGTCAATTATTCTCTATTAAAATAAAAAATCTTTAGTAATACCATAGCACATATAAATCCAGAGCACCTTCATAAGCAAATTTTTAATAAAGTAAAAATACTCTGTACTATACTGAAGCCTTCAAGTCCTTTGTGTTTGCTTTCTTAATCAATTTAGTAATCTTTTATTTAGAGTTATTATTATAGAAAATTCAGTGGGAAAGAATTTTTCCAAAGGCTTGATGACTTTATACATTCATGGACTTTATGATAAGGGGAAATAATCTAAAGCCTAGAAAGACCATCTGAAAAGAAATTTCACTTAAAATATTCCATATTGCTAATGAATAACCAATGTTGGTCTGACTTCAGCCTTAAAGATATGTAGTCAAAAATGTTAGCCTTGCCAAGTTTTCAGAGAATTGACATGGCCTGTATTTCAAAGTGGAAGGGACACATTTAGACTGGGAAGAGATGGGCCAGAGTAGGGGCAATGAGAGTAATCAAAACATTTTTCCTCAATGAACTACTTTATACTCAATGAAACTTCCATGTTCATAATGTAATGTACTGCAGGAAATTGAGAGGAACATGTGTTCCTGAAGAAATTCTGTCAGAACTTGTGCTTAACTTTAAACCACTTGATAATATTTAAATGTTGGAGGTCAAAGTTATTCATTGTTCTTTGAGAAGAGTTTAATTTCCATATTGTTTTTGCATTTTTGATCCTCCATCTATTTCAAGCTACATGACAAAAGAATTCAATTTCCAATCAGTAACACAACCAGCAATTGTCTGGTGTCCAGTTTCATTGTTAGTGCCCCTTTTAAAATGCATTTTACTCACAGCTGTGGCGATTGAATGGATGTCCCAGTTACATTGGAATATGGGTGGCAGCAGCTAGAAATTAGAGTTCAGCTCCAGGAAGGACTAGGACGGCATCTAACATAAATCAAGAAACTATAAGTCAAATGCAAATAAATCAGCAAAGCAAGCATACCATTTATTATGAGAGAATAGATCACATCTGACTTGCTTATCATTGTATCACAGCACCAACTACAATGCCTGGCACATAGTAGGTTCCCAATCAATAGCTATTGAAACTCCAGTTTAGAAAACAAACAAACAAACAAACAAACAAAAAAACCAAGGTCAGAAATATCGTGGGAGGGAGTATTATTTATTAGAAGAACACCTCAGCAACAAGGATAGAATGTGGTGCAAAAATCTTTTTAAGCGAAAAGATGTTTTATATTCTTTGAGTCAAAAATCAAAAATACTCTGAGAGCTGCTGGAGCTTAAGTTTACAAATGAAGAAAATTATTTTGTCTGCAGAACTCAGCGCCTCAGCCCTTATGGTCAGGGTAGCTGAATGCTATAACAAAAGACTCCTCAAATCTCAGCAGATAATTGTAATAAAAGGTTTATTTCACATTCTTTTGAATGTTCCATGTGGGCCCATAGGATGCACTCAGTGCAAGCAGTCATCCAGAGTTAGGCTCCTTCTATTGTTCTGCTTCTATTTCCTCTAAATCTTTAGATATTTCTCCATTAGCCAGCAGGTGAAGAAAGAGAATGGGGTATTCATGTACTAAGAAATTAGTGCACATCTCTTCACTCACATTCCATTGTTTAAAAACAAGTCACAAGGCCACATTTAAAGGGTAGGGAAAATGTACTCTCACTTTGCTCAGGAACAAGAATAGAACATGCAAATTGGTCAGCCTCAGCAGCATCTGCTATATAGTCCTCTCTTCTGAACATCACATATCTGTTTGTTTTCCCATGCATAGAATATACTCATTTCTCTTCAAGAAAGGATCTCATTTAGTCACTGGATCCAGGTCAACTGCCAGGAGCAGTACTTGGGTGGTAGGCAATGCTCTCCGTAGATCTGGATGTGCTTCCCTGTGGGCCAGCAGCCTAAAAACTAAAAGGAAAAGTAATCCACACTTTCATACACGATAATATGCAGTGATTGAACATGATCAGGAAAACAGACCAGAAACTTGTTTTTAGTGAGAGACAGAATAGAAGACTCTTGTCCATAACAATTATGAAGTATGACTAGGCAGGAGGTGAAGACCCCTACTGTGGTGTGGGTGGGAGAGATGTTCCTTAATTAGACTCCATTTCTATTAAGAAGAACATACTCATCCACTTTTTCCTGACTCTTGGCTCCAGGCTTTAGGAAGTTCTTCCTCTTGTATTAGCTTCCATTGCCAGATCAGAGTAAGCCTATCTTGATAGTTGCCCCATGTTCACAGCATTATCTGGCAATTGCAAGTATTGGGGCCAAACAGTTATTTTATTTATTTTTTTAAGATTTTATTTATTTATTTGACAGACAGAGATCACAAGTAGGCACAGAGGCAGGCAGAGAGAGAGAGGAGAAGGAAGCAGGCTCCCCACTGAGCAGAGAGCCTGATTTGGGGCTTGATCCCAGGACCCTGAGATCATGACCTGAGCTGACAGCAGAGGCTTTAACCCACTGAGCCACCCAGGTGTCCCAAACAGTTATTTTAAATAACAACTAAATTTAGGCTTCTGGTTTCCTTAGCTGTAAAATTTTCTTGAAAACTTAATTAGGCTTTGATCTATTTGATTCTAGTCAATTCTATGTCAGTAACTATACCCAAAGTTCTTTATTGTGCATGTTGGTCTCTCTCCACGAGATGGTAGCTACATTAGGTGATCAGACAAGGCTAGGGAGCTTATATCCTGAATCTGATCTTTGCCATAAGGATTAAGACTTAGTTGGCCTTTGGCTCCCAGAGATAAATTATTTCCTATTTTCTGGAACCTAGAAGTGGTTGTTAAATTTAGCATTCCTTCAAGGCCTCAAATTTGGGGACTTTCTCCTAAATATCACTTCTGCTAACAAACCTGCCTATTTTTAAGCTCATCTCTTTCTCTCAAGATTCTGCTAAAAAAGCAGTAACAATCAACAATGGTCATGTTGATTCTTTCTCATTACTTTCTTAGAGCTGTGGGCTGTGTGAACATGTGCCTGCTTTCCAAGTTATCCTGGAGATAGATTTACCAAATGTTTGAAAAGCAGAATAAGGCTTTCAAGCCTTGTAGCTTCTGACTCCTTGCCATCTGTGGCCCACATACCTAACATTAGCTTAATGCCCCATATTTTAGTTTTTGTCATGGTAGCACCCAACTCTCAATCTCTACATTCAGAGGCTTAACTGCTGTAATAAACAACCTCAACATTGAATGGCTTCAACAACAAAAGTTTATTTCTCACTCCTGTCACAATTCAATGTATCTTTTTATTTGGCGGAGGGGTTGACACGTGTGCAAGCTCTGCTTTAGTGCCTCGGAGATTCCTATCCCAGTTATTTTCTTACTCCTGGACTAACAGTTCTCAAATTATGGTCCATGGACCTTTGTAGGAAGGTGATGGCCTAGAAGGCCAAACTTTTTTTTTTTAAGTTATTAGTGGACATTATATTCCTTTTTCAATATGTTGGCATTTGTACTGATGTAAAAAAGTAATGGTAAAAGGACTGCTGGTGACTTCACATGAATCAAAGCAACGGCATCAAAATTGAATTGTAGTCACTGTCTTCTTCACCACCACTCATTTACAGGCAAAACATCATCAGTTTCTTAAGAACATCCTTGATGATGGAAGAATAATTATTTTAATAAATCTTGACTTTTGAGTGCAAATCTTTTTCATATTCTTCATGAAGGAGTGGGTGTGTGCATAAAGCAAGTTTTGCTGTGCACCAAAGCACAATGGCAGTCTCAAGGAAAAGCTCTTTTTCTATTTGAGTTTCAAGATAGACTTGTCTTTTTTTCTAGAATATGATTTCTGCCTGAAAGAACAGACAATTCAGACTTTGGTATTTGGTGGAAATTTCCTCAAAAATGAACAAAATGAGCCAATTATTTCAAAGACAATAATGATCAGTATTTGTCACAAATGGTAAAATTCAAGGTTTCAAGTAAAAATTAGAATTTTAGAAATTCAGAATTTAGAAATTTGTGCCATGGTGAGCTTGAAGGCTTCCCAATGTTTAAAGACTTTTCTGAAGCGGGGCTCCGTAGCTCAGGGATTAGAGCACTGGTCTCGTAAAGACTTTTCTGATGAGATTGGTGGTGATATTCATATTGTATAATGAGATGTGTCAATGTTTTGAAGATACTGTACAACTCAATAATCCATTGTTTTCCAAAGGACTAATGCTTGGTATTGCAAAATCATATAGCAGTAAACTGTCCATTCAGAGTGCAAGATAGAGCCATGGGTTTTAATGTAGTGAATATCAAGTCTGTTGGTATAGTTTCAGATTCTGTATTTTGAGGCTGTAAGTCTGCAGTGAGGCCCTAAGAAACCAGATTTGTGAAGTATCAAAGAAGAATATTCAGTCATCTTAAAATACTTCCTTTTCCAAACACTTATCTACATGAGGTCAAATTTTTTCATATGCAGAATCAGATATGAAAATATAGTTATATTAGGCCAACATTAAATAAATTCATAAAATTGCAAGTAATGACACTCTTCTCAACATTTTTTTTGTGTGTTTGAAATTATGGTTATTTTTAATGTGGCTGCAATTAGAAGGTTCTTGACAATATTCCTCCTATTACAAGGATTGTTCTCATCTTTTTCTATTCATTTCTACTAGTTATTTGCTTGTTTTATAAATATGTGTCCTGTTTTTCTGTAATTACCATTTATTGAACCCTCACTATAAATTGGCCTTGACATGGTGATTTACGTTTATATTTAAATACTTGAACAAAATTCCCATGGAGAAGGATTATCTCCATTTTACAGGTGAGAAAATCTAGGTGCAAGATGGTGAGGAAACTTACCCAACATCCTCTGGAACCAGAATTCAAATCTAGATTTATTTCAATTCCATTGTCTCTGTACTTTCCACTTTCTTATATTCCGTTATAGAAAAATAACTGTTGCAAGTCAAATTTTTTTGTCTTGATAGATTTTCAACTTTAACACACATTGTCTGGAATCTTGGGATTTTTAGGACATCTTTAGAACTTAATTCAGAACATATTCTTGTCTCAGATACATACAAGAGATTTTTTTCTCTCTCTAGAAAATATCTTGGCTGAAATATCATAGTTGTTCAGTAATTATACTCAGTTTCTTTACTAGACTTTGGCATTTATTTTTCTACTTTCAAAGTCTGAACTTGCAAATTGCCTTGTCAGTTTCTATCATTTTTATTTCTAAAGATGTTTGTACCAGACTTTCTAACCAGTATAGTAGCAGCCACCCTGGCAAGTTCCGTCTCTGGAAGAGGTAAATTTACCACCTCTCTCCTTATTTGCTGCCATCCTGCCTGTTAAGAATCTCATCACCATCCTCTAGAACTGTTGCAGTAAGTATACTACACAATTCACCTGCTTTTCCTCAGTTTTTTTCTATTTTTCTCATTCCAGCTCTTCCTACTCGTTAGTGACTGATGGAACCACTTCCATAGTTCAAACATTCAGTGCCCCTCAGATGTCTACTGAATTAAGTACAAATTCCAACTTGGAATGTATTTGAAGCCTCGTGGCATGCCTTGGCACTTCTTCCCTTACTGCCATGGACTTTTTCTAAGCCCTTATCATAGACCACTCTTTTTCTAACTTCTCTTGTCCTCTCTCAGCCCTTTAACTGCCTATGTCTTTTCTTTCATCAGGGGAATAGGATGTCCTCTCCAACCTATTCAGACCCAATTAAATTCTTTTGATTCTTCAATGTCTCTCTGAATCCTGACCTTTACCCAAAGCTTTACCAGACTATTATATTTAATATTTTCCTTCTCTGAACTCCCAGTTTTCTATTTGTATCTTTCTGAGAGCCTCTATTATGTTTTATTTTACTTCATCTGTTTGTGTACTTGGCTTACTCTGAAATTACACTCGTAACTTCCTTGAACAAAGAAATCCTGCCTTACTCATCTTCTATCTTAATAATGCCTTATGTATGAGTTCCTCATTCTGTGTAGCTGTAGGTAAATATATTTTCTACTCTTCTAAGTTTACTAATTATCTAATATAGGTGGAAAATTCTATGAGAATGAACATCATATAGAAAGTAGATGGTTTTAAAAATTATTTTTAAATTTAAATTTTAAAATCTTTAATTCCAATTTTATTTTTAAAAATTATTTTTAAATTTTAAAATTATTTTCTTGGCACTGGTTTTGGGACAGAAACTGTTGTTCACATGTGGACCACACTTTCACCATCGTTATTCTATAAATGACTTTTCTTTGCATGTGGCTTTTCATTAGTTCGGGACCATTTCCTACATGCTAGTCTATTCAAAAAAGTCATAAAAAGGCAAAATCTGTCTTTCTTCTTATAACTTGATGATAATGTATAATTCTGTTTGGACTTTACATCTCTGATATGGACTTCAGGACAACCTATGATCATTCTGGAACTGGAAGAAGATATGATGGACTTTATACATCAGTGTCCACAGGTGTGGAACTCCTAGGAAATACTGGCTCTCAGTGAAACCCAAAACCTGATGTAATGTTCACAATGAAGAAATTCTGGAGAACTGTACAGAAATCCACCTTGAAGTGGTGGTAAAATGGGCCATAATGGATTTTGAAAAGGCCCAGTGTCTCAGGGAAAAGAACAATATGTTAATCATATGCATTGCTTTTCCAAGTAAAGGAAAGATCTTTTCAAAACTCCCCATAACATATCAGAGACCACACCATTATTCAATTTAGCAAATGAAAACTCAAGGCTATATCTTAAGTCCTTGGTTCCTGGTCTGCCTACCTCAGGGCAGAAACCAATTTGTCTGCCATCTCTGAGAGTGCTCAGACAGTCTCTTTAAGTCAGAGTCCAGGTTTGCTGCTCTTTGGACCTTTGAGAAAGGAAAAAGAGTGGGATATGTGCACACATTTCTTTTGGGTATAGACACCTTGTAGTTAAATAGCTTCGTAATAAGAAGTATGTGTATTCAACCTCAGTAGATGATGCCAAATTGTTTCTCAAAATTGCTGAACTGTTGGGGCACCTGGGTGGCTCAGTGGTTAAGCCTCTGCCTTCAGCTCAGGTCATGATCTCAGGGTCCTGGGATCGAGTCCCACATCGGGCTCTCTCTCTCTCTCTCTGCTTGCCTCTCTGCCCACTTGTGATCTCTCTCTGTCAAATAAATAAAATCTTTAAAAAAAAAAAATTGCTGAACTATTTACAGTCACTCCAGCAGAGAATTCCTGTGGTTATTTATTGGCCCCTATGCCCAGTACTGTCAGTCATTTTTAATTTTAGCCATTCCAGTGGACATGTAATAGAATCTCATTGTGATTTAAATTAACATTTTCCTGATGACTAATGATGTTGAGCACCTTTTTGTATGCTTATTAGCCATTTGGATATATTTATTTATGAAGTACCTGCTCAGGATTCATGTATTTTTTTAATAGGTCATCCTTTTCTTATTTCTTAGTAAGATTTCTTTAAATATTCTGTATAAATATTTTATGTTGATTATATGTGATTTAAATATCTTCTCCTACTCTATGGTTTGTTTTTCCACTAATCTTTTAGTAAGCAGAATGTTTTTGCAATTTTAAAATCTAATTTCTACCAGTCTTTTTTGGGTAGAATATGCATTTTATATTCTCTTTAAGAAATATGTGGCTATCAGATTCATGAAGATATTCTCTTATATTACAATCTAGAAGTTTTATTTCTTTGCTTTTTATATTACAATCTATACTCATCTAGATTTTATTTGTATATGTACTATAAAGTAGATATCAAGTTTTATTTAATTTTTTGTTATATGACTACCTAGTTAATCTAGCAGTTATTACTAATCAAGTGTCCACATAGGCATCATTTGTTCCTAAACTCTATTCTTTTCCATTGATCTATTTCTATATCCTTCAGCCATTACTACATATTTAATACTGTGGCTTTATAATCATACTGTTTGTGAGAATAGCCCTCCTTTCTTGTTCTTCTATATTGGCTTGGCTGTATACTTTATATAGTAGACTATAATTGCCTATACTTGCAGAGGCCCCTATCTCTATTACATGAGAGTAAACTATACTAGATCCATTTTCATATACATCTTAAAAACAATTTGTCAAATCCTTTAAAAAAGCAAACTTGCTTTGATTTTGATTAAGATTTATGGAGTCTGTGAATAAATCTGGGAAGAGATTTTGATTAAGATTTGTAGAGTCTGTGAATAAATCTGGGAAGAATTGAAATCTTTAATAATATTGTATCTTCCAATCCATATATCCTCTAGCTCTATAGATCTTCTTTACTTTTCCCCAATAATGTTCTATGGTATTTTGTAAGATATTACATACATAATTCATTCTAATCTCATGTATTTGTATGCTATTGTGAATGGTACTTTAAAACATTTTTCTGAGGTATAATTGACAAAACATTTGTGTATTTAAAATATACAATATGATGATTTGATTGCTATTTGTAGGAATAGCAAAGAATTTCCTTAATCTGATTAAGCATGTCTACAAAAGACATATTTCAGATATTGTAGTTAATGGTGGAATACGGAAATTTTATTCTGATTCTTAAAAACCAGACAAAAGTGTTCACTGTAACTATTTATATTTTAGTTGCACTTATACTGTCACAAGGTAAGAAAAAATTTTTTTCTAGTATTTGGAAATAAAATTGAGTTTTGAATATTAATCTTATATCCAGCAACCTCGATAAGCTCTCTTATTAATTAAAATCATTTATTTCTAGATTTATTTCTAGGCTTGGGGGGATTTATATCATCTACATTTATACCATCTCTTACAATTATTATCATTTTTTCCTAAGTACAAATATATGAGCATAATATATTATGTTCATAATAGCCTTCACTTTTTAATGTTTATAGAATGTTTAGTGATGCCTTCATTTTCATTCCTGGTATTATATATATCTTCTCTGTTTTTTCTGAATCAGTCTCAGTTAGCTATATCAATTTTGTCAGTCTTTTCAAAGCACCACCTTTCAGCTTTGTTAATTTTCCTAACTGTGTGTTTACTTGATATTTCAATAATTTCTTCTAGTCCCTTTAATATTTCTAAAATTTTACTTGGAGAAGTTTAGTTTCTTGTTCTTTTTCTAATTTCTGTAAATGGAAGCTTGAGTATTGGTTTTTAGTCTTTCTTTTTAATTAATACATTAATTCATGGGTATAAATTCCTCACAAGCTTGGCTATATATAAGTTTAGCTATAAACAAGTATATCTACAAACTTTTCATAAGTTTTGGCATGTAACATTTTTCTTATTAGTCTATTAAAATATTTCTAATTTCCATTTTTGATTTCTTTTTGACCCATGGGTTTTTTTAGAATACTTACTCTGAATTTGCAAGCATCTAGAATTTTTTTAAAATATGATTTCACTTATATGTGTAATTTTAAAAACAAAACAAAACAAACAAATAGACTCTTAAATAGAGAACAAATTGTTGGTTGCCAGAGGAAAGGTGGGTGGGAGGGATGGGTAAAATAGATAAAGGGATTAAGTGGTACAAACTTCCAGTTATAAAATAAGTAAGTGGCAGAGATGAAAAGCATAGCATAGGGAATATAGTCAATAATATTGTAATAATGTTGTATAGTAACTATACTTACTGTGTTGAGCATTGCAAAAGTATAGAATTATTGAATCAATTTGTTAAAAAATTAGTGATATGCCATTTTACACCTGTCATAGGCACTAAAATGTAAAAGTCTATAGTTTAGGTATTTTTCAAAGAAAGAAAAAGTGGAGATGGGGTAGCACTAGTTGTTTATTCCAATAATTTATTTCAGTTGTTTATTCCCGCTAATGATTTGCTAAATTCTGCTGGGAATAGTAGATTTCAATCCTTTGAAATGTGAAGAAATTTGTAAATATTCCATGTATATTTGAAAATAATGTATATTATACAATTATTGATACAGTGTCCTGTAAATGTAAATAAGATCATTTTAAAAATAATATTCTTCAAAACTTCTCTATACTTACTGATTTTTTATTTTTTTTGGTGTGTATTTCAATTATTTTTAAAATTTTATTATGGTTTTTAATTCCAGTATAGTTAACATACAGTGTTATATTAGTTTCAGGTGTATAATGTAGTGATTCAACAAATTCTGTTGTTGGTAAGTGGACGATTTAATCCCCATCACCTATTTCACCCATCCAGCCACCCTCCTTTCCTTTGGTGGTCATCAGTTTCTTCTCTATAGTTAAGAGTGATTTCTGATTTCCTATTCAATCAATTTCTGAGAGAGTTGAATGAAAAATTCTCACTGTAATTGCAAATTAATTCTTCTTGCCTCTAGAACTTCCAACTTTTTCATAACTTATTTGGCGCTGTATTATTAGTTCCGTAAAGTATGAGATGATTCGAGGATGGGTTTCAGTCTCTGCTGAGGCCTGTCTATATTTGATTTGCCCTTAATTCCTAGGATGTAACCCCCAAGAACACCTTGTTTGAGGACCATGATCTTATTTTTCCTCTTAGCCTCAAGGGACTACCAAAAATACTCTACTCAATTTTCTGTCCCCTTTTTAGAGTTGCCCCTAATGAAAAGTTGTTTCAAAGGCTAGACTCATCTGTCTGCATCATTATTATTCTAGATCTTGACCCCCTATTTCTTTACTGCCTTGTTAGTTCTATGATACTTCAATTAGGTGTTTAAAAATATTTTGGGCAGATTTTTTGGCTGTTTTCAGTTAGAAGGGTTGGTATGGATTATTACTATTAATATTGAAAGATTTGTTTTTATATTATGTTACCATATTATTATGTTACCATGTTATTTTGGTGATACCGTCTTTTTCTCCAGAATTTTCATTTTTTTGTTGTCATGTCTTCTAGTCCTGCCTTACCCTTTTTTTTTTTTTTTTGGAAGAATAAATATTGTAAAAATGCTTACCTTTTTTAAAAAAGTTTTTTTATTTAAATTCCAGTTAGTTAACATACAGTGTAATATTAGTTTTAGGTGTACAGTATAGTGATTCTACACTTCCACACAACACTTGCTGGGTGCTCATCATAGCAAGTGCGCTTCTCAATCCTCATCACCTTTATTATTCAAAGATTTTTTTCTTCAAAATTTTCTTTAAATTCTAGTTTAAAATAGTGTGCAATGTTGGTTTCATGAGTAGAATTCAGTGGTTCATCACTTACTTGTAACACCTAGTGCTCATCATAACAGTACCCTTCTTAATACCCATCATCCATCTAGCCTATCTTCCACCTACCTCCCTTCATTGACTCTCAGTTTGTTTTCTATCATTAAGAGTGTCTTACGACTTGTTTCCCTCTTTCTTCCCTCCCATATGGTCATCTGTTTTGTTTTTTAAATTCCCCATATGAGAGAAATCGTATGGGATTTGTTTCTTTCTAACTTATTTTGCCTAGTGTAATACACTGTAGCTCGGTCCATATCATTGCAAATGGCAAGATTTTATTCTTTCTGATGACTGAGTAATATTCCATTAAATATATATACAGTACATCTTCTTTATGCATTCATCAGTCCAAGGACATTTGGGCTCTCTCCATAATTCAGCTATTGTTGATAATGCTACTATAAAGGGGTACATGTACCCCTTTGAATCTGTATTTTTGTATCCTTTGGCTAAATACCTAGTATTGCACTTGCTGGATCCTAGGGTAGTTCTATTCTTAGCTTTTTTGAGAACCTTCATACTATTTTCCAAAGTGGCTTCATAGTTTGCATTCTGACCAACAGTGCAAGAGAGTTCCCCTTCCTCTGCATCCTCACCAATACCTGTTGTTTTTTGATCTGTTAATTTTAACCATTCTGACAGGCATGTGGTGGTATCTTATCATGATTTTGATTTGCATTTCCCTGATAATGAGTGAAGAGTTCCTTTTCATGTGTCTGTTAGCCATCTGTCTATTCATGTCTTCTGACAATTTTTTTAACTGGAGTATATATATTTTTAGGTGTTGATTTTTAAGTTCTTTTTAGATTTTAGATATTAATTCTTTATCAAATATGTCATTTGTAAATATCTTCTCCCATTCTGTAGACTGTCTTTTAGTTTTGTTGATTGTTTCCTTTGCTGTGCAGAAGCTTTTTATCTTGATGAAGTCCTGAGAGTTCATTTTTACTTTTGTTTCTCTTGCTTCTGGCAATGTGTCTAGTAAAAAGTTGCTGCGGCCAAGGTCAAAGAGATTGCTGCCTGTGTTCTTCTCTAGCATTTTTATGGTTTCCTGTCTCACATTTAGGTCTTTCATCCATTTTGAATTTTTTTTGTGTGTATATGATGTAAGGAGGTAGTCCAGTTTCATTCTTCTGCATGTTACTCTATGGTTTTTCTAACAAGTAAATATCTAAATTTTTCTCCAAGGAAAGTAATTTTGCCAATATCTTTATTAAATGATATTTTGTTTTCTCATTGACTTGAAACCCCTATTTAGTATATACTAAATTTATATTAGTATAAATATACTAATTCATAATTATAACCCATATTAATATATACTAATATTTTCAGATTATTTCTGGCTTTATATATTTGTTCATTATTATATTTTTGTACAAAAACCACAGTTTAATATGTTAGCTTTGTTACAGTTAATATATTTGGTGTTTGACTTTTCTCATTGGGATTTTTTCTTTTTCAAAAACTACTGGGGGCACCTGGTTGGGTCAGTCAGTAGAGTATGTGACTTTTTTTTTTTTTTTAAAGATTTTATTTATTTATTTGACAGACAGAGATCACAAGTAGGCAGAGAGGTAGGCAGAGAGAGAGGTGGAGGCAGGCTCCCTGCTGAGCAGAGAGCCCAATGCAGGGCTTGATCCCAGGACCCTGGGATCATGACCTGAGCTGAAGGCAGAGGCTTAACCCACTGAGCCACCCAGGCGCCCCGAGTATGTGACTCTTGATCTCAGGGACATGAGTGAAGCCTACTTTAAAAAAACAAACAAACAATTGATTCTTTAACATCATACTCAATAGTGAGAAACTGCTAAAACTGTGAACAAGGGAAAGTTGTCCCCTCTTACCACTCATTTTCATTGTTACCCTAGCTAATGCAATAAGGTAAGAAAATTAAATTAAGGTATACAGAATGAATGAAAAGGAAGAATTAACCTTTTTCACAGACGTCATAATTATTTATATACAAAATTCAAATGAATCAACAAAAACATTCCTGGAACTAAGAAGCAATAATTGGAAGGTTGTGGGATACAAGATAATACACATAAGTCAATTGTTTTCCAATATAACAGCAAGGAAGAATTGGAATCTGAAATTAAAAGCACAATTTACAATTTACATTAGCATCCAAAATATGAAATACTTAGGTATAACTATAACAAAGTATATGTAAGTTCTATACAAGGAAAACTACAATTCTGAAGAAATTAAAGAACTAAATAAATGGAAATATATTCCTTGTTTATTAATAAGAAAACTCAATATTGTCAAGATGTCAGCTCTTCTCAACTTAATCTACAGATTCAACACAATCTCAATAAAAATCTCAGCAAGTTATTTTGTGGATATTGACAAATCGATTCTAAAGTTCATTACCTAGCCAATGCCATTTTGAAGAACAAAATTAGAGGAGTGGCACCACAAACTTCTAACTTAGTATTAAGCTACCAAAATCATAACAATGTGGTATTGGTGAAAGAATACTCAAATATTCTTGTTAAATAATTCTGGAACAACTGGAAGTCCATATGCAAAAAAACAAAACAAAACAAAACAAAAAAAAAAGAGAGAGAGAGAAAGGTAGACATAGATATTAAACCCTTCACAAAAATTAACTCAAAATGTAGGGTCATACACCTACACGTAAACTGCAAAAGTATGAAACTCTTAGTTGACAATATAGATTAAAATCTGAATGACATTGCAGTTGATGATGACCTTTTAGGTGCATCACCAAAGGCATGATTCATGAAAGCAATAATTGATAGGCTGGAGTTCATTAAAATTAAAATCTTCTATTGGTTGTGCAAAAGACACTGTCAAGAGAATGAGAAGACAGACCATAGGATGGAAGAAAATATTTGCAAAAGACATATCTGATAAAAGACTTTTATCCAAATATATGAAGAACTCTTAAAATTCAACAGTAGGAAAGTGAATGGCCAGATTGAAAATTGGGCAAAAGACCTGATAAAACACCTTACTGAAAAACGTATACAGATATCAAATAAGCATATAAAAGATGATCAACCCCATATGCCATTAGGGAATTGCAAAATAAAACAACAATAAGATAGCACTGTACATTAGCTAGAAAGGCAAAATTCCAAAACACAGACAACTGAAGTTGTGGAGCAGCAGGAACTATCATTTATTGCTAGTGAGGACGCAAAATGTTATAGCCACTTTGGAAAATAGTATATCTGCACAAACCGGCATGTGGATGTTTATGACAGCTTTATTCATAATTGCCACAATTTCAAACAAACCAAGATGTCTCTTGGGAGGTGAATAGGTAAGCTGTGGTGCACCCAGATGATGAAATATTTTTCAGTGCTAAAAATAAATGAGCTATCAAATCATGAAAAGATACAGAGAAAACATAAATGAGTATTACTGATTCAAAGAAACAAGTCTGAAAAAGCTACATACTGTATGAGTATGGCTGTATGATATTCTGAAAAAGGCAAAACTGTGGTTATAGTGAAAGATCAATGATTGCCAGGCTATCGGGGGTGCAGGAACTGGTGGATAGGCATATGCAGAGGGTTTTTAGAACAGCAAAACTATTCAGTGTGATACTATAATGGTAGGTACATACATGTGTTATACATTTGTGTTATACACTTATATAAAAATACAAAATGCCTACATAATAATATATGTATTATCTGTTGGTCAAAGCCTACACATTGTCCAGTAACAAGAGTGAACCTTGATGTGTATCATAGACTTTGGGTGGTAATGATCACAATGTATCAACATAGGTTCATCAGTTATAAAAAATGTACCATTCTGGTGTGGCATGAGGACAGTAGGGAAGACTGTAGTTACATCAGGGCAGCAAGAGTATGAAAACTCTCCACTTTCTGCTCATTTTGCTGTAAACCTAAAACTTCTCTAAAAGATAAAATCTATTGAAATAAAAATCTATTTGTTCTTCTCAAAAAGCCTTTATAATAACCACTTTGAAAATATTTTTAGTTGCATAAGAATTTTGTTTAAACTTTAAATAAAACTGTACATTAAGATTGATTGACAGTTTTATATATTTGGTAGAGTAATTTCTTTCAAAGAGTATGTTATTCATACCTTTGCTAGCATTATGAGCTGGAAATGCCATCTCTTTGTAACCTTTAATCACTGTCTCTCCAATATTATCTTCAGTTCCTTTTTCTTTGTTCTTCTTAGTCAGTGACAAGTTCTCTCTCTGCCTTTATTAACTACTGTCAAAAGTAAATAACCCCATGGTGCCATAAGAATTAACATTTCTGTATTTTACTATTATGGTCTTGTTATCATTATGTATATACTGGTTCTTTATTATCATTTTTACCTCCCCAAAATGTAACTTGACTATCTATCTTCTAACTCTCAGCAACTTAAACTACTTTTCTTCTTAAATCAGAGAGAATATAGACATCATCAGATTGAAGCTTTTCAAACCCTTGTTACTAAATCTATAATCACACTGGCATGTGTACTCATTCTCTTCTCTTCCTTCTTACATCACAGTTCTTATAAAGTGACTTTTCTCCTCATGTCTGGGATTATATTATCTTCTACCTCCATCATCCATTACCTGTGGTCTTTGCATTTTAACATCTCTCTCTTGTTCATTCCCTTCCTCTTTTAACAACAAGGATTTTTCATTAAAGACAAACAAGGGGCTGCCTGGGTGGCTCAGTGGGTTAAGCCTCTGCCTTCAGCTCAGGTCATGATCTCAGGGTCCTGGGATTGAGTCCCGTGTCAGGCTCGCTGCTAGGCAGGGAGCCTGCTTCCTCCTCCCTCTCTCTCTCTCTCTCTGCCTACTTGTGATCTCTCTCTGTCAAATAAATAAAATCTTTAAAAAAAAAAAAAAGACAAACTGTCCTTCAGTACTTTGGTTTCTGTCCCTACTGTTTACCATCTATTTCTCTCCTGTTTACAGCAAGACTTTTTATTTTAAGTTTTACTGATTAATTTTTGAAAGAGAGTGAGCAAGGTATAGGGGCAGAGGGAGAAGGAGAGAATCTCAAGCAGACTCAACTTAGTGGAGAGCTTGATGTGGGACTTGATTTTTTGACTCTCAGTCCTGATGTGAGCCACAAATCAAGAGTCAGACACTTAATTGACTAGGCCACCCAGGCACTCCTACAGCAAATCACATTCTTCTTCTCCTTCTCCCCCTCCTTCTCTTCCTCCTCCTCCTTCTCCTCCTTTTTCTTCTTCTTCTTAAGATTTTATTTATTTATTTGAAAGAGAGAGTGAGCTGGATGGAGAGGACAAGAGAATCTGAAGCAGACTGTGCTGAGTAGAGAGCCCAGTGCTGGGCTGATCCCATGACTGTGAGATCCTGACCTGGGCCAAAACGAAGAATTAGCCATTCAACCAACTAAGATACCCAGGCATCCCTACAACAAACCTTCTTAAAAGGGTAAATTAGTTCCACACTGAGGACTATTTTCAATATTGTGCGATCCAGACAATAGTGAAATTAGTACATATTTGTGTAGGGTAGATGTACAGGATTGCTACCAATAAGCCATGGGATTTTAGTGTTTAAAGGTTTTATAGCTGCTGCCAAATTGACTTAGAAAAATAACTGTAACAACTACCAACCCATAAACAGTTCTATTTACCTATACTTGCCACACTTAACATTGTTATTAATAACTAATTTTGGTTAAACTGAAAGCTGAATGTTGTACTTTTTTTTCCCAGTAATGATATTGGTACTTTCTGAAATATTCATTGGCTATTTCTTTTTCTATCAGTTGTGTATATCCTTTAGCCTTTTATTTTTATGTTTCTAGGATATATTAGTAAATGCATAAATAGGAACTATAAATACTTATCTATTTGGCTTATAAATTGCTTGATAGTTATGTAGCAAAATCTGTGATTCTCTTTTCTTTTGGCTCCTGGGTGACATGTTTCAAAAATCACTTTCTTTGAGAGAATTGTCTACAATGATTGCCTGCATTTTTTTGAAACCTCATTATACCTTAACCTATAGCAGTGTGGATTTCCATCTCACTCTACTGAACTTGCTCATGTCAAATAGCTAATGGCCACCGTAACTACAGCTTTCATGAAATCCCATTTTCTGCTGTTTTCACGATACCATACTGTACTTATTTTGCTCCTTGCTTTCTGACTACCTCTTTGTCTATACACTAATTTAACTCAAAATTCTGAATTGTTGATATTCCTCAGAGTTTTGCCACAGGACCTCATCTGTCCTCATTTCACACACTCTTTCCTATGACAGTAATAATCATCCTTGAGTTTGATGTTATTTTGATGATTTGCAATCAAGTTGATGTCCTTATTCTGTTTGATATCATAGTGGCCAGAGATTCAGGAACGCCAAGGTCCTACCCTGCCAGTTTCCCTTCTTTCCATTCCCCATAATGCTCTGAGAGAGCTTTTGACAAAGAACAAGAGCCAAAAAAGGGGAGAGAAGATGCCATTTTGTAATCAAAGATGTCAGATACCCCTCAGTAAAGAGCTCTGTTAAGTTAGGTAACAGTGGGTTGTTTAGGTTTCTGCCACCACCTTTCCTCAAAACCTTAATCCCTACCTTTGTATCTTACTGTGCTCTAGCTGGCTGCTTGGGAAAGAAACTCAACCTGAAGATCAGCCTTCTCTCAGTGTGTTCACAACCTATTTTCAGCTCTGTAGCTAGCCAGTGTGTTCATCTTAATCTTAAATCTGATCGTGTCTGTCTCCTTTTCAGGTCACTCCAAGGCTTCCTGTTGACCTAAGGTTAAAATCTGAAACCTTTATCATGCCTTACAAGACTTTCTGATTGACCTCTGTTTCCTTTTTTTCTTCCTTAATATTTTTCTTCTCTGTGCAGCAGGCATTCTGAATCTTGTTTAAAATTTTTAATAGAAATGTGTTCTCTCTAACCTTAGGACTTTTCACAAGCTGCTCCTTCCAGCCTGGACCCCATGCATTTCTTTCTGTAACCCTTTCTTGGATCTCAAAGACAGGGTGAATGGCCACCCTTAGGTGTGTGCATAGCATCTGTTGCTTCTTTCCATCCTCTAACACTTAGTACATTTTATTTTTCTTCCTTGAACACATTTTGTAGCCCCCACACTAGATTTTGAGCTATATGAGGAAATCAGTTTTGTTCATCATTGCATCCCCAACACCTAACATAGTATCTGGAGACTATTATGTCGTCCATAAATATCTGTAGAATTAAAAATAACTGAGTGCCAAGTATCCCTTTACAGTGTTTAGAATTTTCTATATCATTTACTTTTAATTTTGCATGCTTTTGATGAATCTTTTTACATAATTCC
This sequence comes from Enhydra lutris kenyoni, assembly GCF_002288905.1. NCBI lineage: Eukaryota > Metazoa > Chordata > Mammalia > Carnivora > Mustelidae > Enhydra > Enhydra lutris. The sequence goes on from NW_019154093.1 coordinate 37,400,421, forward strand.
TCTGTAAAATCCCATTTTACTGATTTTTCTAAGATTTTTATTTATTTATTTGAAAGAGAGAGAGACAGAGAACATGAGAGAGAGCCTGAGTGGGGGAGGGAGAGGGAGAAGCACAGTCCTTGCTAATCAGGGAGGCCAAAGTGGGGCTCGATCCCAGGACCCTGAGATCAGGACCTGAGCTGAAGGCAGACGCTTAACTGACTGAGCCACAAATGTGCCCCTGATTTTTATTTTTCAAAAAGCCGTTTTATATTTATTTTTCACTTTTACATCTTTTGGTACTCCAAATCACTGTTTTATTAGTCACTATATTTTGGTATTGCTTTTCACAAGGTTTTTTTTTTTTTTCCCCTCTTTGACATAAGAACTGTGTTTGTCTTGTTCATCACTGGAACCTCAGTGACTAGAATAGTGAATATATATGGAATTAATGAATAAATACATAATTTTAAGGCTGTAATTTTACTAACTAGTTTGAAGTTTCTATTTTAATTTTCTCTCTACCTTAAGAGCTAAGTATTCTTTTAAAGATTTTATTTATTTTTTGAGAGAGAGAGAGAGAGAGAGAGAGCACACATGAGTAGGGGGTGAGGGGCAGAGGGAGAGGCAGAAAGATTCTCAAGCAGACTCCTCGTTGAGCACAGAGTCCAAATGGGTGCTGGATCCCAAGATGAAGAGTCAGATGCTTAACTGAGCCACCCAGACACTCCTAGAATTAAGTGAGATATTTATATAATTTCCAAATAGTGGAGAATTTTTTCTTTCTTTTTTATTTTGTATTATTACCTTATCATTTTGTTGCAATGAAATCACAAAAATAAAGCATTTACAATTTGTGCTTTTGAAAATTTGTTGGGGCTTTCTTTGTGGGATAGTATCTGATAAGTATTTTTCTTAAGATTTTATTTATTTATTTGACAGAAAGCACAAGTAGGCAGAGAGGCAGGCAGAGAGAGGGAGGGGGAAGCAGGCTCCCCGCTGAAGCAGAGATCCCGATGCGGAACTCGATCCCAGGGCCCTGGGATCACAACCAGAGCCGAAGGCAGCGACTTAACCTACTGAGCCACCCAGGCACCCATCTGATAAGTATTATTTTTTAAAGCTTAACATCATTACTTAAATATAAAGTCTCCACAAGTTACCATGTTTGACTTGCAACTATGAAATCATTAATACAGAATTCAGATCTCATTACTTACTCAGTTTTTGCTATGTTGTTCTGGAAAAAAATTCTCAAAAAGGAGTTTTACAATGAATTCTGTTATGCTGAAAAGAAATTTTAAAAAAGTTTTATCTTCTTTTATCCCATTTATTTTAATTTTCTTGCATTTCCAACATTTCTGCAGATTATATATTAATATCCTGTTATTTGTTACATTAAGATTTGTGATTATGGACTATATGTTTTATCAAAGTTAACTCACCACATCTGTCCAATTTAAAGCTACTTTCTTTAATAAAATATATTTATATTATTTTAATATTTATTTTGTTCATGTTTTCTGGAATATTTTTGTCTAATACTTCATTTTATTGGATTTCACTTTTCAAATACTTTATTTTGAATCCTTTCTGTTATTTTTCTTTGAGTGGGATACTTAAATAGCTTTCAGTTAGACTTTGTCTTGTGAGCCAATCTTAGAGTCTTTGCAGTATAATAGGGTTTAACTCATTTATAATTAATGACATAGGAGCTAATGTCTAATGATAATAATTTAAAGGCACTTAAGATATCTTGTACTGTTCTAAATACTTTTATCTAATAACACATTAATTCTTATAATAACCCAATCAGACTGATATATTAATATATACATTAATTAATATGTACATTTTCCTGGGAGACAAAGAGATTCTGAGTGACTTGCTAAGGTTACAGGGGTTAAAAAATAGAAGAGTGAAGAAGTATATCTATGCAGTTTGGTAGAAGAGCCTGCTTTAACCACTGGGCTTTATTATCATGTATTTGTATGTTGATTTTGAAAACTTTAGACAGTACCTTACATAATTACTGTGTGGTATGCAGAGATCTTTGATATAATCATTTAGAAATACTGCTTTCACTTCTTTTGGATATATACCAGAAGTGGCATTGCTGTATAATAGGACGGTTCTATTTTTTATTTTTTGAGGAATCTCCGTATTGTTTTCCATAGTGACTGCACCAATTTCCATTCCCACCACAGTGCACAAAGATTACCTTTTCTCCACATCCTCACCAATACTTACTTCTTGTCTTTTCATGATAGCCAGTCTAGTAGGTTATTTACAGCAGCCAACGTAAGGAAACAACCTAAGGATCCATCAGTGGATGCATTGATAAAGAAGATATGTGTGTACACACAAACACACACATGTGCACACACACACAGTAACAATGAAATAGTACTCAATCATGAAAATAAAGAAATTCTGTCATTTGCAACAACATAGGTGGACCCTGAGGGCAGTATGCTAAGTAAGATAAGTCAGACAAAGAAAGACAAATACTGTATGATGTCACATATATGTATAATCCAATAGAGGCAAACTTGTAGAAATGGCAAGTAGAATGGTAGTTACCAGTGACTGGGAGCTGGGGGGACTGGGGAGATGTTGATCAAAGAGTACAAACTTGCAGTTAGAAGAAGAATAAGTTCTGGAGATTTAATGTATGACATAAAGATTATAGTCAACAATACTATATTACAGGCATACTTGATTTTATTGCACTTTGCTTTACAGATAATGCATTTTTTACACATTGGAGGTTTGTAACAACCTTGTGTTGAGCAGGTCTATCAGTACCGTTTTTCAATGTCTCACTTCTTGTTTCTGTGTTACATTTGGTAATTCTTGCAATATTTCATTATTGTTATACTTGTTATGCTAATCTGTGATTAGTCATGTTTGACGTTACTATTGTAGTTGTTTGGGGACACCATATAGTGACCTTAATGAATAAGTATCTGTGTATTCTGACTGCTCCACTGATCATTTCCCCATCTCTCTCCCTTTCCTTAGACCTCCTTCTCTGAGACACAGTATTGAAATTAGATCAGTGAAGAACCCTACCATGGACTCTTAAGTGTTCAAGTGAAAGGAAGTGTCAAATGTCTTTCACGTTAAATCAAAAGCTAGAAATGATTAAGCTTATTGAGGAAGGCATGTCAAAAGTCAAGTGGCCCAAATCTAGGCCTCCTGCACCAAACAGTCAGCCAGGTTATGAATGCAGAATAAAAGTTCTTGAAGGAAATTAAAAGTGCTACTCCAGGGAAGTATGAATGATAAGAAAGCAAAATAGCTTTATTGCTGATATAGAAAAGATTTAGAAGATTTAGTGGTCTAGATAGAACAAAGCAGCCCCAATTTTCCCTTAAGCTAAAGCCTTACCCAGATTAGAGCCCTAACTTTCTTCAATTCTTTTCTTTTTTAAAAGATTTTTTAAAATTTATTTGAGAGAGAGAGAGAGAAAGAGCGTGAGAGAGCGTGTGTGTGTTTGTGTTTGTGTGTACAAGCAGTGGGGAGGGGCAGAGGGAAAAGCAGACTCTCCGCTGAGCAGGGAGCCTAACATGGGGCTCAATCCCAGGACCCTTGGATCATGACCTGAGCCAGAGGCAGATGCTTAACCAACTGAGCCACCCAGGTGCCCCATCTTTCTTCAATTTTATGAAGTCTGAGAGGTGAGGAAGCTGCAGAAGGAATGTCTGAAGCTAGCAGAAGTTTGTAACATGAGGTTTGAGGAAAGAAGCCATCTTCATTACATAAAAGTGCAAGGTGAAGCAGCAAATGGTGATGTAGCAGCTGTAGCTAGTTAGTTACCTGGAAGATCTAGCTGAGATGATTACTGAAAGCAACTATACCAAACAACAGATTTTCAACATAGATGAAACAGCCTTCTGTTGGAAGAAGATGCCGTCTAGGACTTGCACAGCTAGAGAGAAGTCAATGCCTGGCATTGAAGCTTAAAAGAACAGTTTGACTCTCTTGTTAAGGACAATTGCAGCTGGTGACTTTTAAGTTGAAGCCACCATTCATTAACTGTTTTGGAAATCCTGTGGCCCTTAAGAATTATGCTAAATCTCCTCTGCTTCTGCTTTCTAAGTGGAACAACAAAGCCTGGATGACAGCACGTCTGTTTACATCACGGTTTATTGGATATTTTAAGCCCACTGTCAAGAGCTACTGGTCAGAAAAAGAGAAGATTCCTTTCAAAATATTACCGCTTATTGCATCTGATCACTGAAGAGCTCCAGTGGAGACCTATAACAAGATTCATCTTGTTTTCATGCCTCCTAACACAACATCCATTCTGCAGCCCAGAATGGTCTCCTTGTGGTCAAAGAGTAATTTCCGCTTTCAAGTTTTATTATTTAGGAAATACCTTTCATGAGGTTGTAGCTGCTCTAGACAGTGATATCTCTGATGGATCTGGGCAAAGTCAATTGAAAATCTTCTGAGAAGGATTCACTATTCTTGATGTCATTAAGAACATGCTTGACTCAACAGGAGTCTGGAGGAAGTTGATTGATTCCAACCTCATGGGTGACTTTGAGGGGTTCAAGACTTCAGTGGAGGAAGTAACTGCAGATGTGATGGAAATAGCAAGGGAGCTAGAAGCAGAGCCTGAAGATGGGACTGAACTGCTTCAATCTCATGATAAAACCCTAACAGATAAAGAGTTGCCTCTATGGATGAGCAAAGAGAGCGGTTTCTTGAGATGGAATCTACTCCTGGTGAAGATACTATGATGACTGTTGAAATGACAACAAAGAATTTAGAACATTACATAATGTTACTTAGAAAGCAGTGTCAGGGTTTGAGAGGATTGACTCTAATTTTAAAAGAATTTCTACTATGGGTAAAACGCTATCAAAACAGCATTGCCTGTTATAGAGAAATGGTTCATGGAAGGAAGTCAGCTGATGTAGCAAACTTCATTGTTGTCTTATTTTAAAAAGTTGTCATGACCACCCCAGTCTTCAGCAACAACCACCTTAATCAGTCATCAACCATCAACACTGAGGCAAGACCCTCCACCGGCGAAAAGATTACAACACACTGAAAACAGATGATATTTTGCATTTTTTAGCAATAAAGTATTTTTTTACAAAGGGATGTGCATGTTTTTTCAGACACAGTGCTACTGCACACTTAATAGACCAAAGCATAGTGTAAACATAAATTTTATACAAACCAGAAAACCAAAAAGTTCATTTGACTCACTTTATTGTGATATTCTCTGTATTTCCTTTGTCTGGATCCAAACCCACAATATCCCCAATGTATGCCTGTATATCTGTCAACATTGCTAAGCAACTAGATATTAAGTGTTCTCGTTATCAAAAAGAAATACTAATTATGTGACATGATAAAGGTGTTAGCTAATGCTGTGGGTGATAATCATATTTCCATGTACAACTGTATCAAATCAATACATTGTTTACTTTAAATTTATACACTGTTATAGGTCAACAATATATCAATACAAATCAATATCGACAACATGAATCATATTAAAGAATCCAATGAGGTTATTATGAAAATGAGCACAATACATATCAGTTTTTAACCACAAACCATGCAGATACTAGAACTGGATTTTTAAAAGTTCCCTTAATATGTAGGATTAATTTCTCATTTCAGTGGTAGGTTTTTTTGGGGAACATATTTATTAGTGCTTGAATAAATGAATGAATACTGAGCCTACTTCCTGGTTTTAAAGAATTCACCATGCACCAATTTAGTACTACCTAGGAAAGGTGTAGAGTTACGCATTTCTTGAAAAAAGAGTGTCCAGATTCATGCAACCATGTATATGATTTTATTCAATTCTATGCTACTCCAAATCTATTGAATACTTTTTCTTTTCCTGGCATATGATAGTTTCTTCTGTTAGGAAGCTTGCATTCTTCTTAGGCAAAAAGAGAATGTAAATCTATGTTAAACTTCAGAATATCTTCTCCTAACTAACTATATGAAATATAACATCACTATAGATCCAATGGATTTCTCCCTCTCTCTCTCACACATACACATATACTTTTTTTTTTTAATCAGAAATAATTTTTGTAGGAGGAAGAAAGCTGTGGTTATCTAAAGAACTTCTTGAATCTTTTGATCATTTGTTTTCTTATTATGGGATATTGAGGAGCTCTAGTACAATGTTAAATATAAATATTGATGGTGGATATATATTGTTTTGTTTCTAAGTACAAAGGAAATTTTCCTATGTTTACCATTAAGCATGATGTTTGCTGAAGGTATTAGATATATACCTGTTTCAAGTTGAATAAATTTGGTATTCCTAGTTTGTTGACATATGAAAAACTCAGAGTTGAAATTTATCTAGAATTTTTTGCAACTATTGAAGTAGTCATGTGGTTTTCTCCTCTAATATGTTCATTGGGAGAAACTGTAATAATAGACTGTATAAAATGGAGTCAACAATGCATTCTTGGAATAAACTGAGAGTAATCATAAAGTTTCAAATATCTATATCTTAATGGATTTGTCTTGCTAATTTTTATTCATATTTCAACTATGCTTCTGAATTAAATAAGATTTTAATTTTCTTTTCTCATATTGTCTTTGTCTTGTTCTTTGACATAAAGTTTATGGGGAATTCATATTAATTGGGGAATATTTTCCCTTCTCTTCCTCATTGTTCTTTCTCTTCTTTCTCTCTCTCTCTTTTCTCTTACTTTCTCTTCCTCTCTTTCCTTTCCCTAGAATATTCGGGGTAAAGTAGGTCATTCAAACCAGCTAGGCTTAGTGGGGGTTTTGTCCTGGTGTCTGTTTGATTTTGTGTTTGATTTTAAACTACTGTATGGATGTTTTTATAGGTCTAAATAAATTTAGATTTTCTAATTCTTCCTGGAATTTTTTGCATCTTCCATAAAAATGGTCATTTCCTTTACATTTTAAATTTAAAAGAACAATATTGTTTGTAATCTTGGGGTTATTTCTCAATAAACAATTCAGTATTGCAGAATTAGGCAGGAAAATACTAACATGGGACTGGTAGTTATATGACCTGATTTCTTATATGACCTGCTCTGTCACTAACTATACATGGTGCCTTAGGCAAGATATTTAATCTCATCAATTCTATTTCCTTATCTAAAATTTTGGAAAATTGATCTAGTTCTGAAAATTAAATAAGATAATTCATTTAAAGTATCAGACTCTTTCTAAGAGAGTGATCAACAATCATGTTAATTTTCTTTTTCTCCCTTTTTCTTCCCTTTTATGGATATTTGCAGATATCTATTCTGTGAATTACCTTTACTGATTTCTTTACTTTATAAAATCCCACTCCCTACAGCCATTATACTTCCAGGTCTATTTCTTTCATCTTATGTATTTATAATTGGATACATAGAATAGTTTTAATACGCGAGTGGTTGATTTTCTTTTCTTTTTTTTTTTTTTAAGATTTTATTTATTTGACAGAGAGAGAGAGAGAGCACGAGAGTGAGGGCACAGGTAAGGGGAGAGGCAGGCAGAGGAAGAGGGAGAAGCAGGCTCCCCACCGAGCAAGGAGCCCTATGCAGGGCTCCATTGCAGGACTGTGGGATCATGACTGGCACCAAAGGCAGATGCTTAACCAACTGATCCACCCCGGTACCCCAGTGGTTGATTTTCTAAAAGACATTCTTAAAAGATAAGCAAAAGTATGTCTTGATCAAACAAAGTTAACTTTCTTTCTTTCTTTTTTTTTTTTTTAAAGATTTTATTTATTTATTTGACAGAGAGAGATCACAAGCAGGCAGAGAGGCAGGTAGAGAGAGAGGAGGAAGCAGGCTCCCTGCTGAGCAGAGAGCCCGATGCGGGGCTCGATCCCAGGACCCTGAGATCATGACCTGAGCCGAAGGCAGCGGCTTAACCCACTGAGCCACCCAGGCGCCCCCAAAGTTAACTTTCTTAAGCCTAAGTACAATAAATAATAAAATACCACTTTGAGAGAATCTTAGTAGTATCTCAGAATAGGGAGGTCAGGGTGGGATCTTTCAGGTTTTAAGATACTAGTCTGAGATTTTCAGGTAGGTTCTGCAAGCAGAGAAAAATGTTGGGATTGGAGCACAAAATGAAGTGAGTGTTGGTAAACAATATAATAATCTTGAAAAACAAAACTTTTGGTTAATCCACAGAATTATGTTTTAAAACTAAGTATTTCCTAGAACTACAACCAAGGTTTTTATTGCTTGTTCTTAATATTAACACAGGGACAGGAAACTACACAGTATCTCAACGTTGCTTAATTTAGATACTCGAAAGTACTCCTACTCCTATTATTAACACAGTGTCAAGATGTTACACTTATTGCAATTTTTAGTCACATTCTTTTGGTCATTTCTAACCCTACACTGCAATATAAGCCATCAAACAGAAGTACAGGTCTGGATTAGTCATTACTAGTGATTAATGATTACTAGAGTAATTGAACTAGAGTAATCATTACTCTAATTTTAGAGTGAATAACAAGGTGGAGAATTGATTAGAGTTTGTCAGTTTATGACAATAGCTTTACATTGTTGGGTACAGCAAGTGTTTTGAATCAGTCTTGATGAGTAAGCTGATAGGCTTGATATATAAGCTACTTTCATTTACTATTTCATGTTTAAAGATTTATTTATTTATTTGAGAGAGAGAGTATATGTACACAAGTGCAGGGAAGGGAAGAGGGAGAGAATCTTTAAGGAGACTCCCTACTGAGTGTTCTACCCCAGAACCCATGAGATTGTGACCTGAGCCGAAACCAAGAGTCAGTCACTTAACCCACTGTGCCACCCAGGCACCCCATCATTTACTATTCACAGTCTCATTTTATAATGGCAACTATTTCCTGTAACAAGTTGTTTGTTGTTGTTTAACATAGGGACAGGAAGATATGTCTGCACCCAGAATTGTTAAACATAGAGATAGAAAATTATGTTGGTTTCCATTCTGAACATTAGTGGAAGTATATCTATGTTAGAAGACCAATCTGTTAAAAAATAATTTAATGTAATCTTAATTTAAATCTCAATGGCTTTTGAATTGCCTGTTATTTCTTTTATTAACAAGGAAAATTATTCACTATCACATGAATTTCATTCTTTTAACAGAAAAATATATTCTTTAAGTTCAACATAATGTGAAAGTAATACTGAAAATGTTTTTTAATTATTTAAAATGCAGATTTTACATTGTAAATCAACCTATAACCCAAAACCCTGATATATTGGAATATAAACAATGTGGTGCTTCTTATAGTAGATCACATTGGGTTTATTTTATTAATAGTTGTAATAACTACTCACTGGGCAGTTTGACATGCTTATTGGTTTAGCAATCTGCCACTAATTGATATGTGTACCAACAATCCCACCACTTATCCTAACTTAGTAATGTGTTTCTTAATACCACTCCAGAATGAGTGGTAGGAGAAGCTTCACTTTAAACTGATGTTTGAGTGGTAGTTCTAGGATAGTCCTTAAATGGTAAGCTTCTAGTTCAATTAGTGGACTGAGGTTGACAAAATGTTAAATCAACTGTCAATGTACAGAGTGATATATTTAATTCCTATAAGAAGAAAAAATTAAATCTTTTATCTAAGGGACAAAAGATCTAACTTGGCTTATTATATATACTAAAAAGATCCACAAACTAAGTAACTAACAGAGTAGTTAATGACACATTAAACAATTTGGAACATGTCTTTCCAAATTACATATAGAAATAATATACAGTGTCAAGGGGCACAGATTAAAATCTGTCACGTGAACATTCAAATCCAGTCCTGCCATTTCCAATTTAAGGCTTAATTACTTCATTACTTAAGTTTTCTGAGGCTTTATTTCTTCATCTGTTTAATGGATAAAACAAGGTTACTGAAAATTGCGTGGGATAGCATTTACAAAATTCTACTGAAATGCCTTGTAAAAGCAAAGATGATTTAGCTCTTTCTTCTTCTTCTTTTTTTTTTTTTAAAGATTTTATTTATTTATTTGACACAGAGAGAGATAGAGATCACAAGTAGGCAGAGAGGCAGGAGGGGGTGTGGGGTAGGGGGTGGAAACAGGCTTCCTGCTGTGCATAGAGCCTGATGCAGGGCTTGATACCAGGACCCTGAGACCATGATGTGAGCCAAAGGCAGAGAGGCTTAACCCACTGAGCCATCAGGCGCCCCTAGCTCTTTCTCCTTTTAATTGGTGATGTGATTATGTGTTTATAATCATATGCACAGTTTTCCCCCATATAAGAGTAAAATTGATCTTTTCTTACACCATTTTCTTATACCATTTTACAGCTTTTATATTAAATTTTGTTTTATAATTAATTCTACTTATAAACTGTCATAATTCATAACCCTTTTTTGGTCTATGGGATATGTTCTCTGATTATAGCAGAATTAATTTCGAAATCAATTTATTAAAACCAGAAAATCCCCAAATATTTAAATGATGAAAAGGAAATTACAAACAAAAATTAGAAAATATTTCAGTATTTTGTGGATGAAAATAAAGAAATACCAATTTTTGTGAGATGTAGCAAAAACAGTGCTTAGAGCAAAACTTTAAGCTTTGAAAGATTTTATTTCATTGCCCTGTATTTGGTTTATATTGAATTATGTTCCATGTGTACTTGGAAAGAAGATGTATTCTGAAGTTTTGGAGTATAATATTCCATAAATGTCAATAAGATTAAGTTGATTAGGAGTGATGATCAGATCTTTTGTATTCTTTTTTTAATTTTAAAACAAATTCAGTACATTTTAAAAAATATTTATTTATGATCCATAAGATCATGACCCGAGTGGAAACCAAAATTCAGACTGTTAACCAGCTGAGCCACCCAGGCACCCTTGGATCTTCTGTATTCTTGATTTTCTCTCCACTTATTCAGTTACTGAAATAGGGGTATTAAAATTTCAGTTATGATTGTGAATTGCTTTATTTTTCTCTTTTATTCTGTCGGTTTTGCTTCATGCTTTTGAAGGTCTCTTGGTGCATGCACATTTAGGATTTGTATATTTTCTTGATAAATCATCCTCCTTATCATTATCAAAAGTCTCTCTTTGTCTCTGGTTTTATTTCTTGTCTCATATTTTACATTTTTTGATGTAACTCTAGTTCCACAAGCTTTCTTATTTTTACAACTTGCATGATTATCATTTTCTATCCTTTTACTTTCAGTGTACTGTGTTTTTATCTTTCAAAGGTGTGTTATAAACAGATAAAATTGGATTTTGCTTTTTTAACCAGATGGTTTGACTGGCAAATTCTATGAAGTATTAAAAGAAGAAATAATATCAGTATTAAGCAGACTCTCAAAAAGTACTGGAGGAGGAAATACTTCTCAAACTAATCCTGATACCAAAATCTGATATTATAAGAAGAGACTGATACCTCCCTAGGGAATAGACCACAAAAAATCCTTAACAAAGTGTTAGCAAATTGAATCTAGCAATATATAAAAATGAGAATATATCATGAATGAGTGAGGCTTATCTGAGACTTAACATTAAAAAATCAATATAACACATTACATTATAGAATAAAGGAGCAAAATCATACAGCCATCATAACAGGTGCATAAAAAGTGTTTGATAATATTCAATGCCCTTTAATCGTAAAAATCCTTAGGAAATTTGGAGTAGAAAAAAAAAGAAATAGAAAAAAATAGAAAGAAAATTTTCCTCCATTAAATAAGGGTACCCATAAAACTCCACAGCAAACATTATACTTAATAAATTAAATGCAACGCCCTAAAATAGGGAACAGGGCAAAAATACCCTCTCCATAACTTGTATTCAGCATTGTACTGGATATTCTAGTCACTGAAGTAAAGGCAGACATAAAGTTTGGAAAAAAGTGAAACTCACTCCCTCTTTTCTTAATTCACAGATGACATGATTGACTTTATAAAAAACCTGAAGGAATCTATAAAAACAACTACTAGATTAATAAAAGTTAGCAAGTTCAAAATATATAAGTTCAACATATGAAACTAAATTACATTTCTATGTACTACCCACAAAGCTTTTCAAAATGAAAAGCTTTAAAATTAAATTTACTATAGCACCAAACATCATAAAATACTTAGTCATATGGCAAGCCTTCACAACACAGAAGCTCAAGTCTTCAGTTCTGGAAAATTGCCTTGTCTTCCCCTAATTGTTCTCTATTTTGTGTGTTCTGTATGGAATTTCAGTAAATCAGGATACCTATCCCTCAAAATTGGTATATCTGATTTTCTTTTCTGTACTTGCTCAACCTGATTTCAGGACAATTTCTTCATGATTTTCATTATTCTTTACTGTTTATAGATCAAGAAAGTGAGGCACAGAAACATAAGTAATTGTTCAGATCTTTTGGCTAGTGTTTGAACTGCTATGTGAAATCCGGCTGTGTTGACTCGGGAGCACGCAATCTTAACCAAAAACATTCTAGTGTCTTTTAGAGAAAATATTTTATAATACATAACTTGATGTTTAATTAAGAAATATGTCTTATCAAGAAGAGAACCCACAAAGAGATATTACTATGCATTTGTAATGCTATATTAAAGATCATATTTTCTAGAAATCATATATTAAAGGTCCCAGCTCATTTTGATTTAGAACTATGATAAATCTTGGTGTCCAAAAGATTTTTCTAGTGAATATTTTTTAAAAAAAGATTTATTTATTTACTTGAGAGAGAAAGGTAGTGGGTGCGGGAGGAGGGGTAGTGGGAGAAACAATCTCAGGGTCATGAGATCATGACCCAAATGGAAACTAAGAGTTGGGCACTCAACTGAGTGAGCCAGCCAGGTGCCCCCCTAGTAAACATTTAAAATAAAATCTAGTGGGAAATTTTTTTCTTAACCCAGATTGCAAAATCTTCAAGCTCAGAAGCCATGTTACAAAATGTTTCATAACTCGTAGTGGATACCTTATTATCATTCCCTATGAATATTGCAAGATTGATATTCTGAGATTTTGGAAATTATAGTACTTATGTTAATGATTTAAAAAGTATACACAGTAGCCAATTAGCATACTTGGAATTATGCTTTAACTCTATTCCCCTTTTTTTAAAAACAGAAGTATGGATAATATATGCTGTATGTTTTTATTCTGTAGCTATAACAATAACTTAGAATTTATGTTTAAGTACTAAAGCCTTATATATTTGTTGATTTTATTCTTTTTTCTACCCATTAGAGAGTGTTTTTATTTTTATTTTTTTAAAGATTTTATTTATTTATTTGACAGAGATCACAAGTAGGCAGAGAGGCAGGCAGAGAGAGAGAAGGGGAAGCAGGCTCCCCACTGAGGACCCTGGGATCATGACCTGAGCTGAAGGCAGAGGCTTTAACCCACTGAGCCACCCAGGTGCCCCTTAGGAGTGTTTTTAAAAAGATCTGAAAGTCTGATGAGTATTTTCGTATAAATTTCCACCTAAGCCATTATTTTCTATTTTTCTTCATCTTTTTGGTCTAAAGTAATAAAATAGTGTAAATAAACAAATTTATTATATTTCAAGCAGATATAATAACAAGTGGCACATATATAACATTTAGAATAGCAGTGATACAGAAACGAGACATTTGGCTTTGCAGTTTCTTGGCATAATGAAAGTTAAATGTTGACTTCCAATTTGAATGTCAATGTTTTCTAATCTAGCTATAGTCCTTCATGCAGTCTCCTTAAACATACCACAAATTAGCTATGAAGACAAGGAAATTTGAAATACGAAAAAATTAGTGCTCACATTCTATAAAGGGAGGTGTTCTCATGGGCTGCTATGGTATGCTGCTACAGAGAAACCACTCTATTGAAAAGCAGGAATGTTCATCTTTGTGGTTTTCTGCATAGTGCTCCCTGATGCAGTGCACATTCACGGTTCCCCCATGTTATCTTTGGTTCTGAAAAATCTGTATCCATCTAAAATCAGTGCAGCTGAACCTCTAGAGTAGTGGTTTTCAATCCTGGGTACTCTAAAATATTGCGGATGCTCCTGAAAGGATTTGATGCTACCAGTCTTTTCTGGTGCGTTTGAAATGGGGCTTAAGTATTTCTGTTCTTCAGAAGTCGTGCTGGTCATTCACATTGAGAACTACATAACGTGAGTGCTCCTTTTTGAGGCAGCCAGGAGTCCAGTCCACCAGCCACATTTTAGAGCCTCTTCACATCAATTTAAAAGACCTCAATTCCTAGAGAAAAATCTGGGGAGAAATAAAGAACAGTCATAGTAGGAAACAGAATCCTAGAATGTATGTCTTTTCATATAAGGCATTGGAGGCAGAGACAAAAACACCTCTGTTATTAATGCTAAATGTAAAATAGCATATTTTCAGGTCCTTCACCTCTTCCATTAATTGAAGGAACAGAAGCTGAGGGTAAGAGAAATTTTACCTCATTGTGGCAGACATCTTTGGTGAGGAATGGGTTTGTATCAAACAGCAGAAAATGGGCCTTTGGTGGGGTCTTTGGTGGGGAATGGGTTTGTATCCAAGAGTAAAAAATGGGCCAAAAGTCATCTACACATTTTATTTATTGATTGATCAACACTAGGTCTGGATGAGGCCCATGGGATGGGGATGGGAAGGATAAATTAGAAAATATGAGAGAAAATATCATTTTGAATATTCAGTAGAGGAGAAGAACTCAGAAAATGATTAGTTGTGAAAACATTAAAAAAAAATTTGTTGTCAAATATTGATTGAAGAGTTATGGCCTATAAGAATAGAAGAAGAGGGGTGCCTGGGGGCCTTAGTGGATTAAGCATCTGTCTTCTGCTTAGGTCACAATCCCAGGGTCTTGGTTTCATGTCCTGCATCTGACTCCCTGCTCAGCAGGGAGATTCTCCCCCTCCCTCTGCCACTCCCCCACTTGTGCTCTCACTCTCTCTCAAAGAAAGAGAAAGAAAAAGAAAGGAAGGAAGGAAGGAAGGAAGGAAGGAGAAAATTTCAGGGTAAGATTTGGTTGAAATTAAAAAAAAAAAAAACCTCTTTAGAATAATTGTTACCTAATTTTGCATGTTAATGTTTCCTCAGCATTTTAGTTCCATTATTTGTCTGAAAGGCTACCAATTTTGTCTTGCTTAATTTTTAAGGTCAATACATTTTAGATTTACCAATATATTTTACCTTTTTTTTTTTCCTGCTGGCTGAAATTTCTTTACATCTGACTTCCCCTACTAAATTTAGTTTTTCTCTTGCAGTTTATTCTTTAGATGTTTTTGAAGAAGAATCACAACTTTTAAATGAAAGTGACTTTACTTTTCTCTTAGGCTTGAATGTTTTAACAGTGGATGTAAAGCGAAATTCTAAGTTTTTACATTAATTTTTTTGACATTGAAACTATTTAACTCTAGCTATCATTTTTGCTTATGAGAAGTCTGCTACCATTCTAATTACTGATTTTCTGATTGGTATTGATTTCTCCTTGGTATCTTTTAAGAACTTATCTCTTTAATGTTTTGTATTCACACTACAATTTATTTAGGTGTAGATTTTTAAAAATTTATTTTACTTAGAGATTGTGGACTTCTTTAACATGAAACTTATTGCATGCATTTACTTTTGGAAAACTCTCTGTCTATTCTTCAAATACTGTTTCTCTCTCATTCTCTTCTTTTTAAAATCCCATTGTATGTCTATTAACTATATCCAAGCAATCATCCATGCTCCTTAATATTTATCAGGTACCTTAGTCTGCATGCTGCATATAGAGTGATTTTTCAGAACAATGTACTTATAAAGTACTAGTTTTTCTCTTCTGCTGGTTTTCTTTTGCTGCTTAACTTTCCATTGGTGTTTGTGTATTTCAGTGATTATATATATTTAATTTCTATTGACTTTTCCAAATCATCCAAGATAGCTAAATAGTTGGCTAGATATAGTTTAGATACACACACACATTCTTGCTTTCTGAAATAATATTTTTCCTTTATATCTTTATATCCTTGAACACTAAAATATTCTTACTCTGTGACTTCTATTATCTACAATTCTTGTGGAGTAAATTGTGCCATTTGTTGGTTTGCAGACCTTTCATATGGTAGTTTGTTTCTTCTTGAAATGAGGAATTTTAGACTTTGAGTTTATTTTCAGTTGGAGTTACTGTCCACAGGAATCTCACTTGTTTCACTTGTTCTGGATGACAGACCACTCTATATGGTACACGGTTCTGCATTTATTTCCGCCAGGAGTCATTATTTTCATATTTCATGTCTCATAAATATATTGGCCCGGGTTTAAGTTAAAACAGAGTGATCCCATTTCCTCTCGATTCAAGGCTTAGACTATTAATTTTTCACTGCACTTTTTTCCCACTACTACCCTGGATGGAGAGCTTGTCACATCCCCAGGCCAAAGCAAAAAGCCACGCTAGCCTATTCCATGTCTCGTAAACAGAAAGCTCTTATAGTTTCCAACTATATGCATTGCGCTGAATTCTACCCTCTAGTCATTAGATGCTTAATTCCACCTTTCCTGGAAATAGCGCAAGAGAATAGGAATCTTCTCTGCTTTGTTTACCTCTGTATTCTCAGCATATAGAACTGCGCCTGATATATTATCAATAAATACTGATGAAATAATGAAAGAATGAAAGGTAACAGTCACTGTAATTCACATATTTTTGTTGGTCAGGCAGCATTTATTAGTTCGCAATATTTTATAATAAAAATGTATCAAACATGATTTCTGTTTGAATTTATATTGAATAGTTATATCTACTCCCAACATTTATTCTCTGTATATCATATACTTAGTTCCTTTATTTTTTTCATATAAAGTACATTTCTGGCTAAGGATTATTCTGATCTTAGTTGTTAGAATATATGTAACTTTTGTTTATTCTTATTCAGCCAAAAGACACCAAACAAGAGCTTAAACTAACTTAGCAAGAGGTCCGAAGGTGGGAGAATCTGCAGTTTGTCAGTTTTTAGGGGCTTAGTGATGTTCAAAACTCTATGATTCGCTTTGCCTTTCTGAATCTAAGTCTCATACAGGCTCCTTAGTCTGAGCATCATTACAAGAAAAAGGATTTTTCTTTCTTTGAGTTGGGATATCATTCCCAGAAACCCCTCAATAGTTTTACCACCCATAGGTCAGAATCAGTCCACAAGCAAATACCTAAAGAGGCTTGGAAAATGTACACCTGGGAAAGAATTGGATTTCTATATTTGCTTTAAAAATTATATCCTGAGACTAAGCATGTCACTTTCCCAAACCAATTTGGAATTTTGTTTTTAAAGAAATGAGAATAGCTGCTAAATTGGCAAGTGATAGGGTTTCCCGTACTTACTGGGTCACATTTTTTTGGCTTCTTGATTATCAAAAGAGCTGTGGCTTTCTTTTAATATGTTAGATAAAAATCTACTAAAGAAAAACTGTTTAAGACTTAGAAAACTTTATTTGTGAAATGATTTTGCTATCCTTTACATACTTATAGGTATTAATAATAAAAATGAGTTAAGCACTTGAAGAAATTCCATCAATTTTAAAGAGGAATAAAAACCAATAGTCACAAACTTTATACAAAAATTTGCTTCAGAAAGACTCTGAAACAGTCAAATTACATTCATCAAGATACACATTTTGACAATTTTTTTCTCAAATATTAATACATAGCTTTATCATCTGGAATTGAATTAAGTATCCTGCACACTAATTTGTTACAGGTTAGGTTATAAAATTCAGTGATTCTTTGAGTAAGTTTGTCTGAATATAAATGAAAATATCTTCAGTTAATATGAAAAATATTTTAAGCTTAACCTATAATCCTTTTTTTCCCCAGATTATTTCAAGGAACTTTAATGATTCAATAAAAACTTATGGGTTTCCTACTACGTGTTAGGATCTATTCTAAATGCTCAGCTAGTAATAGAAAGCAAGGTGGACATATACCTGGCCCTCGTAGAACTTACCCATTAGAAGAAAATACAGATTTGTTTGTCATGATTGTTGGTAGGTTTAGAGGAGAATGTGTATAGGATTTAGTGTCTGTCCATGTCCATTACTCACAAATTGTTAACTATTATTAATTTAAAAAAATAATACTCACAAAGTGTTATGAGAAGTGAATTGTATGGTTTCGTAGAAGAATATATAAGGAACAGAGAGATCTCTCTGAGGAAAGTCTAAGAATGAGGCATTCATTGAATGTTCAGGGCCTGGGCTTATGTGCGCTTAGAGTCAGTCCTTGCTCTTCCTATTCATTGTTCCATGCTCCATGGAATAACCTGTTGGCTGGTTTCTTTTTTCCTTCTTCTTCTTCTTCTTTCTTTTCTTTTCTTTTTTTTTTTAAGATTTTATTTATTTATTTGACAGAGACAGAGGGAGCAGAAGCAGTGGGAAGCGGCAGGCAGAGGGAAAGTGAAGAGCAGGCTTCCTGCTGAGCAGGGAGCCCTGTGTGGGACTTCTTGATCCCAGGACTCTGGGATTATGACCTAAGTTTAAGGCAGACGTTTAACCAACTGAGCCACCCAGGCGCCCTGTTGACCGATTTCTGAAAGGAGTTAACCAGTGGGAGATTCTGTTTGGAGAAGAGAGAAGGGGGAAATGAAGAAGCCAATGTAGTTCTTTTCCACTCCTCTGCCAAAAGAACTTACCTGGTGGCAGCTACATTTCCTCCATCTGGTTGTGCTAAATAGGCCTACTGTAGTTCCAGCTTCTGCCAGATGAATTGATATCATGGGCTTCACAAACATGCCTTCTTCCTCTTACTACACACTAGTGTTGACAGTGGCTATCTCCTGTTGCTAATCTCCCTCCCCTGCAGGGCTTCTCAGCTTCTCCACCTTCTGTTCAACCAATTTCTCTTTGCTCTGTTTTCTTTGTTATAAACATTCAAAGTGGAATTTTTTTGGTTTGGGTGTTTGTTTGCTTATTTGTTTACCATGAAACACCAGGTAAAAAGTAGGCACTGAGACATGTTCTAGATAGCACAAAGAGATGTTCTAGGTAGAACAGAGTATATAATACTGTTTCTATGTATTATAGAAAGCCACCGGAAAATGTTGAGCATATATTATTATTATTTTGAGAAAATGATAATGTACTGATGCAGATGTAAATACTTATTAAGAATCTTAAGTTGCAGTTTTTCAAAATTTTCGTTTTTTAAGAGGTTATTTTTACTGGAATGTGAGCACACAGATATTCTTGGATTCTCTGTCTCACCATGACTGTACTCTTCAAATCCTGATTCCACTACTTACTGGTTACCTGATGTTGTGTTAAGTTACTTTACCTCTCTGTGCCTTAGTTTACTCAATTGTAAAATGGAAATAATAATAGTAACTATTTACTTTACCTCATAAAGAGCTTAAAACGATGTGCCTAGCATATGAGTGCACTAAAATTATGAATAATTATTATTGTTGTTACTTGCCAATTTTAAAGGCAGGGAAACTACTTTTTGTTCTGGTAAGTGAGGATTTTTTTTGCTTTGCCTAACCTAGACCTTAAGCAGTCTTTTAGGGCTGTGGAAAAATAAATGGAAGTGAATGCTGCAAAGGTTTTGAAGAATCTTTTATGACATATAAAATTTCGTTAAATATCTTGAGGTTAGGAACTATCAATAGTTAAGGGAAATAATTACATTCATCTTTTTATAATTATTATTTTTTAAGAGAATAATCTGAAGCCTTTGGGTAATGGAATTGGAAGGAGGTGAGAGTGGAAATTGAGAGGAGTGTAAGAAAGCTCTAGAAACCCTTCAGTACAGATTATCAGGAAAGGCGCTGTTAACCCATATGGTGTCTTTGTGCTAACTGAAAGGAGACTCCCCTTTCTCCATGCAGATGGAGTGTCATGCAGGAGCATATGGTTTGGTGAACAGACTTTCCAAGCCAAGAGTCCTTATGCAGTTAACAAACTGCCCCAGTTTACACTGTAAGCACCCCAGACTTTACCTAGCACCTGGCAGAGGTGGTTAAGAATGAATAAAGAATAAGTTGGATTTCATTTTTTTAAAACAATTTTTTTCCCCAAAGATTTTATTTAAGAGAGAGGGAGAGAGAAATGAGAGAGAGAGAGAGAGAAAGAGCATGAGCAGAGGGAGGGGCAGAAGGAAAAGTAGATTCCTTGCTTGCTGAGCATGGAGTGCAATGCCAGGCTCAGTCCCAATTCCCTGGGATGATGACCTGAGCTGAAGGCAGATGCTTAATTGACTGAGCCACCCAGGAGCCCCATAAGTTGGATTTCAAAACGAGTCCCCTGGGGGCATCTGGGTCGCTCAGTGGTTAGGCCTCTGCCTTCGGCTCAGGTCATGATCCCAGAGTCCTGGGATCGAGCCCCGCATCGGGCTCTCTGCTCGGCGGGGAGCCTGCTTCCTCCTCTCTCTCTGCCTGCCTCTCTGTCCACTTGTGATCTCTGTCTGTCAAATAAATAAAATCTTTAAAAAAAAAAAAAAAAAAACGAGTCCCCTGTAGGCTAACTCTTGCCTTTCAGTGATAGTCACATGGGGATGGGGCTCATTCCTCGAGGAGGTTTAATCTCAGAACAAAAAATGAATCCTTTAGGAATGATGACAGGCAAGCATACCATTGATTATACATATATAGTAAAAAAATCTATCAGTATTTCGCATACAAATGTTAAAGTCAGTGTGACTCACTGCTAGTGAAACTCAAGGACATAGCACAACAGTAAAAATATTACTTTATTATTTATTTTGTGTTTTTCTTCTTCAAGGCAAATTCTTTCCTGTCACCTTACTGCTAATTCTGTTTCTTCCTCTTAAAAAAAGAGCAAATTTACTTCTAAAAAAAATGTTTTGGAGTACCGTCAAAAAACTTTCTGATAGAAAGCCAAACATATATCTCCTTTGTTATACAGGAATACATTGTTTCATACACAAAGCAGATATTTATTAACCACCTTTTGTGGGTTGTCTATGAAGTATTTGACTGATTTATACATGCATGTCTGTAAGCTCTGTATTCTAACCATTCTTTCTGAATAAGATGCAATGTGTAGTTTCTTATAATCAGAAAATTTTTATTCTTTCTTTTTAAATGTATTCTGAATGCTTCAAATTTGCAGGAACATTTTGGCAGAATTTGGGAGCAGATTGCAAGCATCATTACTTTGGCACTGTCAATAGCTTACCTAATTTAATGGGTATATTTTAGCACATTTTTCATTCGATTATAGCTGCCACAGATAGGAATGGTATCCTTATGTGAAAGTAACAGCAGTGATGACAAGTATAGATGTTAATTCCAGAATTATGGACTGAGGCCTCCAGCTAAATCATCTCCAAGACAGTTTGGCACATCTAGATTCGTAAAAATAAGTGATGAATGTCAACTCTTTCTAATTAGGTGACAAGCCAGAGGTACCCCCTGAGTATAGCTAAGTTCTGGAATAAACTTAAGAGAACATAAATAATGGTAACTTTAAAAATATTTTATTCATATTGTTGTATGTAGTTTTAAATATGTAAGTCCATTTAAAGAAATAAGTATACTTATAAAAGTTGTTTGCTGAGGTAAGTTTGACCTAGTTTATACATTGTTATGATATTGATTTAAAAAAATTAAAGTTTGCAAGAAAAGTAACTAACATTCTTTGTAGTTGAGACCAAAATTATGAATCCTTTTTGGTCATAATGAAATTTTGAAAATCCGATAACATCTGTCAATTCAAAGATTATTTATTTTGTTTCACAACATCTATCAGAGTTATTTTAAAAGGCAGTAGTAGTTGAAATTAACTGGGTGATTTACTTAAAAGTCAGAAGCACAGGAGGAAAAGCGCAAATATGATACTAAGAACCACATGTTTATCTTAGAAACAGGATAAATTATCAAAACATAGCAGCATGAGAAACTTGAGAAAAATTCCCAGAATGTGGAAGTTTTAAATTTATGTTACTGGTTTAGTTAGGTTGTTACTTCACTTTCTTTTTTTGTTCATTCATTTGTTTGTTTTTTTTTAGTATATCTTCTTCATCTTGCTAAAGAAAACTGTATGTAGGGACATCTGGGTGGCTCAGTCGGTTAAGCAACTGTCTTCGGCTCAGGTCATGATCTCAGGGTCCTGGGGTCCAGCCCTGTGTCCGGCTCCCCGCTCAATGGGGAGCTTGCTTCTCCCTCTCCCTCTTCTCCTCCCAACAGCTTGTGTCCTGTCTCTTTCTCTCTCTCAAATAAATAAATAAATAAATAATCTAAAAAAGAAAAGAAAAGAAAACTGTATATATATGATTCAAAGAACATTTTTAAATGAAATATGAAAATGTAAACCTCTATTATCTTTACATTTTATTCAACAACATCCACATGAGAAAAGATATATTTAATGGTGGTTATTCCATTTTAAATTCCTAATAGATACTTGCTTTCCAAATAAGAGTTTTTGTAAGAAGAAACAATAACTTTTCTTGAAGCAGCCAGTCTTATCACACAGAGTATGTGCCAAATAGACCTCCAGATGACTCCCTGTTGGTGCACTTGTATAATGAAACAACAAGCTACAATTCTTAAAACAGAACATCTAACTTTTCAAATTTAATAAGTCATTTCTGAACCCTTGCTGAATGTACTTATTTTATGCATTACAGGTTCATTTTTAGAAAGATGATAGCTGCTATTTAGCCTACAAGAAAAGCTTTACATGTTATCCTTCTGTAAACAAGTGAGAGAAAGGTTAAGGCGAGTTAATAGTGAATATGGCCATTTGCCTGCCATTTTATTCACCATTAATAAGTGATAAATTATTTTAATAACATAAATGGGTTGCACTTTTCATAAGTGTAATTAACAAAAAGTATACATTTTTGATGAAAAAATGGTCAGAATTACCATACGATATGTTGGCCAGTATTTAAACAGATTGGTTTCAATTTGTGTACCCTGTTGCCATTCATCATGATCAAGGTTTTCTTCTAAAATGGAATAATATTCCATATCTCACAACTAATTTGTCTCTTCAAGCCAGTTAGCAGATGAATCCCTAGAGCAATTAGGCAGGTTGAGAAAGCTATGGACTTGCTCAGATTTCTATAATAAAATTCTATTTGATAAATATTTAAGGAAGTTAAATAAAAGAATTCACAGAGATATATACTTACTTGAATACATTTATTACTAAAAGATATTTGTGTAAGTTATGGAATGCACTCAACTTTTAGTAATACAAGTCCTCCAAAACTGACTCTGACTTAAATGAATAGGTGTTTTATTTTCCTATTCTTATCTCCACTATAAGTACTAATATCAGGCTGGTGAAGTAGCTCAGAGATGTCACCAGAAATACCAGCTTCTTCCAACTGTCTACTCAGCCATATGGATTTTGTCCTGCTTATTGCCAGCATGTTGCATGTGCCATCTTTAACATCATATTAATATTATAATCAGAAAGATGAGAAAGGGCAGAAGGACAAGGCATGGAGAAGAGGGCAACAGTACCTGTCTCTTTTAAACAGTTAAGCCCCTAGTGACATTGACTTACAGAACTTTAGCCTGGTTTGGCTCACGTTGCCAACCTTGTATTCAAAGGAGTTTGGGAGATGGAGGATTTTAATATTTATTGAACTACTACCCTGAACAAAATTGGAACTCTATTAGTAAAGAAGGGGGGATATGGGTACTAGAATGCTTCTGAGAATTTGAAGCATTCACCTACAAGAGACTCCTTTCAGACCCAAAGACAAATGCAGATTAAAAGTAAAGAGATGGAAAAGCATTCATCACACAAATGGTAGTGAAAAGAAAGCTAGGGGCAACAATACTTTTACTAGACAAAATACACCTTACAACAAAGAGTATACAAGAGACAAAGAATGACACTATATAATCATACAGGTAATAATAAAAAAATAAAATTATAAACTTTTATGCACCAACATGGGAGTACACGAGCATATAAAGGAGCTAATAACAAACATAAAGAAAGTACTCAGTAGTAATACAATTATAGTAGAGGACTTTACCACCCCACTTACATCAATGGACGGATCATGCAAACAGAAATATAATAAGGAATTAGTGGTTTTGAATGACACACTGGAACAGATGGATCTAAAAGATATATTCAGAACATTCCATCCTAAAACAGCATAACACACATTTTTTTCAAGTGCACATAGAATATTCTCCAGAACAGATCATGTTAGACCATGGAACAAGTCTCAACTAGTTCAAAAAGAGAATAGTTCCATACCATTTATTTTTTTTTCCAATCACAACACTATGAAACTAGAAATCAACCACAAGAAAAAAATCTGGAAAGAACACATGGAGGTTAAATAACATGTAACTAAACAATCACTGGACAACCAAGAGGTCAAAGAGGAAATTAAAAAAAATATGTGGAAACAAATGAAAATGAAAACACATGGTCCAAAATCTTTGAGATGAAGTAAAAGTTGTTCTAAGAGGGAACTTTATGGAAATACAAGTCTACCTCAAAAGCAGAAAAATATCAAATAAATAACCTAACCTTACACCTAAATGAGCTAGAAAAAGAACAACAAACAAAACCCAAAATCAATAGAAGAAAGGAAATAATAAAGATTAGAGAAGAAATAAATGAAATAGAAACTAAAACAATAGAACAGATGAATGAAACCAAGAGCTGTTTCTTTGAAAAGATCAAAGAAATTGATAAGCAATTAGCCAGATTCATCAAACAAACAAACAAAAAAACAGAGAGAGAGAAAGGACTCAAACAAAATCAGAAACAAAAGAGGAGGAATAACAGCCAACTCCACAGATACACAAAGATTGAAAGAAAATATTACGAAAAATTATATGCCAATTATATGCCAAATTATATGCCAAGAAGATGGACAACCTAGAAGAAATGGATAAATTCCTAGAAACATATAACCTCTTAAAACTGAATCAGGAAGAAACAGAAACCTTAAACAGATGGATTACCAGCAATGTAATTGAAGAAATAATAAAAAACTCCTAACAAGCAAAAGTCCAGGATGAGATGATTTCACAGATGAATTCTACCAAACATTAAAAGAAAAGTTAATAACTGTTCTTTTTTAACTATTCCACAAATAGGAAGGAAACTTACAAATTCATTCTATGAGGCCAGAATTACCCTGATGCTAAAACCAGGTGAAAGACTCTAAACAAAAGAGAACTACAGGATGATATATCTGATAATCATAAAAGCAAAAATCCTCAATAAAATATTAACAAACCAAATCCAACAATATATTTTAAAAATTATTCACCACAATTAAGTGGAATTTATTCCTGGGATGCAAGGGTGGTTCAATATTTGCAAATTAATTAAAATGATACATAATAACAACAAAAAATAGGATATCTACAACATCCTATTAAAAAATAAGATCATTTCAATAGAGACAGAAAACACATGTGACAAAAGTACATCCATTCATGATAAAAACCCTCAACAAAGTAGGTTTAGAGGGAACATACCTCAAAATAAAGAATATATATTCTTAATGAGGAACAACTAAAAACTTTTCCCCTAAGATCAGGAACAAGGCAAATGCCCACTCTCACCACACTTACTTAACATAGTACTGGAAGTCCTTGTGACAACAATCAGACAGGAAAAAAAAGAAATAAAAGCATCCTAATTGGCAAGGAAGAAGTAAAACTTTCACTTTTTGTAGATGACATGATACTATATATAGGAAGCTCTAAAGATACACCAAAAAACTACTAGAGCTGAAAAATGAATTCAGTATGGTCACAGGATACAAAATCAATATATAGAAATCCTTTGCATTTCTGTAGACTAATAATAAAGCAATGGAAAGAGAAGTTAAGAAAACAGTTCCAGTTACATTTGCTTCACAAATATTAAAATACTTAGGAATCAGTTTAACCAAGGAGGTAAAAGACTGTACACTGAAAACCATAAAACATTGTTGAAGGGAATTAAAGATGACAAAACAAATGTAAAGATGTTCCATGCTCATGGATAGGGAGAACAAATAGTGTTAAAATGTCTGTACTACCCAAAGGAATCTACAGATTTAATGCAATCCCTATTAAAATACCAACAGCATTTTTCACAGAATTAGAACAAACAATCCTAAAATTTGTATGGGATCACAAAAGATCCTGAATAACTAAAACAATCTTAAAAAAGAAGAACAAAACTGGAGGTATCATAATCTCAGAGTTCAAGACAAACTGTAAACCTACAGCAATCAAGACAGTATAGATACTGACACAAAAATAGACATCTAGATCAATGGAAAAGAAAAGAAAACTTAGAGATAAACTCACAATTATATGGTCAATTAATCTTCAATAAAGGAAGCAAGAATATGCAATAGGAAAAAGACAATCTCTTCAGCAATTGATATTGGAAAAATTGGACAGCTACATGGAAAACAATGAAACTGGACTACTTTCTTATACTATACACAAAAATAAATTCAAAATGGATTAAAGACATAAATGTGAGACCTGAAAACATAAAAAATCTTAGAAGAGAGCACAGGCAGTAATTTCTCTGACATGGGCCGTAAGGACATTTTTCTAGGTATGTCTCCTAAGGCAAGGGAAACAAATACAAAAACAAACTATTGGGACTACATCAAAACAAAACAAAACAAAAAAACCCTTCTGCACAGAGAAGGGAACAATCAGTATAACTAAAAAAGAGGCTGCTGATTGGGAGTAGATATTTGTAAATGACATATCTAATGAAGGGTTTATAGTAAAAAAAATAAATACAATTCAACACCAAAAAATAATTCAATTAAAAAATGGCAGAAAACAAAACACACATTTCTCCAAAGAAGACATACAGATGACCAACAGACACATGAAAAGATGCTCAACATCAATGGGATCCCTCATCATCAGGGAAATGAAAGTTAAAACCACAATGAGAGCGGCACCTGAGTGTCTCAGTTGGTTGAGCCTCTGCCTTCATTTCAGGTCATGATCCTGGGGTACTGGGATCAATCCCTGAATCATGCTCCCTGCTCAGTGGAGAGTCTACTTCTCCCTCTCCCTCTCCCTCTGCTGCTCCTGCTGCTTGTACTCTCTCTCTCTTTCTCTCTCTGTGTCAAATAAATAAATAAGTAAAAGTTAAAAAAACACAATGAAATATCATCTTATACCTGTTAGAATGGCTAAAATTAAAAACACAAGAAACAGCAAGTGTTGACAAGGATATGGGGAAAAAGGAACCCTCATGCACTGAGGGTGGGAATGTAAATTGGTGCAGCAGCTGTGGAAAACAGTATGGAAGTTCCTCAGAAAATTAAAAATGGAATTACCACATGATCCATAATTCCACTACTGGATATATACCCAAAGAATATGAAAACGTGAATTTTAAAAGGCATATGCACCCTTATATTTATTGCACCTTTATTTTCAAAAGTCAAATTTTGGAATCAACCTAAGTGTCCATCAGTATATGAATGGATAATGATGTGGTGTATGTGTAGGTATATAAAGAGGATGTGGTGTGTGTGAGATACATGTATGTATATTATTCAGCCATAAAAAATGAAATCTTGCCATTTGCAACAATATGGATGGAGCAGAGAATATAATGCTAACTGAAATAAGTCAGTCAGAGAAAAGACAAATACCATATAATTTCACTCATATGGGGAATTTAAGAAACAAACAAACTAGCAGAAAGAAAAAGACAAGAGACAGAGAGACAAACCAAGAAACAGACTCTTAACTATAGAGAACAAACAATGGTTTCCAGAGGGGAGGTGGGGGAGATAGGTGAAATAGGTGAAGGGGATTAAGAGTGCACTTATCATGAGCATTGACTAATGTGCAAAATTGTTGAATTACTATATTGTACACCTGAAACTAATGCTGTGTGTTGATTATATTAGAATTATTTTTTAAATGATAAAAATTTTTTAAAAGAAATATTTGAAGCATCCCAGGTACAGTAATCACCAAAATGGAAACATTCTTATTTGTCAAATTTTGAAATGTTACCTACAAATATTACTCTAAGAATTGCTACAAATTTGAGTTCTCATATTAATGAGATGGTATATAAGCTGTACATTGACATAATGTCTTTTGTAATAATAATATACCATGTAATAACATGAACAAAACTACAAGTGTTTCAATAATGTTAACAAAGCCTGATGAGTTGTCCTGAAAATAAAAAGTATTATGTAACATTTGTTAAATGAGCTTCTATAACACTAGGGCTAACTAATGCTTTTTTGCAACAATGTGGTAGTTGGTTTAATTCACTTTATGTGGAATAATGACTTTCTTGTTCAATGACTCATGTATTTTTAGGTAACCGCTCCCTTATATTATTATTATTATTATATTATTATATTATTATAAATAATGCTCTATAATTTAAAAAACGGTAGGTCTTATGTTATCAAAAACTTATAACAGCATTTGTTTATTTAATATTCATTAAATTGAATGCTGATTTATCCCAACCACTTTGATTGGTGTTGAGTCTATAGTAGTGAACGTAGCTTACTTTCTGCTTTCAGGAGCTGATAGTCTGATCTAGTGGATGCCAGTGGTAACTCATGGTTGCCAAGATCCACAGTTCCACAGGCCACCATTCATTGTACTCTAAGTGAAAGTTGCCTCCCCCACGTTGTTAGGAGAAGGCTCCAGGTTAACCACATGCATATTACAATAACTTCACAGTTTTCTACCATAATTGGGAAATGGGATTTTTCTGGAGGGGAAAAATGTTATAATGTTGTTTGAAGGATTAAATAAAATAACATATTAAGATTATATAGGCCCAGTAAATTTTAGTTTTATAAGAAAAGTTTAGTTCTCTTCATTAACAATGTGAACTCAAGAGCCATATGGCCTGAATTCCAATCCTCGCTCGATCATTTTCTAGCTGTGAATGACTTTGAGAAATGTCCTTTATGAATTGCTGACCTTCTAGGGTTCCTGTGAGGATAAATGAGCTATGTAATTCCTGTAATCATACATTTTCAATATTTTTGGTTATTAGCCTATTAATTGAAGCTGAATTATTATTAAGACTCAGCATCCATTTTATTCAGCAGTATTTGATAGTCATTTTCATAGGTGTTTTATGCACTTTGCTTTTGTTAATAAAATAAATATCTTTTAAACTTTTCCTCATATTTAAATACCATGACTACCAATATTGATTAACCACAATAAAATTAGCTCACACTTATTCATTGCTTACTTTTTTAAAAAAGATTTTGTGAGAGAGAGTGCACAGAGGGAGAGTGAGTGGGAGAAGCAGACTCCCTGCTGAGCAGAGTTTGATGCAGGACTTGATCCCAGGATCCTGAGATCATGACAAGAGCCAAAGGCAGACGCTTAACCGACTGAGCCACCCAGGTGCCCCTATTGATTGCTTACTGAGCGCAAGGACTCATGTAAACATCTCACATGTATAATATCACTTAAGTCTCAGAACTAAGTTTGCTATTATGAATTTAGAGGTTTTATTTTGTTTTGTTATTGGCTTCTTTGCATAGTCTCAGCTATAATTCATGTAGTTGAGACTTTTAAATAAATGAAAAAAAGATAAGTAAAAATGAATATTTTAAGTATTTTGCAATGAACACTGCTGACTAAACCCACAGAAACATTCTAGCATAATCTTTCTCTGTGTTTTTTCCAGGATAGATATCTCCCAGTAGAAAGAGAAGCTATGATTCTGATCTAAAAAATTAATTCTACCCACACCCACCCCGACTGTAGCTATTTGATTTGCTCCCTAATGAAAATTACTGCTCATGGTGTTTGGAAAAATTATGATTGACCAGTGCAGTACTTCATTAAAAAAATTCCCATCCATGGAAAATTATTTAATATCAATATAAAATTCCAAAATTATGGAGGAGATTGTTTAAAAGTTAAGCTTTTGCATTAACACAGGATTCTAATATTTAAAAATCCTGTCCTACACCCACACCATAAAGTTATTCTGTCTTGATCTCAATCCAGAGTGACAGAGGCAAGTACAGTAAACAGTTCTTATTTGTCAGTAGTCAGACCACAAAATCTGAGTTAATAAAATAATCAATTAACCTTTAACACAAAAGACCAATAAAGATGGAATTTGTGTTATTTTGCTGAAGATGTCATGACAAACTATCCCAAACTAGATGCCTTAGACAACAGAAAATTGTTGTTTCACAGCTCTAGAAGCTATAAGCCCAACATCAAATTGACAGTAGGTTTGATTTCTTCTGAGACTTCTCTCCTTGGCTTGCAGATTGCTACCTTTTTACCATGTTCTTAAATGCTTAAATGGTCTTTCCTCATGTGCATGCTCCTGGTATATCTTTGTATGTACAGACTACCTCTTCTTATAAGGACATAATTCATATTGGACTAAGGCCCATCTTAATGCCTGATTTTAATTTAAGCAACTCTTTAAAGACCTTATTTCCAAATACAGTCATATTCTGGCATATTTGGGATAACTGCTTTAACATATGAATTTTATTTTTAAAAAATACATATTTATTTGAGAAGAGACTGAAGTGGGGGAGGGGCAGAAGGACAGAGAGAATCTCAAGCAGACCCCTCACTGAGTGGAGCCAGAAGTGGGGCTCAATCTCAAGACTCTGAGATCATGACCTGAGTGGAAATCGAGAGTCAGACACTTACCCAACTGAACCACCCAGGTGCCCCAATATGAATTTTAAAGACAAGGGGCACAATTCAGACCGTAACACAATCTATTTAAACAGCACTTTTCTTCCAAACCTTCTTATTTATTGGACATTAGACTTCAGCTAAAATGTATAAAACAAGTAGTAACATGAAATATCTTTTCATATTTTAGTAATACACCATGTTTTTCTGATCAAGAATATGCTATTATTTTAATAAATACAGAGGGCAACTTATTCAAATACAAGGTCTAATAAAATCTTGGTTTTTGTGATAAAATCTATTTCAGATAAGATCACTGTATTGACATATAATGTGTTATTAATGCATCTATTAATCTAACTATATTTTTATCAATATCTATTTAATAATTTAATAATTTAATACATTTAATAATTTAATAATGCTAGCCAGTGTAGGAAAAAAATGTCATTCTAGGTAAAAAATTTAGGACTTGTATCATTCACTGCTAGCAAACATAACTTTTATTCTATATTAGCAAAATAGTTCTGATTCATTATTTTAAAGACTCCTATGTAAAATAATACTGCTTAAAAATGAGAAAATATTTTTATATGTACGATAGTACATTCAAGAAAGATTGTTTTGTGGTGCCTGGGTGACAGTCAGTTAAGCAGCCTACTCTTGATTTCAGCTTATGTCATAATCTCAGGGTAGTGAGATCCAGTTTAAGATTCTCTCTTTCTCCCTCTCTCTCTGCCCCTTCCCCCCACTCTCTCTCTGTCAAATAACAAACAAACCTTTAAAAAAGGAAGAAAGAATATTTTATTTGTTGTGATTATTAACTTCTAAATTTTGTTCTGAAATTGATCCGGATTTACAAAGGAAGTTACCTTTTTTCTCTCCTACATCTTCAGATAAATTTTGGTTAAGAGTATTTTGCTGTCTATTGGTTATTGGTATTTGTTTGCTTCAGGATTCACTTGTGCCTACTATGTGCTTATCATTATAGTGCTGCCAGGCACATAGTCCTCCAAATCAATTCAGTGTGCAAAACTTCTGATTGGGTAACACATATTCAAATATATCCACCTATAATTCCAATTGTACTTTCATTCATTAGACATGCAGTCAGGTCCTATTTTTTGAATACCTACCATGTGCCAAGCACAGTGCTAAGCTCTTCCTCTTGCTTTTTAGTATTATTTCCCTAAGTAAGAGTATTACCAATGTCTAATTTATCATGTTGGTCAAGAATACCATGTTTCCCCAAAAGATCCTCTCCAAGATCATGCAATTCAGTGGTCTCCAGACACTGGAATTTCACAGAGCACTGGTATTTTTTTAAAAAGTTGGAACATTTTATTAGAATAATGATAAATTTATCACTTATTATCAATGCCTTTTTATGAGAAAGAACATTTCAACACCAAAAAGATTACTCAATGCAAACCTCAAAACTTTATTATTCTCATTTCCCCAGTGAAATCTTTGTCATCCATAGTCCAAAATTTGGGAAAACAGAACAGAAGGAAAGAGAAGCAGTAAATATCAAGAGAACTAATTAAAGGCCTATGTATAGAATAGTGCACCCCTTCTCAACATAGTGATTTTTGAATTAAAACATCAAAAAAATTATTACTGCATAACATTTGAAAGAATAACTTTTAGCTTATTTGGTATATAGTAATAGGTAAATAGGAAAAGATTTAAAAAAAACAAAACAAAACTGTGAAGTCGTCTAGTTCTGACTTTAGTTTCCTAAAAAGATCTTTCAGGTTATTGAAGATATTTTATAATACAAACATTTCTGTCATAAAAAGTAGATTTTCAATATAACTTTTTAGCTAAACAGAACTTTTAGATCCTAAAGGTTGATTAAATACTGATAAATGTCTATGATGTTAATGATAGTAGAGATAAATTAGAGTGACAATATAATGGAAAACATCAAGAAATAACTACTATAATCCTTTCCTACATCATAATTATGAAAAAAAAGAAGGAAAGGAAAGGAAAAAAGACATAAATTTTCAACTAGAAACAAAAAATGAAAAAACCATAGTTATTTGTAAAGGTATAAAAATCTACACTCAATTATAGACCCCAAATTAGGTACTTGCATTGTGAGTCTGTGTGCATGTGAGAGTTACTGGTTAATGACCCAAATTCACATGACCTAATTTTTCACCAGCACTTGTATGTTTCTTAGTGATAAATATTCCTGAGATATTATTACTATATGATTAATCTGGAAGACCAAAACTTAATATTTTTAAAATAAAAGGACTAGTCAATAACATTATAATTATTTGTTTAAAACAATAATTTCTTTGATTCTTAATGGCACTGTCTTTTGCACAGATGATTTTATGTAAAGAATTATCAATGTGGGGCGCCTGGATGACTCAGTCAGTTGGGTGTCTGCCTTTGGCTCAGGTCATGATCTTAGGGTCCTGGGATCAAGTTCTGCATCAGACTGTGCTCAGCAGAAATCTTCTTCTCCCTCTGCCTCTCCCACCTGGATTGTGCTTTCTCTCTCACTCACTCTCTTTCTCTCAAATAAATAAATAAAACCTTTTAAAAAAAAATATCAGTGCTTCAATAAAATTCTTATAGGTAGAATTACTTCAGAATGACACACAGAACTACATGTGGAACCAGATTAAAAGGATATCTTTGTTGTCCAATTTAAAAAGTAAAGATTCCCAAGGATCCTCTTCATCCAGATGCTGTTTCTGAACAACCATAAGTAAAATGCATAGATAATATCTTTTCCCTAATAGGTTTTTTTCTCTATAAAATATTATAAGGAGTAATATTAAATGAATTCATCATAAGATAATTCACCTTTAGATCCACAGAGAATATAGATAGAATAAAGGCAGAGAAAGCATGGGAAATGAGGAAAATAAACAAAAAGATATTTGGGGGTTCATGCACATGGATTTTTTTCTCTAGGAATAATCTTGGATTTTTATCATGTTACCTTGCAAGTTGTTCATTTATTTCACATTCTTCACCAAATACAAAGATTTATTTATCTTCCAAGCTTGTTTATAGAACATTTCTATCAATTCTATCAAGTGAAATTTCAAGTGAAATTCTATCAATTGTTAATATTGAAAATTATGTTAATTTGATTTGTTAATATTGAAAATTATGGAAATCTGTTGCTTAAAAATTTCTGTATACTATTTTACTAATGTTCTCTAGTATACTTTTTAGTAACTTTTTTTAATTCATCACTTTTATACTACTAGCATGAGCATTTAATGGCTCTTACTTAAAGTAACTATATATATAGTTATATATATAACTATATATATATCAAAATAATATTGCTAAGAATGTGTACATTATTATTAGCAATATTATTTTGATATAATGCAAAGAAGCCAGGGTCAACAGAAGTCTTATAGCATAGAGATCTTGGAATTAAAGAAATGTGAATTTGAATCCTATCTTTCCTTCTTCCTCTGTGTCATCTCCTGAAGCTCACATACTTAGCATTTCTAAGGTTCAATTTCCTCACATTTTGAATACAATGGTAATATTTTAAGTAATTTCTATTGGTTTGCTTTTACCCTTCCAAAATATATCGTAACAAGTGAACGCTTGTTTATTTATTTATTTATTTATTTATATTTTTAAAAGATTTTATTTATTTATTTAACAGAGATCATAAGCAGGCAGAGAGGCAGGCAGAGAGAGAGAAAGAGGAGGAGGAAGCAGGCTCCCTGCGAGCAGAGAGCACCATGCCGGGCTCCATCCTAGGACCCTGGGATCATGACCTGAGCCGAAGGCAGAGGCTTTAACCCACTGAGCCACCCAGGTGCCCCGAAAGTTTGTTTAAAAAGAAATGTAACTTATATTATTGTTAGCGAGAAGCACTGCATACCCTGAAAGTACCTTCCCATGAAAACAACTAAAAAATCTGGCTGAAATACAAATTACATTTCTTTAAATGAATTGCTGAGCTGTCTAGATAATAAAGAAGTAGCCAAAAGCTAAACGAAGGAGAAAACCAAGGAAAGTAGGTAAGAATTGAAGCTAGATTTGCCCTGGGACCATCTGCTAAACTATAGGAAACTTGAGCTCTTGTTTTGGTGGCTGGAAATGGCCACACAGTCAGAAAGTAAAGCTTAGATATTTTGTGAGCTAAATACACTCTAATCAGGACCTCAAAGACCTTAAAGATAACATTTCCAAGAAAAATGAGCTTATCTTATAAAATCACAATATGCATAAAGAAACAAAACCATAAAAAGCATGGCACTATGAATCAGAATCGGCAGAAAGAAGAACCAAAAGAATCAGATCACAAAGTTTTCAGGTATTAGAATTACCTTAAATTTACGTGTTTTAAGAAACAAGACATGAAAATGTGAGAAAAGAACAGCAGTCTATAAAAATAATCAGTGGATTTATGAGAACATAAATTATATATGTATAAATTTATACAATATTGTATAAATTTGTACAGTATTATATATTGTATAAATTTATAAATAAATCCATATATTATATATATAAAATATTAAAAACATATATAAATTATTAACATTATTAAAAACATTTGGCAGAATTAAAGAAACCAACAAGGTATGATGAAGCATCTTGGGGCTAACAACAGCAAAGAACCATTTTCACCACTGTGTGTCTAAAGTAGCATGGAAAAGGACAGGTTTTGAGAAACTTAAGAGAGCTGTCATTGTAGCTATAGCAATGTATCATCTGAGAGGACTGCAAACTTTGGTAGAAGAATGCAGTGGGGAAAATAAATACCTCTACCTCTGTCCTCTCCCACTCATTTTTCCTCCTAATACCTTTCACTGGTCAAACATACCAGGATTCAAAGGCAAGGGAACTATGTTGATGCAGAACATAGAGGTTACACATCCTGGTGTGCCAGGACAGAATAGAGTGGAAGAAGGAGGTTTAGCAGGGCAAAGAGAGAATTCCCAACACAAGAAGTTAAGAGGCATTGAGGTTAAAGTGCAAAGGCCTAAGTTACATTTAAACAGTTGTAAAAAGAGAAAAACAAGAAAAAGCAATAATCAAAAGTACAATGAATAATTTTTAGAATTGTTAAAAGACGATACATTTTGAATCAAAAAGCAGACCTAATATAAAAAGAAATTTACAAATATACATATCATAGTAAAACTGAAAACCAGAACAATTAAAAAAAAGTTAAAATCAGCTAGATAGGAAAGAAAGATTACTCCCCAAAGACAAGTAGCTAAAGTCATAACTGATTTCTCAGCAGCAACAGCGGGGCTACAAGTTAGAAATTACACCTCTAAAGACCTACAAGTTATCTTTCCACATTTAATTCTTCATCTTATAGAGCTGTCTCTGAAAATGAGGTACAAAATGCACATGAACAAGTAAGTAGTTTAAGATGTCCTGATTCACTTCATAGATAATTTTAAAGGATGAACTTTAGGAAGAAGGATACTTATCAAAGGTAGAATGTTTGAGATAGAATAAAGAATAATAAAGCAAACATTAAATATGTGGATATATGTAAACATAGAAATCATAATTTCCAAAATAGAAGACAAAAATAAAATGAAAACAGGAAAAAAAAAACCCTTAATTTGAAAGAAGAATGGAAAATAGAAACTCCGTATAAATAGAAAACACAAAATAAAATTACAGAAATAAATCCAAGTTATTAAAAAAATAAATCCAAATTATTATCAGTAAAAGCAGATAAATGCAAATACAATGTTCTGGCTTAAAAAGGAGTTTGTAAAAAGCGGGATTTAAAACATACAATAGTATTTTCTTTCCAAGAAACATAATTCACTTATAAGGACCCAAAATTTTAATCTAAATTATGGAAAATTATATTCTAGGTGATTGGTATCCATGAGACTCTTGCAACTATATTATCAGATAAACAGAGTTTGAAGCAAACAGCCTTATTAGATCTTACGATCACCACAAAATGGTAGAAGGTCCTATTCATCAGGATGTTATAGCTTCTATATATTCAGTACTATAGACTGAAATTATATAAAACAAAAAAATGACAGAAGTACAAAGACAAATAGACAAATTCACAGCATGTTAGGAAAGTATTCATATATTTCTCACCAATTAATATATAAACAAAAATAAAAATCAACATTTGGATAATATACATTCTTTTCTGAGCACATGTGAGCTTTATAGTTAATAAACAGTGAATTCTATAAATAAGTAGATTAAGAGATTATATTAGAAGTTGGTAAGCACTAAGGTAATGGTAAAGTACAATAGAACAAGAAGTATTGGTACAGGAGGGAAATATTGGGAGAGCTACTCAAAGTATGGTGTTAAATGTGGTTGCTAGGCTAGACATTATTGAAATAGTAACCTCTAAATAGAGGTTTGACCAAAGCGAAGAGTTTCCAGAGGACTCTGCCAGAGTAAAGGCCCAAGGCAGGAGCATACTGTATATAGTGAAGTGGATTGACTAAAAGGGGAAGAAAATGTTATGAAGCAGCATAACACAAAGGGCCACATGGGCCATTGTAAAGACTTGAGCTTTTGCTTTGAGTAAAATGGAAGTCTTCAGAGTGCTAGGAACAGTGCAGTGCAAGATCTGACTCCTGATTTGAAAAGACTCCCTGGCTGCTGATTTGGAAATAGACCATAGGGAAGGAGGGTTGTGCCACAGAGACTGTGAATGTGAGCTGTCCTCTTCTTTTAATGGATGATATATTTACATACCCACAAATGAAGCCAATAGAAGAAAAGCAAAAGGAAACCAAGAAAAAAAAAAAAAAAAAAACCCTCTGGACTTGTAGGGCAAAGACACTGAATGAAATGCCCAGTGAGGAGTTCTGAGGTGAAATAGCCATAACACCATGTGATGTGATCCTTTCCTGTGATCCCATAAATTTTTAGAAAAAGCAGAAAGATTTTTTAAATGCTCCTAGAATTAGCACATAATTATGTGATGTCCATCTGAGTAGTTCAGGCTGTTCGGGTACTCATTCAGCCTCAAATAGGAACATAATTGGGTTTTTCCCAGAAATCTATCTTCCTAGATGAATCATCTTGACTCCTCTTTCTTAGTAAAACACACCACATGTTCCTTTTTTTTTCATTTTAGTATAAGATACTAGGAGATTCAAAGTGTTAGTACTTCAAAATAGTCTAGAAATTATAAATGTGGTTCTGGTTATGATGTTACCTGCTTTTGTCATTGATAAGAGCATCACCATCAAACAGGATTCACTTGATTTATCATAGCAGTTCATTTATTGAAAGTTTTGAGTATCTTCTGTGACTCATAGGCAACAATCTAGAGAAGTTACTAGGAGAACATTGTCCTCACATTCAGAAATCTCAGGTTAGTCGCTGTGAACCATCGGCCTGTGGGAGATAACTGCAATTAAAAGAGATTGATCAGGAATAGGATGCAGAAGAACAGACTGAAGGCAGAGAGTAACAGGGAAGAACTTGGGTCTTTACATCCCTCCATTATAAAGACTATGATGTCTTAATTTACATATTATAATACATGTTTAGATATTTATGCTCATTTTGAAAAGAATAATATGTATTCATGTTTGCCAACTCTCCCCATTTTACTTTGAGAAAGGAATACATGCTTTTCTTACAAAATAATTACAGCGCTTTCACACACATTTTTTTCTGCATCTGAACAATTACCATATATGATAGGAGGCCCTTTTCTGAGACTTAAGAGGGCTCCATGTCAAAGTGGAATAATCTGAAAATGAGCAGAGCAGTTCCTTCATTTAGGCAGCTGTGCGGAGGTGGGAAGATCAGAAGGAATCAGAAAATCCGGACATGAGTCTGGCTTTGTGCTGACCTTGGCTAAATGAGTCTCAATTTCTTCATCTATAAAATACTAAGCCTGTGAGCTTAGTATTCCTAGGCTAATTCCTACGAAAGAGCCTCAGGAATAAATAATATATATGAAGATGTAGTATAACCATAGATCACATTAGAGCTGTATAAGGCATACATTTATTTCTGACAGATTTATTCATTTAATCATTTAAAAAGGAATATTTAATTTCTGTTGTATTCTGTGAATTGTAGTAGATCCTCACAGATGAGATAACTTCTGTCTTCAAGGGTTTTTGTTGGAGGCTGGGGTGACAAGATGTATGTGTAGGACCCTTAATAGGACAGAGACAGGATAGTTGGGGAAGCGGGCAAAATCAGAAGGTGTTCCAGAAGAGAGATAATTCTGTATTGCGGTGGGATTAGTCTTCTCATTTCATAAATGTTAACTTGGGTATTTTTCTCTTCCTTTAAAGTCAAAGTATGGGGAGAAGAAAAGAGAATGTAGAAAAGGAATCATACTAGGATTATAAATGTATTAAATGGTAATAATTTCTAGATGACAGATAATTATATTGTATATCTGGATTTTACCATAACTAAAATACAAATTTTTTAAGAAATTATTTCCATATGCTATGAAATTTTAAGAATGATGGGTGATTCAGATATAATTTGTAATATTATCATAATCTAAGTGGTAATATTCAAGAACTTATCATTTTTAGGGTATTTTTTAGTATCAACTTCATCTTTGCATAATTATGTTGATTGAACATTAAGATTTCTTTAAGAATTCTTACCATTTTTAATTGATATATTTCTTCCTCATTGCCAGCTCTCTGTTTTTGCTCTTGAGAGTAAAATATACATTTTTTGAGCATTTTGGATGTATTGATTTATTTCTTTTTATGCCTTCTCTGCATATTTGTCATCCTGTGAATGTCATTCATTTTTGTATGCAAATGTTTCTATTAGTCACTTAATTTATGTAGTTTTAAGGGACTTTTTAAAAATAACTGAGTGTAGTGAACATTGTTGATTATCCCTTTGTAATTTCATTAATGAACATATTCCTAAATCTTGCATGTAATTATTAATTTCTGGAAGGACTTTCACTAGGGGAAGCTTGCTACTCCATATACCAACTGTCAGCAAAATTTGTCAATATTTTGACAGATAAATTTTGTCAATAAATAACAAATAAAATTTGTCAATTTGTCAATTAAATACCATTGTATAGGTAACAGACTTCTGATACAATATTATTTTGTGTATGGGTAAAAAACACAAAAATGAGAAGTGAATCAGTTTAAACTAGAACTTTGTCAGTGTGGTTCCTGAATTTATGAGGAGCTTGACTTTTTTTTCCCATTGCTACACGAGCTCTTTCCATTAATTTCAGAGATTTTTCATGGAAGAGTTGTCTGCTACAACCTCTATAGAGTAAATTATATATGTCATTCCCATTCCTGATTTGTTGTTTACAAAAGGTGAACTCTAGATTTTCAAGAAATCCATAATAATACCCATCTACTTTGAATTCTGTTTCTTTGGAAAAAGGTGAAAACAATATACTACAGCATTTGTCATCCCTTAAATGTATGACAAGGCAATGTAAAAATAAGTTTCTCTTCTCCGAAACTATTGATGATCCCTGCAGTTTTGGTAAATTATCATTGGCCCTTAAACTCAGGCGTGTCTACTTTTCTGACTCAACCATACAGTGTCTATCTTTCTGTTCTGTTAAGCATTTCGCTCTCTTTTCAAGCACTTCAAGTGTAGTTTAGAAGTGATTTCTTTTCACAGTAATCTTGCTCTTTAACTTCAGTTTGTCCTTATTAACTATCATCTCAACACATTTGGCTGAGATAATTGGGTATTGATTATTTTTGCAATGTCATTTGCAGTTCAAATTGGATCTTTATAAACATTTGAGACTTTTTAATGGCAGTTGTTTGCTCAACGTGCATAGTTTCAGTCTGGGGTTTGGTTCACTGTGCTGAATTCAGGCTCCACTTCACTTAAAAGAAAATAGCCATTCGGTGATAAAGCAAGAGCACTTCCACTGCTTCTTCAACTCATTCCTTTTTTTTCTTGAGTTCTAAGCCAAATAAGGAGTTCCGAAGCTTGGCTTCACTTGGGGTTACTTGGTTTTAAAATTTGTGAGGATGGATGGTCACAGAACGCTACTCCCTTATTCTTTTCATTCCCCCTTGCAGGACTGACTGCTAGTCATTATTTCCAAAAATAATGACAATCTTATTCTTCCTTTTTCCATATGTATGCTTAAGCCCAGTTTTATTTTTTAATCCTCATTATTTGTATTTATTTTAGTTTGCCATGAATTCCTTCTGTTAAGTTCTTAGCCATACAGAAGCATAAATCAAAGCGATAATTACTTGTAAATATTCAATATTTTAAGATTTTTTTTTTACATCTATGACTCACTTCTTATGAATCCTACCACATGCGACACTGGAAGAAAGAAAAGAATAAATATTTTCTATGCATGGGGGCATTTGAAATGAAGACTGGGATTTGGGAGTTAAAGGAAGAGAGTTCAAATCCTTACTCTGGCCTTTCTGTTACTTTGCATATGTCACTTAATTGCTTAGGTTTCCACTTGTCCCATCTATAAAACAGTGAGGTGCTAATACATATTTCAGAATTGTCATGAAAATGAAATGAAATAAATTATGAGAAAGTATTTTGACAACTGCAGTGCACTGTGTCAAAGCCCTCAAATGGTTTAGAATCTATGTCAGTAAAGGGCACAAAAACTGACATGGAGACTAATACTAGCTTGAAAATTGCTGGTTATTCTTCCAAAGCTTAATAGATATAATATGGAAAATTCAGAAGGATGCACTGAGTATATTTGAAATGGTTGGATTTATTTCTGAGTGGAACTGGTTCTTAAAAATAGCCTTGCAAGAATGGGTAAAACTTGCAATGAGAAAGAACAATCTTCTAAACGTTCCTGCTAAGAAGAGCAGACTTCATTCATCATTTATTATATCATTTGTTAAGTATTTATGGATTGTTTACTATAGTCTAGGCATGGTGCTAAGGGATACCATGGAAGATAAGTGGCTATGGAATGAAAAAGATGCTTAACTTTTGTCACATGATACACATTTTAATCCTTGGATTCTGATGAATTAAAAGGTATTAACCTCTTTATCACAAAATTTTTGGATGAGTTTTCAGATCATAGTCACTATCGTATGGCTTTGTACTCTAACAGAAATGCTCATTGTGTGTTCAGGTTAGATTCAAAGGCAACAAAAGCTACCATTTTACAATGTATCTTACTAAGCTTCCTAATCCTACTGATTATTATTTTAAATATAAGGGGTTGTGTTTATTTATAGTATGTAATTTATTGTGTCTAATTCTGTTTATGATCAAGTTAAATAAAAGCTCAAGTTAATTTTTTTAAATTTGTTTTATTTTTATTTATTTTTATTTTTTAAATTAACATATAACATATTATTTGCTTCAGGGGTACAATTCTATGAATTAGCAGACTTTCACAATTCACAGCACTCACCAAAACACATACACTGCCCAGTGTCCATAACCCAGCCGCCCTGTCCTTCCCTCCTCACCCCCTAGCAACCCTCAGTTTGTTTCCTGAGATTGAGAGTCTCATGGTTTGTCTCCCTCTCCAGTCCCATCTTGTTTCATTTTTTTCTTCCCTACCCCCCAAAACCTTCTGCCCTGCCTCTCAAATTCCTCATATCAGAGAGATCATATTATAATTGTCTTTCTCTGATTGACTTATTTCACTTAGCGTAATACCCTAGTTCCACCCATATCGTTGCAAATGACATGATTTTGTGGTTTCTTTTGATGGCTGCATAGTATTCCATTGCATATATATACCACATCTTGTTTATCCATTTATTAGATGATGGACATCTAGGTTCTTTCCATAGT
This sequence comes from Enhydra lutris kenyoni, assembly GCF_002288905.1. Taxonomy (NCBI): domain Eukaryota; kingdom Metazoa; phylum Chordata; class Mammalia; order Carnivora; family Mustelidae; genus Enhydra; species Enhydra lutris. The sequence goes on from NW_019154093.1 coordinate 37,442,690, forward strand.
TTGGCTATTGTGGACATTGCTGCTATAAACATTCGGGTGCACATGCCCCTTCAGATCACTATGTTTGTATCTTTAGGGTAAATACCCAGGAGTGCAATTGCTGGGTCATAGGGTAGCTCTATTTTCTACTTTTTGCAGAACCTCCATGCTGTTTTCCAGAGTGGCTGCAACCAGCGTGCATTCCCACCAACAGTAGTGTAGGGGGGAATCCCCTTTCTTCACTTCCTTGCCAACATCTGTCCTTTCCTGACTTGTTAATTTTAGCTATTCTGACTGCTGTTGGGTAGTATCTCACTGTGGTTTTTATTTGTGTTTCCCTAATGCTGAGTGATATTGAGCACTTTTTCATGTGTCTCTTGGCCATTTGGATGTCTTTTTTGCAGAAATGTCTGTTCATGTCTTCTTCCCATTTCTTGATTGGATTATTTGTACTTTGGGTGTTGAGTTTGAAAGTTCTTTATAGATTTTGGATAGTAGCCCTTTATCTGATATGTCATTTGCAAATATCTTCTCCCATTCTGTCACTTGTCTTTTGGTTTTGTTGACTGTTTCCTTCGCTGTGCAAAAGCTTTTTTTAAGCTTTGATGTAGTCCCAATAGTTCATTTTTACCCATGCTCTCCTTGCCTTTGGCAATGTTTCTAGGAAGAAGTTGATGCGGCTGAGTTCAAAGAGGTGCCTGTCTGTGTTCTCAAGGATTTTGATGGATTCCTGTCTCACATTAGGTCTTTCATCCATTTGGAGTCAATTTTTGTGTGTGGTATAAGGAAATGGTCCAGTTTCATTCTTCTGCATGTGGCTGTCCAGTTTTCCCAACACCATTTGTTGAAGAGACTGTCTTTTTTTCCATTGGACATTCTTTTTTGCTTTGTCAAAGATTAGTTGACCATAGAGTTGAGGGTCCATTTCTGGGCTCTCTATTCTGTTCCATTGATCTATGTGTCTGTTTTTGTGCCAGTACCATACTGTCTTGATGATGACAGCTTTGTAATAGACACTGAAGTCTGGAATTGTGATGCTGCCAACATTAGTTTTCTTTTTCAACATTCCTCTAACTATTCAGGGTCTTTTCTGGCTCCATGTAAATTGTAGGATTGTTTGTTCCATTTCTTTGAAAAAAATTGATGGTATTTTGATAGGCATTGCTTTATGTGTTTAGATTGCTTTAGATAGCAAGACATTTTCACAATATTTGTTCTTCCAGTCCATGAGCATGGAATGTTTTTCCATTTATTTGTGTCTTCTTCATTTTCGTTCATGAGTACATTGTAATATTCTGAGTACAGATTCTTTGCCTCCTTGGTTAGGTTTACTCCTAGGTATCTTACGGTTTTGAGTGCACTTGTAAATGGGATCGACTCCTTAATTGCTCTTTCTTCTGTCTTGCTGTTGGTATATAGAAATGCAACTGATTTCTGTGCATTGATTTTAATTTTTTTTAAGATTTTATTTATTTTATTTATTTGACAGACAGAGATTACAAGTAGGCAGAGAGGCAGGCAGAGAGAGAGGAGGAAGTAGGCTCCCTGCTGAGCAGAGAGCCCGATGTGGGGCTCGATCCCAGGACTCTGAGATCATGACCTGAGCCGAAGGCAGAGGCTTTAACCCACTGAGCCACCCAGGCGCCCTACTGTGCATTGATTTTATATCCTGACACATAACTGAATTCCTGTATGAGTTCTAGCAGTTTTAGAGTAGAGTCTTTGGGTTTTCCACGTAAAGTATATCATCTGCAAAGAGTGGGAGTTTGACTTCTTTGCCAATTCAGATGCCTTTATTTCTTTTTGTTGTCTGATTGCTGAGGCTAGGACTTCCTAGTACTATGTTGAATAGCAGTGATGATAGTGTACAGCCTGCCATGTTCCTGACCTTTGGGGAAAAGCTCTCAGTTTTTCCCCATTGAGAATGATATGTACTGTGGCTTTTTCATAGATGGCTTTGATGATATTGAGGTAGGTACCCCTTATCCCTACACTTTGAAGAGTTTTGATCCAGAAAGGATGCTGTACTTTGTCAAATGCTTTTTCAGCATCTATGGAGAGTATCATATGGTTCTTGTTCCTTCTTTTATTAATGTATTGTATCACACTGATTTGCAGATGTTGAACCAAACTTGCAGCCCAGCAATAAATCCCATTTGGTTGTGGTGAATAATCCTTTTAATATACTTTTGGGTCCTATTGGCTAGTATTTTGGTGAGAATTTTTGCATCCATGTTCATCAAGGATATTGGTTTGTAATCCTCCTTTTTGATGGGATCTTTGTCTAATTTGGGGATCAAAGTAATGCTGGCCTCATAAAATGAGTTTGGAAGTTTTCCTTCCATTTCTATAATTGGAACAGTTTCAGGAGAATAGGTACTAATTCTTCAAATATTTGGTAGAATTCCCCGGGTTAGCTGTCTGGCCCTGTACTCTTGTTTGTTGGGAGATTTTTGATGACTGCTTTGATCTCCTTACTGGTTATGTGTCTGTTCAGGTTTTCTATTTCTTCCTGGTTCACTTTTAGTAGTTTATATGTCACTAGGAATGCATCCATTTCTTCCACATTGTCAAATTTGCTGGTGCATAGTTGCTCATAATATGTTCTTATAATTGTTTGTATTTCTTTGGTGTTTCTCTCCTCCTTCATTTATGATTTTATTAATTTGGGTCCTTTCTCTTTTCTTTTTGATAAATTTGGCCAGGGGTTTATCGATGTTATTAATCTTTTTGAAAGAACCAGCTCCTAGTTTCATTGATTTGTTCTACTGTTCTTTTGTTTTTTAATTCATTGATTTCTGCTCTGATCTTTATTATTTCTCTTCTCCTGCTGGGTATAGGCTTTCTTTGTTTTTCTTTCTCCAGCTCCTTTAGGTGTAGGGTTAGGTTGTGTGCTTGATACCTTTCTTGTTTCTTGAGAAAGGCTTGTATTGCTATATACTTTCCTCTCAGGACTGCCTTTGCTGTGTCCCAAAGATTTTGAACAGTTGTGTTTTCATTTTCATTTGTTTCCATAATTTTTTAAAAATTCTTCTTTAATTTCCTGGTTGACCCATTCATTCTTCAGTAGGACGCTCTTTAACTTCCATGTATTTGAGTTCTTTCCAACTTTCTTCTTGTGATTGAGTTCTAGTTTCAAATCACTCTGGTCTGAAAATATGCATGGAATGATCCCAGTCTTTGGTACCAGTTGAGACCTGATTTGTGACCCAGGATGTGATCTTTTCTGGAGAGTGTTCCATGTGCACTAGAAAAGAAATATGTATTCTGTTGTTTTGGGATGAAATGTTCTATATATATCTGTGATGTCCATCTAGTCCAATGTGTCATTTAAAGCCTTTATTTCATTATTGATCTTTTGCTTATGTGATCTGTCTATTTCAGGGAGGGGGCTGTTAAGCCCCCTACTATTATTGTATTATTGTCAATGTGTTTCTTTGATTTTGTTATTAATTGGTATATATAGTTGGCTGCTCCCATGTTAGGGGCATAGATATTTAAAATTGTTAGATTTTCATTTTGGATGCCCTTCCTCATCTCTTATCATAATCTTTGGCTTATAATCTAATTTATCTGCTATAAAGATTGTCATGCCAGCTTTCTTTTGATGTCTATTAGCATGGTAAATTGTTTTCCACCCCCTCACTTTAAAGATTTTATTTATTTTTTTGACAGAGAGAGATCACAAGTAGACAGAGAGGCAGGCAGAGAGAGAGAGAGAGGGAAGCAGGCTCCCCGCTGAGCAGAGAGCCCGACGAGGGCTCAATCCCAGGACCCTGAGGTCATGACCTGAGCCAAAGGCAGCAGCTTAACCCACTGAGCCACCCAGGCGCCCCTCCACCCCCTCACTTTAAATCTGGAGGTGTTTGGGTCTAAAATGAGTTTCTTGTAGACAACCTATCAATGGGTCTTGTTTTCCTATCCATTCTGATACCTCGTGTCTTTTGATTGGGGCATTTAGCCCATTTACATTTAGGGTGACTATTGAATGATATGAATTTAGTGCCATTGTATTGCCTATAAGGTGACTATTACTATATTTTGTCTCTGTTCCTTTCTGGTCTGTTACTTTTAGGCTCTCTCTTTGCTTAGAGGACCCCTTTCAATATTTCCTGTTTGTAAACACCTGGTTTGGTGTTTACAGATTCTTCTAGTTTTTGTTTATCCTGGAAGTTTTTTTTTTATCTCTCCTTCTGTTTTAAATGACAGTCTAGCTGGATATAGTATTCTTGGCTGCATATTTTTCTCGTTTGTGCTCTGAATATAGCACACCAGTCCTTTCTGGCCTGTCATGTCTCTGTGGATAGGTCTGCTGCTGATCTAATATTTCTACCATCATATGTTACAGACTTCTTGCCCTGAGCTGTTTCAGGATTTTCTCTTTGTCACTGAGACTTGTAAGTTTTACTATTAGATGGTGGGGTGTGGACCTATTTTTATTGATTTTGAGGGGTGGGTTCTCTGTGCCTTCTGGATTTTAATACTTGTTCCCTTCGTCAAATTAGGGAAATTCTCTGCTATAATTTTCTCCAATATACCTTCTGTCCCTCTCTCTTTCTTCTTCTTTTGGGATCCCAATTATTCTAATATTGTTTCATCTTTTGGTATCACTTATCTCTCAAATTCTCCCCTTGTTTTCCAGTAGTTGGTTGTCTCTCCTTTACTCAGGTTCTTTATTCTTCTTCATTTGGTCTTCTAGATCACTAATTCACTGTTCTGCCTCATTTATCCTAACAGTAAGAACCTTCATTTTTTATTGTACCTCATTAATAGCTTTTTTTATTTCAACTTGGTTAGGCTTTAGTTCTTTTATTTCTCCAGAAAGGGATTCTCTAATATATATTCCATGCGTTTTTGAGTCCAGGTAGCACCTTGATGATTGTCATTCTGAACTCTAGTTCTGACATATTGCTACTGTCCGTATTGATAAGGTCCCTAGCCATTGGTACTGCCTCTTGTTCTTTTTTTTTTTTTTTTTTTTTTTTTTGTGGTGAGTTTTTCCACCTTGTCATTTTATCCAGATAAGAATAGATGAATGAGAGAGGAAAATACTAAAACGGTAGCAGTGACACCAGAAAGATATACACTAACCAAATCAGAAGAGACCTGAAATCAGGGGGAGGAGAAAGGAGGAAAAAATATATATATAAATGTAAAAATATATGAATATATAAACATATACAGTATATTTATATATACTATTTATACACACATACACACACACACACACACACACACAGGTGTATAGAACAGAGCCCCACACTTGATTTTTGGCATATTTTGGTCTGTTAGAAGAAACTGCCTCCCAAAATTTGAAAGAAAGAAAAACATATATATACACAAAAATAAGGGTAAACACAATGAGGGTATGGAATATGCCTGTAAAGATGAAAATTAAAAGATTCTAAAAAGGAATTGATAAGTTGGTTGAAGAAAGAAAACAAAAAGAGGAAAAAATGTGATCAGACTGGAGACTAGAACAAAGCCATGTGTTAGATTTAGGGTATATTTTGATCTGTTAGAAGAAACTGTATCCCAAAATTTTTAAGAAAGAGAAACCTATATGTATACAAAAAAATAAGGTTAAATACAATTACGTGACAGAATATGACTGTAACAATGGAAGTTTAAAAAGATTTTTTAAAAGGTATTGGAAAAATATTTAAAATACTTTAAAATAGGAAAGAGGAAAAATTAAAAATATAGAATAAGAAAAAATAAAATTAAAAAATTTAACTTTGGAAGACATAAGAATCATGGTAAAAAGCTATGAATTCTATGTGTTGTATTCCCATAGCTTGACATTCTGCAGTTCTCATTGATCAGTGAGCTTGGTCTGGCTGGATGTTCTTTTTGATCTTCTGGGGGAGGGGCCTGTTGCTATGCTTCTCAACTGTCTTTGTCCAAGGTGGAATTTCAGGCCCTTGTCAGGGACCAGGCTAAGTAATCTGCCTGGTTTGCTCTTGGTAGCTTTGGTTCCCTGAACACTTCCATATAGCTTTGGAGGATGGGAATGAAGATGGCTGCCTCCCAATTTTCGGCTGCATAGGAACTAAGAGTTTGGGGCTCCACTCCTCAATGCTCCTCCAGTGAAAAGCAGTCAATCCCTCCCATCTCCCGGGTCTCTGGTGGCACTCTGTACTCACCTAGCCTGTGACTGAGTGTTTCTATCTCTGGCAGACGGCCCTGTTTGGAGTCTCCAAACTCAGCAGATTCCTGCAGTGCATTCTGGCATCACTCCTTCTGAAGGAGGAAGGAGGGAGTCTTCCTGAATCTACCACTTGTGGGGAGCAGTGGACTGAATGTGCTTCGGATCACAGTTTAAGGCAACCCTGAGCTAAGAGCCCTCTCCTTGGCTCCACCTCTCCAGCCCACTTCCATGGGAGCTCTCCCACAAACCCTTGGTCTTTTTGTGACCCCGCAAGTCCTGAGACCACACTGTGTCCGCAAGGGCTCCACCCCTTGCTTAGCCTCTTGAGTGATGTCCCTCAGTGGAGCTGACTTCTAGAAGTTAAGATTTTGTGTGCCACTGCTCTACCACTTGCTGGGAGCTGGCCCCTCCCCCACAGTCTATCTTTCCATAAATTGCCTCAGATTCACTTCTCTGCAAATCCTACCTTCTGGAAAGTGGTCAATTTTCTGTTCCTAGAATTGATACTCTTTTCTTTGATCTTCTGTTGAGTTTGTTGGTGTTCAGAACTGTTTGATAACTGTCTAGTTGAACTCCTGGGACCCAGCGATATTTAGGTCTCCTTCTCCTCTGCCATCTTGCTTCTTTTACCTAGTCTGATTTTTTTAAAAGTCTGCATTTGTTCAAGATGGTTTAATTAACAATAGTCATTAAAAACATACTTGAAATGTTTACTTTTTTAGAAACTAAGTCAAGGATATATATTTTTTATAATTTATTTTCTATCTACTTAGCTGACTTTAAAAAAATCCTTCAAGGGACACCTGGGTGGCTTAGTGGGTTAAGCCTCTGACTTCAATTTGGGTCATGACCTCAGGGTCCTGGGATGGAGCCCCGCATTAGGCTCTCTTCTCAGCAGGGAGCCTGCTTCCCACTCTCTCTCTCTGCCTGCTGACCTCCCTACTTGAGATCTCTCTCTCTCTGTCAAATAAATAAATAAAATCTTTTTAAAAAATTCCTTTAGGAGTCTTAGAGAGACTATAGAGCACAAACAATGGGGCTTGCTAATAGTCAACTCATTGCTTGTGCACTGAACTTCATTTAGGGGCTTATCTAAGTTGTCTGGTCATCAAGTAAACCCATAAAGCACTACATTTTTCCAGTTTGGGTTGTGCTTACAAAGCAGTAAATACAGTAAAAGCTCAATGAGAAGGGAAAAAATAGCCTCAGTATGTTTGGTATCTTGTGAGCAAAACAAGTTGATTTTACTTTTTAATCCAGTTCTTTTATGTCACAATTAAATCACTCCCCTCCTCCACACATACTAATCAGGACACCTAGTTCTGCTGAGGAAAGTCCCCACAGAGCAGCATCACACTAAGGAGAGCAGCTCCCTCTTCCTCTCCTCCCATCCCTAGGCCCTGCAGCAAAGGAAATCAGGGATCATCTGCCTCTCTCTCTGGTGTCTGGCAGCATGTGGAAAGAGCAGTTGTGAGAAGCTACTATTGAGTGCAAGACAATGGCTTACTAGGAAAGTATCAGGAAGTGCCAGGACATAGGTTGCAGATAAGGCAATAACAACAATATGTAGAAGGTCACTCACCAGTTCAACTACCTGGTTCACACCCAATGATCCCAGAACATAGTTTCCTTCATGGCAGGTTTAGGAGAGATAGGTTCATTCATTCATTCAAACAACATATAATTCATGAATGCCAAACACTATGACAACTTTTTCATTCCACTGATAAAATGGAGAATAAAATCAGTATCAATCCTGCCTTCATGGAACTTCACAGTACAGGAGAGGCAGACATTAAATAGAAATTCTGGAAGTAAATATATAATTGCTATTTGTGATAGCTGTTAGAATGGAAAACTCTAGGCTGTAAAGTGGAGCCATAATTTGGGACCTCATTAGATTAAGATGTCAGAGTGATCCTGTATTATTTCAAAAAGTGATATTATAATGAAGACTGGAAGATGACTAAGTATAATTCAGATAGAGTAGGAAGAGGACTCATTTGAGTCAAAAGGAGCATTATACATAGAGGCCAAGAGAGAGTAATGAGTTTTAAGTGTATATTCAAGGCACTTAGAAGTACTAGAGGCAGATCTCCATAGTTGAAAACCGTAGTTGCGTGAAAAACTGTTTCTGCAAAGGAGCTCTTAGGAGGTTACTGTGAACCAATTCCACTGAGGAGTAAGTTGTTCATTTGTCTCTAAAGACCCTCATATGGAACACTTCCCCAAAACTTTACTTCTCTGCTCTTGTTGGCTAATTCAGAATTCTTCAGTGGAGAATCATATCTTTACCAGTCATGTGCTATATGGAGACTTCTAGGCATGCTGTGTTGCCTACTATAGTAATCACATGTGGCTATTTATATTTAAATTTAAATAAATTAAACTCAATAAAATTTTAAAAATCAAAAATTCAGTTCCTCAGTCACTCTAGTCACATTTTAAATGTTCAACAATTGAATAAGGCTAGCAGCTGCTGTGTGAGACAATACAGATGCTGAACTTTTCCATCACCACAGAAAGTTCTATTTGCATAGTTCACAGTGTAGCCAATAGCCTGGGCTCTTGAGTCCAGATAAAATAAGAATGACATAGATAATGTATAGATAATGCACATATAAAGAAGTTAACATAGCACCTGGCACATAATAGGTATTTTAGAAATACTTATCCCTGATACCTCTATTCTCTTAACTCAACACCTTTGTCTACCAGTGACTCAGTTGTTCTTCCTCTTCCTCCTCCATCCAGTATAAATTCATTCAACCATATTTACACCCAACTTCACTTCCTTTCTTAACTAGTCATACTCCTAACCCAATCCACAATTCTAGATTAATCTAAACTTGTTCTCTTATCCAGCTGAATCTGCCAAATCTTGTTGGAAAAAAAATCATTTCACTATTGAGATTATCAGCCTTATCGGTTGGCAGCCTCCCAGTTCATCTGGTAGACTACCAGTGTACTTAGCAAGACTTTGACAATGCTTCTTTGACTAATCTTTCCATTTTTGTAGTATCTGTCCTAACTGCATTCTCTTCACCTTTGTATCTCTAAATGACTATATCCTGGAATGAATTCACTGAACTTCCCTCTCCTGTATATTTAGATGTATATTTTTTTATTTGTAGGGGTTGCCAAATTTCAGTATTGGGATCAATGTAAGGCTACTTCAGAAGTATTTGATTGTTAAAAAGTACATCTGTTGGGACCTGACTGTTGCCCACTGAATGAAAATCTTTAGTACTGGGAATGGCAGAATTTGTACTTGTTTAAGGCTCCTCAGATTATTATTATGACCTAAGTTTTGGAGATACAACAAGAGAGTTGTAGATATCTTTACTCATAATCTCTGATTGCTTTTTAATGCTCTTTATTATTAATGTGGCTGCCTCTGTTTCTTCCCAGCAGTTGACATGTAGGCTGCACTTTTCAGAGCTCTTCAATGAGTTGGCAGAACATCTGTCTTGCCTGTGGTCATCACACTTAATCTCTCCTTGCTGGCACTGTTAACACATTCCCACTGGTGGCTTGCCAAGTTTGAAAGTAGCAAGAATAGCTCCTTTGCTGTGTCCTGGCTTTGCTCCAAAACTTCATTTTTGGTCTCTTTGTCTGACCATTTAATGCAAACTGTAGATCATAGATGACACTGGTGGAAGAGTTCAAGCAGCCAGGAGTGTAATCTCAGGAAGATGAAAGTCACACAGTTATATAATAGTTTGGACATGAATTCAAAGTGTGTTTTCTAGTGGGCATAATGTTTGGCATTCCAGGGAAAAGAGAACTTTTAAAGCTGCTTTAAATTTTTTTTCGTCTATTAGTGTGTTGTATATATAATTTATAGTGAGTTTCTTTGGTCCCAGTTACCTTTTTGGTGGTTCTCAAAATCTTAAAATGTCACTGGCAGGTACAGCATTGGTGATATAGTGTTGAGCATATCTGCCTTCTAAAGTGTCACTGACAGAACAAACATTTCAGTGAAAATAGCTAAATGGTCAAAAATCAACATGTAATTAGCAAATAACCTTATAGACAAACTTATAGATTTGTGTAGTATTATATTTATATAAATATCTAACATGTATACCATTTATATACAGGTATAGATTAATATATTATTGAATTTAAGAAGAATTTCCTCATTAAGGGCGCCTGGGTGACTCAGTCAGTTAAGTGACTCTTGATTTCAGCTTAGGTTATGATCTCAGGGCTGTGAAATTGAGCCCGGCAACCAGCTCTATGCTCAGCAGGGAGCCTGCTTGAGATTGTCTCTCTCCCTCTCCCATTGTCACTCCCCACTGCTCACACTTTCTCAAATAAATAAATATTAAAAAAGGAAGAATTTCATCATTTATTATTCATTATACAGTAGAATCTCAAATATCAGTCTCCTAGTAGAATTATAATAATCAAAAACTCATGATAATAGATTAAGAAACAATAAGAAAAATATGAGAAGTCCAAGAATCCTGATTAAATCTCACTTGAGCCTTTTATTTCATGTGTAACCGTGACCAGGTCACCGAATATTTCTGAGCCTTAGTTTCCTCATCTTCAATTTGATCTTTCAGGAGGTTGTGGTAAAGAAAAAATGTAATAAATGATAAATGGTAATACATTCTAAAATATATTTATTGTTGTTGCTAAGGCCACAGGGCACTATATAATTCTGAAATATCTTCTAAATTCTCTAAGAAAGATTATAGCATGTAACACTTTAGTTAGTTCATGAAGACAACTCACTTTTATCCATCTCACCATCCTTGAAAGATTAACATATAGTAAATCTTAAATCTTATTAAATAAAATGAAGTATATTTTATTATTTATTTCTGAAAACTGGCAATTCATGTGCATGGATGTTTTGTGTTTTTCTAATAATCAGGACATTAATCAGAATTTTTTTTTCCTCAACACTGCTATCTGTTCTTTTTCTTTATTGAAAAAAAGGCCAGCTTTCATAGTTTTCCTAACATACTGGATATTTAAATTTTAGTATATGATTTCATTTTTATTTGAGATAATTTTGATAAACAATAGTTACATTTGTTGAACTCTCAAATTGTGATGGACAATATATGTAAAGCATTTTACAGGTATTAACATATTTGATCCTCATAACAGTCTTATGAGATGGCTTATGTTTTCCCCATTTACTTATGGAAAAATTAAGGCCCCAAAGCAGATAACATTCTCTAAAATCATCCATTAAGAGACTAAATGGGAGTTTGAACATAGGCAGTCTGCTTCTAGAACCTAGGCTTATCACATTTAAGCCACACTTCTTTGCATCTGATCCTACGGATCTGCTTGTGAGTGTTCTCAGAATGCAAGCTTTGGGCCCCACAATTCATGTGGGAGTTGACCTGCAGATACTTGATTCCAATAGAAACCATAATAGTAAAATTCTCTTGGAGTCTTAGTAGTGCTTTCTAACTTGTTATATGAAAGCAAACAAGGTTATATGGAATCAATGTCACATCATCGGTAGTCAGAAATACAAAAGGAAAAATAATACATAAAAAAGCTTCCTTTTGTCTATCCTCAGTAGTTTCTTAGGGCTATCAAAATGAGTAGATTATGTATTGGTGACACAAAACTGTAAGGTTTACTGAAACCAAAAAAATATCATAAAGAATGTACTATAAAATATGTTAACTCAGTTGAATTTGATCCATTTACTGTTACTTTCTAGTTGTCATCATTGCTATGTTTTCAGCATCGCTAATGTTGCTAGTAACTGAGTTCTATCACACTAGGGATTACGGCTTCAACATACATATTTGGGGATAGGGGACACAGACACAAACATTCCATTCATAGCAATCTACTTGGAGAATGGGCATTTGAATTTTGTCTATGTGGTGTTTTTAATTTTTTCTTTTTTTTTAAATTTAGAACTCCTTGGAAAAGTCACTCTCCAGTTTACCAGATTCCCTGCCACTCCCTACTGTCTTATTCTTTGCTAGGTACTAAATAGTGTTGTGTACTGAACCTCAATAGATTCCTGAACTATTGATTCTTGATTTAGACAATTTAAAAAGTCAAATTTTATCAAAATTTCGGTATTAAGACTTAGTTTTGGTTTGCTCTTATAGGATGGAGAACCTAATAAGGGGAAGGAATCCCCCACAATATCAGAGAAGTCCTTGTAAAGAAGTTCGTGCAGCACTTCGGAAGAGACCTGAAGAAGAGTGTAAGTATGTTTAATAGGATTAAAATAAGTTCTAGGTAGATTTTGGTGAGTAACATTTAAAATAAAGGATTAACTTTTAAGTGATTAATCAAATGATAGAAGTACTTAATAAATATTTGTTAAATTAAATTTATTTTTTCAAAACATATGATAAATGATACCTAGATTCAGACACTAGGAACATTGTTTTCTTAAGTGTTTCTCTTGTACTTCAAGATCTTCTACTAATAATTGAGTTCCATGTTCAAATAAAATTGGAAACTGCTAAATAATCTACTGTATCTTCCTACCATGAATATTAATGATTCTGAGGAGTCCTGAAGTAAAAGAAAACTTTTGAAATGTGTTTAAATTCAATAGATTCCACTTTCATTTGACCACAACACTCTTTCAACATTTTTTTTTAACCTGAGGACTCTTTGAAAACCACTGCATTAGACTAAAGAATAAATATCTAATGGTAAACATAAGCCATGGGTCAAAAGGAAACATTTGATTAATCAAATTTAGGAAAAGATTTTGAAAGATGGAAGTTATATATCTTACCATAAAATCATTTTACTCCATCTGCAAGTTAGTAAATATTCAAATATGTAATTGTCTCTCAGGACTTTATTTTAATATTTCTAGTCTGTAGCATTGTTGGAGACATTTGACAAAATATTTGCATTTTAAGTTTATGAGATGACCAATAATACTAACTTTCCTCATGCTGTTTGCGAATAATTATTTTCAGGGAACTAAAGCACATTCTGTTATGGCAAAAATGTATGTGAATTTTGTCCTTTTACAGAAACTTACATTTTATAAGGATAGAGTTAATGCCATGATTTTATTGGCATATATAGTTTAATACACCTTTAAGATTATATTGACATTTTAAGTTAGTTTGAAGTACCCCATTCTGAGTACAGATGGAGTACATTAAAGCTGGGCACACTCATGGCAAGTAGAGTCTTTTCATTATATTTTGTTTGATAATAGAGTTAATAGACAACTTGATTGGGTTATAATCTATGTCATTCAGTATAGTGTTAGTTTTCTTTCCTTTTTCTTAATGCTGGTTTTCTATTAATCAATAGAATTACAACTTTTAACACTATAAATAAAATACCCAATTAAAACTAAAATTTGAAAATGAAGATTGAGTTCTGGGCATCATAAAACTAAAACTATAAGATGCAGACTCTTGCCCAAAAGTACTGCTTTTTTATTGGGTTCATAGGGAAGCTGTGGGGTTTTCCTTTATACTGTTTTAACACAATTAGCTTAGTCTCTGGTATATGTCTTCAGATTTAATTTTAAAATTTGTAAGGGATTTTTGTGAATAAATCTATCATTGATTCCCTCAGAACTACTATTTAATATAGATAAAGTGATTTCTTAAAACTCTGAGTTAGTCTAGACTGAAGGTTGACCACTGGGTCCATTGACCAAATCCAGTCTGACACCTGTTTCTGTAAATAAAATTTTATTGAAACATAGCTATCTCTTATTTATTTAGGTATTGTGTATGTTTGCTTTCATATTACAGAGAAAAAGTTGAGTAGTTAGGACAGAGACTATATGGCTCACAAGGCCAAAAGTATTTACCTGGCTCTTTACAGGAAGGGGTTTAAACCCAGCTCTGGGCCATTGCTTCTCAAAGTGTGCTCTTCAGATCAGCCACAGTAGCTGCATTTAGGAAGTTGTTAGAAATGCAAATTTTAAGAGCTTTAATCCATATCTACTGAATCAAGACCTCTGAGAGTGGGGTGCAGTAATCTATGTAAACCCTGCAGGACACTCTGATGTAAGCTCAAACTCGAAAATCTCTAGCCTAAGTCAAATAACTGGCTGCAAACAATAGTAAATCATCATGGATACAAACGACTAATAAAGGTGGGCATATTTTAGAGTTAAGTCTTATTGCTGTTTAATTAAGGTACATAACATAACTGATGCTGGTATTATAACAAAACAAGTCCTCATCAATTGGACTGTGGCAGTCAGGGCAATTTTTCAAGTATCATTACAGGAACTCAGTTGGGTTGACTGAGTTATTGAACATGGAAAGACATAATGAGAAATAAGAAACTTTTAAAATGCTATTCTCTTTCAGAGAGGTCTTCATTATCCCTTGTTAGTATAATGAGTAGTTCCTCTTGCCTTGTTACAGACCAGTGTTAATTCCCTAAGTAAGAAGGCTCTTTTTCAGAACGGAAGCAGCATATCACATTAGCTAATTAAGACATTAACTTTAAAGTCACACAGAAGGGTTTATTCTCCAATGTGACACTTAATGCGACCAGCTGCAGGAAACTGGGTATTATTTTTTTAATCTAAGACTCCATTTACTTATCTGAAAAATGAGGATAATGATAGAATCTACCTTGTGGGGTTGCTTTGAGAATTAAAGGAAGATACTTATATGGAGATAGGCAGGTTCGGTTTCAGACAATGGAAATACCATAAAACAAATATTGCCATAAAATGAGTCAAATGATTTTTTTTGGTTTTCTAGTGCATATTAAAAGTGATGTTTATACTATACTGTAGTCTGTCAAGTGTGCAATAACATTATGTTTAACAAAGTGATGTATATACCCTAATAAAAAATACTTTATCATTAAAAATTACAAACTGTCATCTGAGCTTTCAGTGAGTTGTGATCTTTTTGCTGGTGGAAGATCTTGTCTCAGTGTTGATGATTGCTGATTGGTCAGGGTGCTGGTTGCTGAAGGGTGAGGTGGCCATGGCAATTTCTTATAAGAAGACGACAAAAAATTTTGCCGCACTGATTGACTTTTCTTTTCATGGACCATTTCTCTGCAGCCTGCAATGCTGTTTGATAGCACTTTACTCACAGTAGAACTTCTTTCAAAATTGCAGTTAGTCCTCTCAAACCCTACTGCTGCTTTATCAACTAACTTTATGTCATATTCTAAATCCTTTGTTGTCATTTCAACAATATCCACAGCATCTTCACCAGGAGTAGATTCCATCTCAAAAATCCACTCTCTTAGTTCATCAATAAGAAACACTTAAAAAAAAAAAAAAAAGATTTTATTTATTTATTTATTTGTGAGAGAGAGAGAGAGCACAAGCAGGGGGAGCAACAGGTAGAGGGAGAAGCAGGCTCCCCACTGAACAAGGAGCCTGATGCAGGACTCGATCCCAGGACGCTGTGATCACAACCTGACGAAAGGCAGACACTTCACACACTGAGCCACCCGGGCATCCCAAGAAGCAATTTCTTCTCTTCTAAGATGAGATCATGAGATTGCAGCAATTCAGTCACATCTTTAAGCACCATTTCTAATTCTAATTCTGCTGTTTCCATCACATCTGCAGTTAATTCCTCCACTGAAGTCTGGAATCCCTCAAAGTCATCCATGAGGGCTAGAACGAACTTCTTCCAAACTCCTGTTAAAGTTGACAATTTTGACTTCTTCCCTTGAATCACAAATTTTCTTAATGGCATCTAGAATGTTGAATTCTCTCCAGAGGTTTTCAATTGACTTTGCCCAGATACATCAGAGAAATCACTATCTATGGCAGCTATAATCTTATAAAATGTATTATTTAAGTAATAAAACTTAAAAGTCTAAATGATTCCTCCATCCATGTACTGCAGCATGAATGTTGTGTTAGCAGGCATCAAGACAAATGAATCTTATTGTACATCTTCATCAGAGCTCTTCAGTGACCAGGTGTATTGTCAGTGAGCAGTGATACTTTGAAAGAATTTTTTTTTCTAAGCAGTAGTTCTCAACAGTGGGCTTAAAATATCCAGTAAACTGTGCTATAAATGGATGTGCTGTCATCCAAGCTTTGTTCCATATATAGAGCATAGGCAGAGTAGATGTGGCATAATTCTTAAGGACCCTAGGACTTTTGGAATGGTCAGTAAGCATTGATTTCAACTTAAAAGTCACCAGCTGAATTAGTTCCTAACAGGAGAATCAACTTGTCCTTTGAAACTTTGAAGCCAGGCATTGATTACTCCTCTCTAGCAAGGAAAGTCCTACCTGGCATCTTCTTCCAATAGAAGGCTCTTTCAGGGCTGCCTGCATGGCTTATTTGGTTAAGCTTTGACTCTTGATTTCTGCTCAGATTATGATCTCAGGGTCCTGAGATCGAGCTGCTCGTTGAACTCTGCACTTAGCAGGGAGTTTGCTTGTCCCTCTCCCTCTGCTCCTCCCTCTGCTCTCTCTCATTCTCTCAAATAAATGAAAAAAAAAATCTTCCAAAAAAAAAAAAAAAAAAAGGCTGTTTCATCTACATTAAAAATCTGTTGTTTAGTGTAGCCACCTTCATTAATTATCGAAGCTAGATCTTCTGGGTAACTTGCTACAATTCTACAGCAGCACTTGTTGCTTCCCCTTGCACTTTTTATGTTAGGAAAACAGCTGCTTTTCTTAAGCCTCATGTGCCAACCTCTGCTGGCTTCAGACTTTTATTCTGCAGCTTCCTCACCTCTCTCAGTCTTTATAGAATTGAAGAGAGTTAGGGCCTTGCTTTGGATTAGGCTTTGGCTTAAGGGAATGTTGAGGCTGGTTTGATCTATCCAAACCATGAAGACTTTATCCATATTAGCAATAAGTTATTCCACTTTCTTACCATTTTCATGTGTTCACTGGAATATCACTTTGAATTTCCTTCAAGAACTTTAACTTTGCATTTACAACCTAGCTAACTATTTGGCACCAGAGGCCTAAATTTTAGCCTATCTTGGCTTTTGGCATACTTTCTTTATTGAGCTTAATTATTTCTAGCTTTTGGTTTAAAGTGAGAGACATAAGATTCTTCATTTTGCTTGAACACTTAGAGGCTATGATAGGGTTATTAACTAACCTAATTTTGATATTGTTGTGTCTCAGGGAATAGGGAAACCTGGGGAGAGAGAGAAAGATGGTGGTTGGTGAAGCAGTCATAGCACATATACTTACAGAGTGAACTTGTTATCCTATATGGACACAGTTTGTGGCTCCCCAAAACAATTATAATAGCAACAGCAAACAGCACTGATCTCAGATAACCATAACAGATATAGTAGTAATGGAAAAGTTTGAAATATTGTGAGAATAACCAAAATGTGACTGAGAGATGTGAAATGAGCAAATATTGTTTTATAGATGATGCAGAGAAACTTGCTCGACACAAACCTTTACTTATCTGTGAAGCATAATAAAGCGAAGTGCAAAAAATACAAACTGAGGGTTTTGGAGTGGAGGGTGGTAGGGGGTGGGTGAGCGTGGTGGTGGGTATTATGGAGGACACGTATTGCACGGAGCACTGGGTGTGGTGCAGAAACAATGAATTGTGGAACACTGAAAAAAAAAAATGGGAAAAAAATGAGGTATGCCTGTAACAAGTACTTGGTATAAAACCTGGGACATAGCAAGTTTTCTTTTCTTTCTCCTTCCTTCCTTTCACTTGTTATTATTGTTCTTCTTATTCTAAAGTAAGTATTTGTGTGAAGATAATAAATCAGAAATGGAAATTAATAGAAATTACCACCACTATTTTTAAAAACAATAAGGCATAGCAAGCAAAAGTTGTACACAACTGACATAAATCTGAAATTCTTGCAATAGTGTTAGATAGTAATTCATGTTAGGTAGTAATTTTCTCACACAATGACATAGTTCTTTCTCTGTTATTCTACAAATTCCATATGGGATCTTGACCAAGACTTGCTTGGTCAACTCCCAAGGAAAGCTGCAATCTTAGAAAACCGTCATAGAAAGCCAAATGATAGTGTCTTCCCTTTACTGAGAGTTGGAATTGTAAAACTTGACTCCTTCAGATGCAAGGAGAGCCCACTTTCATTAGCAAAATTCATACTGCTCTCTTTTATAATCTTTTTTTTTTTTAATGTTTATTTAACAGAGAGAGACACAGTGAGAGAGGACACAAGCAGGGGAGTGGGAGAGGGAGAAGCAGGCTTCCTGCCGAGTAGGGAGCCCGATGTGGGGCTCGATCCCAGGACCCTGAGATCATGACCTGAGCCGAAGGCAGACAACGACTGAGCTGCCCAGGCACCCCACTTTTATAATCTTTTATACTTTTCTGCAGTATTTTCAATGTGAAGATCAACATTAGGTCACCAGACATAGCTCTTAACCAATCATTTCATGTGAATTATATCTCGCTCTTCTACATCTAGCATAGTCAAGCAGACTTTCAGTACAAATAAATTGCTTCCTATAAAACACTGACTTTGAAACATGCTCAAGTTACATCCCATTAAAAAAACAAATATATAAATTTTGTTCTCCAAACCACAGCCCCATTCAGCTACAGCACTACATTCTTGTTTTATTCCTGTGTAAGCCTCTGTAAAGAGTTTACCTACTTATCTCCTACTCATTCCTCCAAAGCCATGCCATCTGGATCCTACCCAGCCACTCAACTGAAACAGCTTTCATTCAGACCACCAATAATCACTTTGTGTTGTTATTTGTGTTCTATTGCCCTGTAACAAATTATACAAACTTAGTGACTAAGACAACACTCATTTATTATCTTGCAGTTTCTGTAGTCCTGGCTGGGCTTAGCCTAGTTCTCTCCTTCAGGGTCTTACCAGGTGAAGTCTCATCCTGAGCTCAGTTGAGGAAGCATCTATTTCTGAGCTTACCCAGGCTGTTTTGAAGGATTTGTTTCCTCATGGTTGGCAGTTCCATAGTGTAATGGTGAGCACTCTGGACTCTGTTTCCTTATGGTTATATGACCCAAAGCCCTGCTTTTTGCTGACTTATAGCTGAAGGCCACCTTTAGGTGTTGGAGGTGTTATTGCTATATGTAGGTTCTCAATAAGGCTGCTCACTTCATTGAGCCAACAAGAAGACCCTGTCCTCAGGAAAGTCCCTGCCCTTCTTTTAAGGGCTTTCAGTAATTAAACCAAGAAAATCTATTTTTGTTTAATTCACAGTCAACTGATTTGGGGCCTTACCTGCACCATCACCTTTTCCGTTTTCTGTTGGCTAAAAGCAAGTCTTAGATCCTACCCCCATCCAAGGGAAGGGGATTTTATAGGACTTGAGCACTTGGAGGTATGATGATCATGGGTCCATCTTGGAATTCTGCATAACACTTACTAAATCCACCAGGCAATTTTTATAATGCTCTTTTCATTTAAGTTCTTAGCAAGAATCAATACTGTTGATTATTTCTTCATTTTAGAAAATCTTCTAATTTTTTGGCTATCATAATATAATAACCTTCTCATTTTCCTCCATCTCTCTGGTTATTCTTTTGCATATTCAACTTGCTCTTTCTAGCCATTACGTATTAAAATTTCCAAATACTGTTTGAAGTCTTCTTCCAAGTATACTCATTCCACGAACAATCTCATTACACCCATCCACAGCATCAGTTAATCCTATAATCAGATGTCTCACAAATTGATAACTCTAACTCAGACCTCTCCCCATATATCCAAATGTCTACTTGATACATCTTGGTTGTCTTAAAAGTACCTCAAAGTCTCCAAATCCACTATCTTTCCCTCAAAACCTGAACTTCTTCCACTGTTTCTTTTTTCCTATTTTTGTCTGAATGTTATATATTCTTAATCATCCAAGTTTGAAAGGCACAAATCTTGGAGTGATTTTTTCATATCTTCTCCTTTTCCTCTTATATCCACCATAATCTCAAAGCTTCTTAATTTTACCTTCTGAAAATGTTGTGAATCTATTCACAAATCATTTCTGCAAAGATTTTAAGATTCTGCCAGATACTCCTATAAGTAGTTTTCCTACATAGTGTTCTGAAAACCCTTCATTTTAAAATGATCCTATGGCTTTCCATTGTTCATTCAAGAAAGACAAAAGCTTTACTACAGTTGATAGGACCTTGCAGAGTCTAACTTGCAATCTATCCCTTCAGCTTCATCTCATAGCCTATTCTCTCACTCTATGTATTCCAACTACCTGGACTTTCTTTTAATTCCTGAACATATTCAGCAATAGGGGAACAGAATATACATATCTTTAAATGACATGAAATGACAGAATGACAGGAATGACAAAAATTACCTTAAAGGAAGAGTGTACTTTTGGACAATATTGAATGTAGAAAAAAAATTTTTTTAAGTTGAATGAAATTTTTAATAACCACAAGAAGATGAATACTCTGAAATAACTGCAAAGTAACAATAAGGAAAAACATCATTCTTTTTCAAAAAGCAAAGAAGAGAGATAAAAATCAACACTGATGAGGAAAGATATTACAGAAAACTTAAACATGAAAACCAGACAAAATCTTCACTGGAGTCAGTCAAAGAAGAATTAACATTGTAAAAATGTAAGATATTTGAATAACAAATATAGAAAACCCATGAATACAAAGGAAATATGACCAAAACAACAAAAACAACAACAAAAGATGAAGGGAAATAATGACAAATGTGGAGAAATTAAAAAATGAGAACCAACCTAAGAATTACAAATTGTTCCAAGAAAGAAGTCAAACTGATTCAAAGGAAAAAGTCATCACAGACTTAATTGAATGTACTTTTCAAGGCAGTAAAAACAGGTGACTACATATTAAAATGTCTTTCACTGTACTATACAATCACTTAAATGAGATCTGCATCCAAACACGTCGAGACAAACATTTTCAAATTACACTATCACCTCTTTGACAAGAAGATATCTGTCTTATTTACCATTATATCAATAGCACATAGTGTAGTGGCTGGAACTTGGGAGATATTTAACAAATATTTCAGAAGAGTGAAGAAATTCATTGCTTAACTTTTAAAATAAAAGTACACCAAAGGAATCTGTCTGAAAGAAAGAGAGGGGAAGAGAAGAGAAAGAATTAAAAACCGAGAAACACAGAGAGAGAGAGAAATGAAGGATGTGCGGAAGGAGGAAAGAAAGGGAGGGAGGAAAGAAAAATGGAAGAACAAATTTTTTTATTTTAAAGCAGATGTTATGAACTCATTTTTCTTGTTCTTTCCTTCTAAATGCAACTGAATACCTTGAAAATTTTCAATGGACCATGATGAAAGGGCTCTAAAAGCTTAAAAGAAGAATGGAAATTGGGACTTCAGTAATTAAGGAAAGACTACATTGTATATTTTTTGAGTATTTCTTTTTATCCATATACCCTGGGCACCAGAGATAACTGCAGACTGGCACTATCAAAAGACATTAGTCATCATCATCACTATCAAGAAAAGTCTGCTCTTCCAGTCCAAAGGAATAGGATAGGAGAGGCACAATAGATACCTTGTAGAGAGCCCTAATCTTTATTTTAAAATCCTAGCTGACAGGCAGTTTAATCCATCTGCAGTAGCAGATCAGTGAGGGCCCAGCCATCCAACCCTACTTTCCCTGGCACACAGACCTATCTGGTCTCAGTGAAACCCTGTGTCTCCCTACCTTGCACCCAGTGGCATAAGGAGACCTAGACACAACAGTTTCTCTGTCTTCCCAGAAAATAACTCAGTGACGTTAGGGAGCCCAGAAAGGCACTTTCACTGTGGCAGATGTCACCAGTAGGGTTTGAGCGATAGCCCAACAATGCCGGAAGAATAAAGTAGATCAGATTAGCATTATCATTATAAGGAGTTAGAAAACTGTCATTGTAACTGAGGCCCACAAAAGTAGGCCAGAGCCTATGGTCTGGTAAAAGTAGAAGATTCTTATACATTAAAGAGTCTCCTAATGTAATAACCAAAATGTCCAAAATACAATTGAAAATTGTATTATACCAATAGTATTATTATGTATTTGCAAGACAAAAATGGTATTGGTGTGTCTAGGTGGCACAATGGTTAAGTGTCTGTCTGCCTTTAGCTCAGGTCATGATCTCCAGGTCCTGGGATTCAGCCGTCTATGCTCCTCCCCCCACTCCTGCTCTCTCTCTCAAAGAAATAAATAAAATCTTAAAAAAAGAAAGACGATAAAAATGATATTATACCATTCTATTAGGAACCAGGAAAAACCACAATCTGAATGAGAAATGACAATTATCTGACACCAATAATAAAATGAATCAGATGTTGACATAATCTAACAAGGAATTGAAACAGGCACTACAAAAATGCTTCAATAAACATTACATAATCTCTTGAAACAAAAAAATAGAAAATCTCAACAACAAAATAAAAGTTATTAAAAAATAGAAATTATACAACTGAAGAATTTAATGACCAGGATAAAAATCTTGCTGAATAAAATTAATAGTAGAGTGAAAATGGCAGAGAATAGAGTGAGCAGGAAGGCAGATTATTCAAATTTACTCAATCTGAACAACAAAAAGAATAATAGACTTAACAAAAATGAACAGAATTTCAAGGATTTGTGTAAAAATAACAAAAGATCTAGTATTTTATCATTAGAGTCTCAGAAAGAAAAGAGAAAGAGCATTTGATAAAAAGTATTTGAAGAAATATTGGTTGTAAACTTCCCCGAATTGATTAAAGACATAAATTTAGATGTTCAGGAGGCTAGATGAACTCCAAATATGATAAACCCTAAAATATCTCCACCAAGGTGTGTCACAATTAAACTTCTGAAAACTAAAGAAGAAACCCTTATAAACAGCCAGAGAGAAATAAAGACGAGCCGAAAAATTCAAATAATGGTGAAAGAACAACAGAATGGATAAAAATAGAACTAAACATAATAGGAATTTTTTATTTCATATTTTATAGTTGTAGCAAAAATTGTCACAAAACTTGATAAGGTGCACAATGTATATAGAAGAAATAATTAAGATAAGTACATATATAAAGTGTGGAGAGTAAAGGGACCTAAATGTAAATAAGATTTCTCTACTTCACTTTAAGTGGTAATAACATTGAACCCAGTAGATTGCGTGGAGTTATATAAGTATGTTTTAATGTTCAGAGCAACCACTAAAATGACAGGTTTAAAATTATAAATAAATAAAAATAAATTATAAATTATAAATAAGTAAAAATTGAGCTAAAAATACATCCAAATAACCTACAGGAAGGCAAGAAAAAAGAAACAGAAGAATGAGAAACCAAGGGAACGAACAAAATATAAAATGGTAAACTTAAACCTTAGGATATTAATAATTGCATTAATTATAAAGAATGTAAATGCTTCAGTTAAAACGCAGAACTTTTCAGATTAAAGGCAAGGATAAAGGATAAAAAAGCAAGACATCATTTGCAGCCCATAGGAAATTTTTTAAAATGTAAAGATGTAGAAAGATTAAATATAAAAAGTTAAAAAAGTAGATATGTCACACTATGTAAATGAAAGCTAGAGTGACTATATTTATATCAGGAAAATTAAGCTCAAAGTAAAACATAATAAAGGCATTCCATGATGATAAAGGGGTCAGTTCATCAGGAGAATATAGCAATCCTCAAATTATTTTTACAAATTTATATTTTCTTAGACTTTCCCTGTAACTTCAAGCTATATATACTTCCCCTTTAGTTTAGCTTTGTTATATATTTTTTTAACAATTTAGTTCTAATAGCTAAGAAATTCTTGGTAGCATAGTTATGATTGTGACCTGCTTAAAAAAGACACTGTTTTTTGTTGCCTAGGTGTCTCAGTAGATTAAGCATCTGCCTCTGGCGTAGGTCCTGATCTCAGGGCGGTGGGATCCAGCCCCATGTCTGAGGCTCCCAGCTTCTCCCTCTCCTCCCTGTTTGTGCTTTCTCTCACTATCTTTCTCTCTCTCAAATAAATAAATAAAATCTTTTTAAAAAATCACTTGTATTTGTATAGAGAAATTTTTATGAAGGTGTAATCTTCCCTTAGAATTGTACTGAGTCAATATTATGGAAACTAAAATTCCACAAAGCCTATCCATTGAGTTTTAGAATAATAAGAAAAATTCTTTGAAGAGATTCTTTTTCTATTTGACTTTTTATAACATAATTCTATCCTTATGGCAATCATACTATACTTCCCATTGCAAACAATAATTTGATATTATCAAATTATTTTATTAAATATAAAATTATACTGTCTTTAAATAACTTCAAATAATAAATATTAAAATTATATTGTCTTCAAATAACTGAATGCTACCTTTCCAAATGTCAAAAAATTCTTCTATTAACCAATTTGGTGAAAATCATGATGAGTAGTCATGTTCTTGCCTTCATGTTAGAAGTTTCTCAACATGATTTAACCTTCTCCTGGTGATTCAAGGACAGTTTTGTAAACATGCATTACTGTAAAGTGTGGTAATAGAATTCTATCTGTGCTTTCCTCCCTATCAAGTTGTCAGCTGTCACTTTTGCTGTGATTATTCTTGCTTTTAAGCTACCCCTTCTTTTGACATATTGTTTCCTGTTTTCCTTTCCTTCTTCAGAAAGGTGATAAATCACCCTTGTTAAGAATTATAAAATAAATAAGTGTTAATGAATCGGGGATTGAAAACTAATCAAGCCTTGGATGATGTATGATAAACAAGATAAAGAACTATGGGACATCAGTGCAGAAGTGGGATGCTCTATTTTAAAAGATCCCTTTCTCTACCTGACCTCACTTTAGGTCTGTACTGGATCCTTTTACTAGGTTGTTGCAGTGACTCAACTATGATGTTGGTGACCTGGAGCTACTGTCATTTCACTCATTTGATTAGGGATTTACACATTGGGGATGAAGAGGAAATCTAATGAAAATCATATCCAATAAAGAAATCTAATGAAATCCTCAGTCTATACACTTACAGACCTTGTACATATGCATAGCAATGTCAACGTACAAAGGAAGAAATATTATCTTTTCCTGGACTTCTTTTTATGCTAGAAAACTTCCAAGAAGCTCTTGGAAAATGTTCCCTATCATTTCACTGTTCTAAACTGTGTTATATCTTTATTCATGTACCATGACTATATTCCAGGAAAAAGTTATGCACTCATTAGCTTAGGACTATTATACTGCACCAATCATTTTAAAGAGTTGATTTAGTATTAAAAACAATCTTAGATAATGTATTTGCCACTTGTCCTATCATACAATTATTCAGCAATATATCCCACACTATTGCTTGTAGTATCTATTTGTCTATATATATTCAGCTATCCTAAAATATTTTAAGGTGTGGAATAGGAATAAGGGATAGAAGAGATGTTGTTACCTGAGAGGTCAGGAATCTGGGCATTGATAGTAAAGGGCCCGCATATGTAATTCAGTGCCTTTTTTCCCTATCTATGCCTTGTAGTTTGTGGGCAGTATGTATTAGAATTATCTTCAGCTTTTCCTTTAATTTAAACATTTCCATTTTCTTCTGATTCGGAATGAGACCCATTTCTCCTGCATCTCTCTTTCAAGCTTAAATAATTATTAGTCACATTTTATAGATTAGACTATAGAACCTCAGACATGTTCAGTAATGTATACAATGTCACACATCTAGTAAGTGCCAGTGCTGGAATACAAACCTAAATTTGGCTCCAAAAACCATCTCATTTCTTCTGTTCCATTCTATATAACTCCACTGTGCTACGTCCTCATTTTAGTTCTTTAGGATTCATCTTCTCCTTAATCCTTAAAAGTTTTTTAAGCATAAAATATCATACATACAAAGAAATGCACATAACATATTTGCATGTTTAAAGAATTATAAATTAGCATTCATGTACCTAAAATATCAGAGTTGTTGAATTGCACATTCCTACCCAACTCTGATCATCTCTTTTAGTTCAGTAACTCCATTCCAGAAGACCAGTTTTCCCTACTCCTCACTGCTTAGGTCCATCTTTAAGGTGAACATTTAAGTCCTATAACAAAGCCAATAATGTATACAATTTTAGTGAAAGATCACTCAAGAGAAACAAGTGGTCAGTGATTTCTCATTGGCTAGGAAAACTTACTAAATATTACACTTTGTATTAATATCTTAGATTGTGCCATAACAAAAACTGAAGTTGCACTCTGTTGAATTTTATCATCACAGCTGAAATCAATACATGTTACTGACTAATTATTTTGGCATGATAAAAAATAAGATTAAAGGGAGATTAGATTAAATTTGATTCACAACCAGAACATTATTAGACATTAGAAAATTGAAATCAGGTTCATGCAAATGTAGTATAGTGCTGATATATTTTAGACAGTTTTCAAAGTTGTAATAGAAATCCAGGCAAATAAAAAAAATGTCTTAAGCTCTTCTCTGAAAAATCCATAGGTTTAAGCCAGCTTGCTTAGTTATCTCTGCAAACAGCTTCCTCCAAGATTCTACTCAGGATACAATTTTAGAAAAGATTCTCAGCGGGGTGCCAGGGTGGCTCAGTCATTAAGCATCTGTCTTCAGCTCAGGTCATGATCCCTGGGTCCTGGGATCTAGCCCCGCATAGGACTCCCTGCTTGGCGGGGAGCCTGCTTCTCCCTCTGTCTCTGCCTGCTGTTCCCCCTGCTTGT
Organism: Enhydra lutris kenyoni; assembly: GCF_002288905.1. NCBI lineage: Eukaryota > Metazoa > Chordata > Mammalia > Carnivora > Mustelidae > Enhydra > Enhydra lutris. Next base: position 37,469,376 of record NW_019154093.1, read on the forward strand.
TCTCTCTCTGTGTGTCAAATAAATAAATAAAATATTTAAAAAAAGAAAGAAAGAAAGAAAGAAAGAAAAAGAAAAGATTCTCAGCACTTATTTTTGTACTACCTCTGGCTTAACATATTCCTCATTTGTGTAAGGGCTTGAACCTCCACTGAACTTCTTTTAAAATGCAAATTCTTCTGAGGGAAAACTCCAGTCTCATAAAACTCTTTAACATAAAAGTGATTTTAGATCATTGACCTCAAGAATTAGAAGGAATCAAACATCAAGAGATGTTTGGATGCCCAGGAAGAAAAGGAAAAGTCAGAAAACAAATATGTAGATGAGGAGTTTGAAAAACAAATTTGACCTGCTATGTATTTTTGCTTAAAGTTGGTTCTGTTATCTGGTGAAAGGCTTTTTCACATAACGTTTCAGCCCTTTCTACATCCTTCCTCTCATTTCTGTGGTAACCCCCCTAATTCATTCCTCCTTACAAAAGCTTCTCTTCTTCTCCTTGCCAGAGGGCAGGACCTCCCTTCTATGTGTCCCTGGAACACTTTGTACAGATTGTTAATGCAGTGCTTAGAGCGTGGTATTTTATCCTGTTGCTTCCATGTCTGTTTCCTCCCTGTTGGGTTATAAGTAGCTTAAGGGCAAGCAGGCATGCCTTATTCATCTATTATTAGCATTAAGCACAATATTTGATATGTAGTCATTACTCCAATAAAAATTTACAAAGAAAGCAAGGAATTGTAAAATAGACAATTCGATTCATGTCATGAAACTTACCAGAGTTTAAAGGCATCCGATAAATAACTTCTGTATTCTAGAACAATTTTGGAACCAATTCAGATATTGACAAGATGTCAGACTGAGATCAAGAATCAGTTTTTCATTACTTTTAAATGCTAGATTGGGGGTCATAGCTAAGACGTTTGGCAACAATGTTCTACTTCATACTACACTCCAGGTGTATGCATACTTACTTACTTAGCCACAGCAATAAGGAAAAACCGCAGGCTTCTTCATATGGGGAATTTCGCTCACAAAATTTATAGCACTGAGGAACAGATCAATGTAATGTATCTCCTGAAGCAGCTTCATCACAAAGAAAGATGGAGGAACGAACTGAGCCACACATACCTAGTTCTTCTTCAAAATTTATGAATTAAGTAAATTGTTGCTTTTCCCAACAAGAGTTAGAAAGGAAAAAGAAGTCAGGAATGTTGGGGAAATGTCTCCACACAGAAATTAGATGAGTGCATGGAAAGAATCTCCATTTACTGTGTCCCCAAGAATTTTTATCTCTTAAACTACTGGGCTTAAATTTTAAGCCCTTAGACAACCAGGGGGAAATTTATTAGGGCAGTTTCAACCTAGATATCAACTGCTACTCTTTTGTGGATCCTTCTGGGATCATTGGGGGCAGAGAGGAGAAGCAATATAGATTTCACTCTAAGATTACTTGAAACCAGTCTTGACGCTTCATTTCATGTTCTACTCATCCCAAGTAATGTCCTACATGAGTATCAAAGCTTTTGCAGTATGATTAAATTCACCCATTTATTCAACAAATACTGATTGAGTACCTGCCCTGTGTGCCTCTCTCCCTGTTCTGGGTGCTTGTGATCCATAGTGAGCAAATATTTAAAAACCAAAGAAGGGAAACTTTCCCATTCAACAGAGTTATGTTCTATTTGGGAAAAGCAGACATTAAACAAAATAAATAAGTAATAATTTATTAGAAGGTGATTCATTTTGTAGAAAAATACAAGAAAAATTATGGGGGTTAGGACTAGAGAGAGATTTCGGTACAATTTTAAGTGGAGAGAATAGACTAGACCTCATACAAAGGATGACAGATGATCAAGGAGGAGGAGTTAGCCACAGGGCTCTACAAGCAGTCTAGAATCCAGGACTTCTATATTTAAATTCAACTGGGAGAACTTGATTCAGATGTTATTTTGGCCTGATCCATTTATGATATGTCACCTATATATACAGTCTCCTCTCAGAGAGGCTATGAAGATAGTGTTGCCTTTTTGCAAAATTTAGAAATTTGTATTAATGAACATCTTAATCATCAGAGTGCCTTTCTTTCCCATAAACTATTTCCAGACTTTTGAGTGCCAGCAGTGTACTGAATGGGAGTCTGTCTAATGGCCTGATTTTTACAGTCTGATGAGAGGGTGTGTTTGGTCCTAGAACCCTAGTGACTATTGCCACATGCATTTCTGTGGAATTGCTTAGTCATGTCATTCTTGTCTGTCTCATCTGGAGAATTAACCTCAGCTTGTTCCTGACCAAAAGCATCCATTGTTAATGGAGGATTATGTGCCTGTAAGGACCCAAGGAAGGGAAATATCTACTCTTACAAAAAAACTTGCTTTCCTCCACATTAGAATGTTCCAGATGGGTGTTTAGTAGAATTTCTTTCTACTGTATCTTTTTTATAGAAGTGAAATAGTCTCATGGTGTGTTTTATCTCCTATTGTTCTATAATTTTTAGAGGAAGTTTGACAGATAAAGTACAAGACACCTGGTTAAATTTGAATTCGGATATTTAACAAGTAATTTTTTTAGTGTAAATATGTCTCAGGTAATATTTAGGATACATTTATATTAAAAATTACTCATTCCAGGGCACCTGGGTGGCTCAGTGGGTTAAGCCTCTGCCTTCTGCTCTGGTCATGATCTCGGTCCTGGGATTGAGTCCCGAATCAGGCTCTCTGCTCAGCAGGGAGCCTGCTTCCCCCTCTCTCTCTCTCTTGCCTGCCTCTCAGCCTACTTGTGATCTCTGTCTGTCAAATGAATAAATAAAATCTTTTAAAAAATTACTCATTTCTTATCTGAAACTCACATGTAACTGAGTGTCTGTATTAGGATTTTCCAGAAAAACAGAAATAGCGGATATCCATCTATCTATTGTTAAAAACAAAATTCAACCAAATAAATTTGAAGATTTAATTGGTTTGCTAAGTGAATCCTGAATTGGGCATCTTCTCCTCTAGCAAGTAAAGAGGTATTCTGAGGAACTGTACAAAACAGAAGGTTTTTATAAGAAGGAAGGTGGGGCAAGAAGTTGTTAGCAAAAGACAAGAAAGGATTGTCACAAGTTTTTTTTGCGGGGGGGGGGGGGGGGGGGGAAGAGAATGGCAGGGTTTTTATCATGCAGATTACCTCATTAGTGCTGCTAAGGAAATTTTAGACTGATTGGTAAAAGCTCACATTCCTGGAAGGGGTTGAAACTTTATATTTAAAGTGTTAGTTTGCTATTGTGGGGGGCAAAGACTCCATTTTGGGCTTGCTATTTCTTTTTTTAACACTACATCTTGGGGCAACTGGGTGGCTCAGCTGGTTAAGCATCTGACTCTTGGTTTTGGCTCAAGTTGTAAGATTCCCCCCTTGCTTCCACCTCCCCACTCAGTGTGAAGTCTGAGATTCTTTCTCCCTCTGCCCCTCCCACTGTGCTCTCTCTCTCTCTCTCAAGTAAGTAAATAAACCATTAAAAACCCCACTATATCTCATTATAAATACAGGCATAGATATCTGTACCTATAAATTGAAATAGAGAGATCTCTCACTAAATATAGGCCTATCTCTCTTTGTATGTATGTGTATATATTAAAGAATTGACTCACATGTTGGGGTGCCTGTGTGGTTCAGTAGGTTAAGCATCCAACACTTGATTTCTGCTGAGGTTGTGATCTCAGAATTCTGAGATCGAGCCTCGTATAAGATTACATGCTGGACCTGAAGCCTGCTTAAGGTTCTCTCTCTCTCTCTCCTTCTGCTCCTCTTCCCACCCTTACCACCTTCCTTGCCTGTGTGTTCCCCATCTTTCTAAATTAAAAAAAAAAAAAAAAAGAAAGAAAGAAAGTAAAGAAAGGAAAAGGAAATAAAAAAGAAAAAAAGAATTGGCTCTCATGCTTATGGAGGTCTACTAGTCCAAAATCTGCAGGGTAGTTTGGTAGGCTGGAGATCCAGAGAGGAGACAGTATTGCAAAACAAGTCCAAAATCCATCTGTTAACAGATTCGTTTTTACTTAGATGAGATCAATCTTTTTCTTTTTTCTTTTTTTTTTTTTTAAGATTTTATTTAGTTATTTGACAGACAGAGATCACAAGTAGGCAGAGAGGCAGGCAGAGAGAGAGAGGAAGGGAAGCAGGCTCTCTGCTGAGCAGAGAGCCCCATGTGGGACTCGATCCCAGGACCCTAAGACCATGACCTGAGCCGAAGGCAGAGGCTTAACCCACTGATCCACCCAGGCGCCCCAGGAGATCAATCTTTTTCTATAAAAGCCTTCAATTGATTGGATGAGACCCTCTCATATTATGGACAGCAATCTCCTTTACTCAATGCCCACTAATTTAAATGTCAATCTCGTCTAAAAACACCCTCATGGAAACATCGAGAATAATGTGTGACCACATATGTAGGTACTGTGACTAGGTTGAGAGTCAGGTTGACAGAAAATTAACCATCAGAGTATCCTTTATTTTTTATTTGCTGAATTTGGCAACCTATTTCAGGGGTCTCAACTGAGTTTCTAAGAGTTTAAGTTGCCTCCTTAGCTGATCTATTTCTTTAACAATGTAAAACTAGTACTATTTACTAGTATATTTTTTTTGCTTTGTTTTTTTCATTGCTTTGGAAGCAAACATATATTTTTCTAATATATTTTCTTAACTGCTGTCCTGTGAGATCTCCCATATGAGATAGGAAATCAGTCTTTCAAAGTCTTTACTATTTAAACGAATTATATCCATCTTCTCCTTCCTGGGTTGGATTACCCCCCCCCCCAGGAAGATTCCCGTGAAGTTACACAGGCTCAAACCTGGACTTGATCTCTTCTTATTCCGCATGCCTTTTCCTATAATATGTCCCCTTTAATATGTCTTATCTTCACTGGATCTTTCTTTGAAATGCTGATTCTATAAATTTCTGGAATGTTACCTGAAGGCAAAGCAATACTGTACCACCACCTCTAATGATTTCATCACTTTGAAACTCACCTAAGAATGCTTTAAATATTTTGTGTTGATTTTCTGCCTTCTACTCTTAAATTTGTCAGATTCGCTGGACCGTTGGTGTAGTCCTCTATTCTTCAAGTTGTGATTCCTAATTGCTGTTACTCTGGGCTTTTTATCCACAGCTGTAAAAGGCCACATCCTCCATTCCTCTGATTCTGCCTTCTCTCAGGGGTTCATTCTAGATTGCTTGCTGAAATTCCCTCACTCCGCTTCGTTTAGATTTCTTTAGGTTCCAGTCACAACTGTTTGACTTAGTATAGCTGAAACATCTACTTTTCTACTTATCTCTTTCAATTTAGTCAGAGTTGGGTCTACCCGTTTCCTTTTAGTATTTGTTTCTTTCAGTCTTCAAGATCCTATTTTCTGCTTCATAGCTGCCTAATCTATTTCATACGCTCAGTATTTCTCCTAAATAAATCCCTTTTTTTCTCCAAAATAATCAGCCAGTTTTCCTTTATTTTGTTTTTATTTTTCTATTGCTTCTGTTCTGATAATAAAACTGAACCTCTTTTCACACCACCCTAATTCTTTCTGAATACCCTACACAAATTCAACTTCTAAAGACTAAGTGCTCCACACACAGGCTTTACTATTTCCTTGTATATCCTTTAGGTATACAGTAATTTAAATGACTTGTTTATTATCTTTTTCAGTTCCACCTAGGAGAGGGCATATTTTCATCATTGTAAGGGCTCACTTTAATTTTTCATTTGTTTACTAGTCATATTCATTATCCTTCTATGGGTGCTTACACAATGAGTGTTTTCTGAATTAAAAGGCAAGGACAATTCTCTTGGGATTATTCAGCCCAAGCTCACAGTCATAACAGTAGTAACTCTGACACTGGCTACTATTCACTAAAGTCAACAAGGCCAATACAGTCCCATTTCCAAACCATGCTCCAGAAAACAACCACTTGCTTGAGAATAAAACTGCTGTGAACTATAAGAAACACCTGAGTAGGGGCGCCTGGGTGGCTCAGTGGGTTAAGCCGCTGCCTTCGGCTCAGGTCATGGTCTCAGGGTCCTGGGATCGAGCCCCGCATCTGGCTCTCTGCTCAGCAGGGAGCCTGCTTCCTCCTCTCTCTGCCTGCCTCTCTGCCTGCTTGTGATCTCTCTGTCAAATAAATAAATAAAATCTTAAAAAAAAAAAAAAAAAAAAAAAAAAGAAACACCTGAGTCAAATCCTGCGTGGCCCACTTGCTAAAGCTGAAAGCCCATAGCCATATGTCCTGGTCCCATCAAAAACTTCCCCAGGTATAATTTGAATCACCAAATCTACTTTTTGTCTATGTATGCTTATTGCTGATAAAACCAACATTGGAGAATGTGAATCAAATATGTGGCTACAGTCTGAAAATTAGCCCACCTAGTCTCTGAGGCCTTGGAGAGTAAAACCAAATGTTCACAGGCAGACTCCAGGAGGAAGAGAGAGTAAGGGCCTGAGCTCTGCATTTATGCTCAGTTCTTCAGAACCTAGCAAACTTCTTTCTATATCCATGGAAAAGAGAGTACAGGGCAAGAGCCTAGGAAGTTTAGGGAAAATGCCTCCTCATGGAATCCTGAGAAGTAAGCTATAAGTCTGTCTCCTCCTACCACAATTCTGTGTCACTTATAACAATTAACATCTCTGACAAAAGTTTTTGTGGGCTCAGTCTGCCATGATGTGACTATACATCAATACCTAGAACATCTGTTTCAGAATGAAAGGCAACACAGAAAGCTTCTCCTGATAGAATTTACACATCCATGTGGTACCATAACTCCATGCAGATTGTCCTGTATTAGTTAAATTTAGTTTTCAACCCCCGTATTTTCTAATGTTGATGCCACCTCCCTGGTACCTAACAAAATTGATCCCCTGTCAAAATACTTGATCCAGAATGACTTCCAAACCATGCCTCAGAAAGCAAAGGCTCTATGCAAAGCTGCCATTATCTAAATCAACAAGAAGTCTCCCATAATTTGATAATCCCATCTGATTCTCCTATTATTATATCTGCTCTCCAGGAACATATAGAAAATTGCAGAAAATTTCTAGAATCCTTTCTTATCCCCCAAACCAAGTATGTTGCATTCTATTTCTGTTTTAGACAACCCTATAATTAAGATTTTGAGCAACCATATTTCATGACATCATTGAGATGCCACTGTATTTTTGTCTCCCTCTATCCCTTTAAAAAGGGATAGTCATCCTCTATGTTCATTTGCTTAATTTCTTAAATTCTGCATATGAATGAAATCATACTGTGTTTGTCTTTCTCTCACTGACTTGTTTCACATAGTGTAATACACTCTAGCTCTATCCAGGTCATTGCAAATGGCAAGGTTTCATTTTTTTGATAGCTGAGTAATATTCCATTGTATATGTATATATGTATACCACATCTTTTATTTTTATTTTTATTTTTTTTTTAGGGAGAGAAAATTGTAAGCAGGCTCCACAACCAGGGTATAGCCAGAGGTGGGGCTCGATCTCACTACCCTGATTGTGACCTGAGCCGAAACCAAGAGTTGGATGTTAATGGACTGAGCCACCCAGGCACCCTATACCATATCTTCTTTATCGATTTCATCAGTCAGTGGACATTTGGGCTCTTTCCCTAACTTGGCTATTGTTGATAATGCTGCTATAAACATTGGGGTGCATATATCCCTTTGAATCAGTATTTTTGTATCCTTTGAGTAATTACATCGAGGTGCAATTGCTGGCATTATAAGGTAGTTCTATTTTTAACTTTTTGAAGAACTTCCATACTGTTTTCTAGCGTGGCTGTACCAGTTTGCACTCCCACCAATAGTGGGAGAAGGTTCCCCTTTTTCCACATTCTCAATAAAATACCTGTTGTTTCCTGTGTTGGTAATTTTAGCCATTCTGCCAGGTGTGAGGTGATAGCACATGGTGATTTTGACTTGCACTTCCCTGATGATGAGTGATGCTGGGCATCTTTTCATGTGTCTTATACCCTTCGGGATATCTTCTTTGGAAAAATGTCCATCCATGTCTTCTGCCCATTTTTTAATTGGATTATTTGTTGTTTTGGGTGCTGAGTTTTAGAAGTTCTTTATAGTTCTTCTGTAGAAGTTCTATGGAACTTCTTTATAAGTTTTTTGGATACTAATTCTTTATCAACTATGTCATTTGCAAATATCTTCTCCCATTCTGTAGGCTATCTTTTAGTTTTGTTGATTGTTTCCTTCATTGTGCAGAAACTTGTTATTTTGATAAAGTCCCAATAGTATATTTTTGCTTTTGTTTCCTTTGCCTCTGGAGACATGTCTAGTAAGAAATTGCTACAGCCAAAGTCAAAGTGTTTGCTGCCTGTGTTCTCCTCTAGGATTTTGATGGTTTTAGATCTCACATTTAGGTCTTTCATCCATTTTGAGTTTATTTTTTGTATGGTCCAAGAAAGTGGTCTAGTTTCACTCTTCTGAATGTTGCTGTCCTGTTTTCCCAACACCATTTGTTGAGGAGACTGTCTTTTTCTCATTGGATATTCTTTTCTGTTTTGTTGAAGATTAGTTGACCACATAGTTGTGGGTCCTTTTCTGGGTTTTCTATTCTGTTCCATTGACTTATGTCTCTTTTTGTGCCCACCATACAGTCTTGATGATGACAGCTTTATAATATAACTTGAAGTTTGGCATTGTGATGCCTCCAAGTTTTTCTTTTTCAAGATTGCTTTGGCTATTCAGGGTCTTTTGTTGTTCCATAAATATTTTAGGATTGTTTGTTCTAGTTCTGTGAAAAATGCTAGTGGTATTTTGATACAGATTGTATCAAATGGGTATATTGTTTTGGATAATGTAAACACTTAACAATATTTGTTCTTCCAATCCATGATCATGGAATGTTTTTCCACTTCTTTGTGTCCTCTTCAATTTCTTTCATAAGTGTTCTATAGTTTCCAGAGTACAGATCTTTTATCTCTTTGGTTAGGCTTGTTCCTAGGTATCTTATGGGTTTTGGTGCAATTGTAAATGTGATTGATCCCTTGATTTCTCTTTTTGCTGCTTCATTATTGTTGTATAGAAATGCAACACATTTCTGTACATTGATTTTTATATCCTGCAACTTTTCTGAATTCATGTATCAGATTTATCATTTTTTTTGGTGAAGTCTTTTGGGTTTTCTACATAGAATGTCATGTTGTCTGTGAATAGTAAAAGTTTGACTTCTTTATTGCTGATTTGGATGGCTTTTATTTCTTTTTGTTGTCTGATTGCTGAGGCTAGAACCTCCAGTACTATGTTAAATGACAGTGATGAGAGTGGACATCCCTGTCTTGTTCCTGACCATAAAGAAGAAGCTCTCAGTTTCTCACCACTGAGGCTGATATTAGCTGTGAGTCTTTCATTTATGGCCTTTATGATGTTGAGGTATGTTCGCTCTATCCCTACTTTGTTGAGGGGTTTTTGCCACATGAATAAAAGAAAGGATAAGAACCGTATGATCCTCTCAATAGATTCAGAAAAAGTGTTTGATAAAATACAGCATCAAATTAATTTTTTTAATTGTACCAGATAAAATTGTACCTGTGGTTTTAAAATTATGGATAAAAGATACAGACCAACCTTTAAGAAACTTCCTCTCTGAATCATCAAATCAGACTTAATAGAAAGGAACCAAGAAGAGTATTAAGAGAATAACATATCAGTTAGAAAATCAATGCAGCTTAAATGTTTCAGGTTTATTGGAATGAAGTTAGCATAAAATACCCCCCAAAAGCAAAAATAGTATTAGTAGAATGTTGATTTGTGAAATTTGCTTCACTAGACTTTCAGTTCTGTGGAGACAGGGATGGTGTGTCTGTTCTGTCTACATCACCAATGCTGAGCCCAGTGCCTGACACATGGAGATGTTTGGTAAATGCTTACTTATTAAATGAATTAATTAATGAGCAGCAGAAGACATCTGCATTAAAAAAAAATACAGACACTTCAGTTTGTTTGTTTTTTTAATCTATCACTGATGCTAAAATGAAAAAGAAAATCATTAAATTGATAGCATGTTAAAGCCAGTGGTATATTTACGGATTCATGTTCCTTGGAGTTTACTGATGGACTCATTAACATCTAAAACTCTGATTAATATCTAAAACATCTGAAAACATGAGGCTGTTTTTATATGTAGAATGACTAATTGTTTCTATGAAGTAAAAGTTCCAAAAGCAAGGAATGTATTCTAGTCCCTTTGGAAGATTCTCTAGTTTTATTAAAGAAAAATATTTAATCAGAGCATGCTTTTTGAAAAAGTTGGCTTAATTTGTTTTCAAATTGATACACAGAGGGTATCCATATTTAAAGATTCTAAAATGGGGGCACCAGGGTGAGTCAGTCTGTTAAGTGTCTGACTCAACTTTGGCTCAGATCATAATTTCAGGGTCATGAGATCAAGCCCAGCAATGGGCTTAGCATGGGGTTCCATGCTGAGTATGGAGGCTGCTTGATTTTCCCTCTCTCTCCTTCTCTGTCTGACCCCCCTACCTCTCTCAAAAAAGAAGAAAATGTTCTAAAAGGTTCTAAAATGACATTTGTTTATTCTTTCTTTTGTCTACAAAAGTCAGTGTTGTACAGGCCAAAAGAAAGTACATTTTATATGTTTTAACTGTTTCAACTAATGGTGTGCCCATATGGTACAAAGTGCAGAAAGTCTTGCTCTAATTTCTGGTTTTTTGTTTTTTGTTTTTTTAAAAGATTTTATTTATTTATTTGACAGAGATCACAAGTAGGCAGAGAGACAGGCAGAGAGAGAGAGGAGAAAGCCCGCTCCCTGCTGAGCAGAGAGCCCGATGCGGGGCTCGATCCCTGGACCCTGGGATCATGAGCTGAGCCGAAGGCAGAGGCTTTAACCCACTGAGCCACCCAGGTGCCCCCTAATTTCTGTTTTTAAATTAATTTACATTTTTTATAACAAATGCCCTAAAACCAGGCATTGTGTTGCTTTAGTTCATGTGAGTTTAAACATCCCGCCTCAAGACTAAATCTAAATATTCTTCTTAATTTTAAATGTGAAAATATATGTGACTTGTTGTGTCATTCGACTGCATGCCTGGAGAGTGACTAATGTTACCTATGTGTTCATGGGTCATCACACACCATGTTTAATCAAGAACATATTTTGACCTCTGGTATTTGACATGTCACATGCCTATCAGTTTCTTGTCAGGCAAGATAGAACACATCATAAAGGGTGTCAGTTCTTATTGCTCTCTTATGGAGCCAAACACTACAGATGACAGTAAATATGACATCTTTTGTGATCAGCAACACTTTTGCTGGCATCCTGTTATTAATAATACTCTGGCTAGACTGTATTACCAAGGATGATCCATGTTGGAACGATAGCTCCTGCATCATTGGTCACAAAATGATTTTTAAGCCTCAGAAAAGGCTTTTTGTTTTTCAAGGTTTTTTTTTTCCCCCTTCAGGCAAGCAATTAACTAAACTGGTTACAAAGTAATTGGGAAGAGGAAGAAGGGAAAAGTGACTATTAAAAGCTCACTTTTAAATTCTTGACTCAAAGGCTATATTTACCAATTTTTAAGGAACACGGTGCATACTGAAGGGTATTAAGACTCAGTATGATAGAAAGGTGAACTTAAAAATTATAAATAATGCAAAAATGATATTTGGGTATATAATTATAGCAATTGGGACACTTATTACTGAGATGAATATTTCGATGATATGTGAAATATAGACAGTATTCCAGGCATAGTATAATACTTGCTTAATAGCCATAATGACCTTTTTGTTCAAAAAAAAATCAGTAACAGTCAGGAAAGGACGAGCAGTTTTATGACTAGCATTATCCAGACAATTTTTTTTTCCCTTCTAGGATCAATTGCAATGTTTATTACATAGATGTAATTTATATTTCTGGTGTTACATATTATGTATACCACCACTGAATAAAGTTCACTAGATGACCTATTCCCTGGCTTACTGATCCTCCTTCATAGAATACAGTCTTTAATTACTTAATGCTTTTTAGCTCTTGTGAAACCCTAGAAGATTCTGGAGAGAAAACACCAAAACTTTTATATACAGAGGCTTTATATTCACAAACCACAGTTTATTTTTACCTTGTCCTGATTTATTTTTTTCTTGGAAAAAAAGATTTTATTTTTTGGAAAATCTCACAAAAACATTCTCTCGTGACATCATTTTTAAAGATTATACACGGTTAAAAGCTGATAATTTACTATTTCTAATTGTTTAATGCTTCAAGACAAAAACAAATAAATCTTATTTCCCTTTGTTTTATAAAATTGGTACTCTATTTTTGGATTTCCAATTTCAAGTCTAGATGTTTTAGACTTTAAACATTTAGACATTTAGACATTTAAACATTTAGACATTTAAAAATTTTAAATGGGACTATGAGAATTGAAGTTACTTTTTAATCTTAAATTGCACTTGTTACCTTATCTATCCAAGGATGCCATACTTTTAGAGTCTTTTATGATAGCACACAAGTTACATATTTACATATCTATGTCAGAATAACTTGAAATCTGATATATGGAAACTATTCAACAGATTATATAATTGTTGCTTCAAATTCTCAAAATTGTGTAAATGTGTGTATGTGTATGTAAACATATGTACTATATATATAATGCATATGTTAACATACATTAACTTAATTGTGAGCCTTGTTTTTTAATTAACAACAATGATTTATCATAAAAGGCTATGAACATAAAAGTATAGATAGAGGTTATCATGCACCTGACTTAATCACTTATGTTTACCAAAATGTCTTCCAATTCTTCTTAAACTTGAAAAAGTAGTGCTTGGTCAGTTGTCTTATTTAAAGGTATTCTTGGTTAAAAGATACATAAATAAACTAATTAACCCCCTTTGAGAATCTTATATCAGAATTAGTGAGCTTCCTTAAAACAGGCTAAAAAAATTTGTAGCCTATGCTTTTCCTTTATTGCCTTTCCGGGAAGCAAAAAGTTACATTAATTCTAGTCTCTTAATAAGTCTTTTCTTTCTTTTCTTTTCCTTTTTATGATTTCTATTTTTTTTACTCTTTTTTCAAAAGAAAAATCAATCAAGGAATAATTTTCTTCCAATAAACAAATATCTATAATAGCTAGAACTTTATTTATACTTAAAAATTTAGGAAACTTATAAGTAAACATACATTAATATTTTAAAGGCAAAAAAGAGAATAAAATACATTTTAGGAAGCATTCGAAAGCTATTTTGGAAATTGTAGAATTACTATATCAAATAAATTACCATAATTTTGGCTTTGGGCAACTTTAATTTCTCTATGTCTCTATTTCCTCATCCATAGAATAGGAAATATAGTACTGCTTCATACTGCTTCTGTTATTGTGAGTTTTAATATTATAAGAAGACTTTTCTGCACAGTTGGGACTATTCATAGCTATATGTAATTTTAAATTAATTTTTATTTTATGAGTTAAATTTTTTACATTTAAGTCTAGTTTCTCAGTAATTTTTTTAAAAGCTAAATATCCAAATCTTATTCTGTATATAAATCTGGTACATTCCAACAATCACTTTAAAACTTTACTATTTAGTGGGTGCCTGGGTGGCTTGGTCAGTTAAGCATCCCTTGATTTCGGCTCCTGTCATGATCTCAGGGTGGTGAGATTGAGCCCCAAGTCGGGCTCCCACTCAGCAAGGAGTCTGTTTGAGATTCTCTCTGCCTCTCCTTCTGCCTCTTCCCCTGTGCATACCCATACATGCCCCCTCCTCAAGTAAATAAATAAATCTTTTTTTAAAAACTTAATTATTTAAAATCTGTTCAATTTTTTTTTAAAGATTTTATTTATTTGACAGACAGAGATCACAAGTAGTCAGAGAGGCAGGCAGAGAGAGAAAGAGGGGGAAGCAGGCTCCTGCTGAGCAGGGAGCCTGATGTGGGGCTCGATCCCAGGACCCTGGGATCATGACCTGAGCCAAAGGCAGAGGCTTTAACCCACTGAGCCACCCAGGCGCCCCTAAAATCTGTTAAATTTTAAAAATATTTTTATTTTCTTCATAAATCTAATACATTTTATCTTCTTTATCAGGTCTTCAAGCCCTGATATAACAAGCAAAACCTCCCTAGGCACTTAAACCACTCTTGTAGATCTAATCGATTAAATGTATAAATATGGTATATTTCAAGTTCTTTTAGGCATCACAATACTATTGTTAACCAACTAAATAAAATTCCCTTACCAATTTCAGATAAACATCTGTAGGGGCAGAAAACTTTCCCTATCTTCCCTTCCATGTGCTTTGTTTGGCCTAATAATTAAACTGACACAGATTAACAAAAAACAATTAATTTTGTAGACAAAAGAAAGAATAAACAAAGAAAGAATAAATTTGCGAAGAATTGACAAAGAGGTTTGGGCTTAGAGTAGTAAATTATTGAAAAGGTAGTAATATTTGTCTGCACTGCCTTCTCAGGCCCATAATTCCCTGTCTCTGGTGATAAAGATGCCTTCTACTCTCCTGGTACAGGGAAGGTACTTTCCACGTGGGAGATTTGTTTCCTGCTTTAGGGGACAAAGGCCATTTTTGTATCAGCTGTTTCTGAAGTAATTTTAATTCGAAATAATCAATATGCCAAAGTGGCATATTTTGGGGTTGCTATTCTGCTCCCCTTCACATTACAATTCATTTCTCATTTCATTCGGAATCACACATTCTTATGCCCTCATATGTCAATTTTTTTGAATATTATAAACATATAATATCATTTATAAATTTCTCTTAAGTTAAACTCAAAATTATGATTAATTTTTAAAAATTTTTAAAATGTTTTAATTTTTTATTAACATTCAATGTATTATTAGCCCCAGGGGTACAGGTCTGTGAATCGCCAGTTTACACACTTCACATTACTCACCATAGCACATATCCTCCCCAACGTCCATGCATGATCTTAATTTTTAATTTGTAAATTTCCCCAGAATTAGAAAGACACTTATACCTACTTCTTAGACAGCTTTACCATTACAGTACTAACCCCAAACCTTAGCATTTTCAATAGCAAAATTTATTTTTCACTATTATTACATGTTGGCTACATATTGGCTGGGGTTCTGCTCTGAATTCTCTCTGTTCCAGAATCTAGAAAGAAAATGGAGCTTAAAGCTAGGGTTTGCCACAGACAACAAATAGTACTATTAGCAGCAGAGGCTGATGTAAAACTTTCCCTTGGCTTATATTTCCATTAGCCAAAGTAAGTCACATGGCCTCAGCTAACATTGGGACAAGAGCTATGATCGTCCCAAAGAAAAGACACCTATAGGATCCTGATAGCATGGGAAAATGCTTCAAATATTTTGATCAAACAATGCATTCTACAACACCTTTTCTCAAAAAACAAAAGTCATTTTATTACCTAATTATTTCTTTTTTTTTTTAATTTTATTTTTTATAAACATATAATATATTTTTATCCCCAGGGGTACAGGTCTGTGAATCGCCAGGTTTACACACTTCACAGCACTCACCATAGCACATA
>NW_019154093.1:37485294-37603544 GCF_002288905.1 Enhydra lutris kenyoni
TTGTTTGTTTGGAGATTTTTGATGACTGTTTCAATCTCCTTACTGGTTATGGGTCTGTTCAGGCTTTCTATTTCTTCCTGGTTCAGTTGTGGTAGTTTATATGTTTCTAGGAATGCATCCATTTCTTCCAGATTGTCAAATTTGTTGGCATAGAGTTTACCTAATTATTTCTTACGTGAATTTTTACCCTAGTACTCAGTTGCTTCTTTACTCCATGCTAAATTCTTTTCTTGCTTTTGTCAGGCCTTACAGTGATATTAAAGGCCTTGTCCTGAGGCTTAAATGAGATAATGCAAATGAAAGCATCTCTACATCCTTAGCAGGTATAAGTAAGGAATACATTAGGGTTCTTTTGGTGGTGGTTCTGTTATTTTTAAACTTTGTCTTTCCTGGTTCCATTTTGCTTGTATAGTTGTGTGGTTTTTGTTCAGGGCCAACTATCTAAAGCAAAGTCACTTACCTATGCATGGTTAAGAGGAATTTTGCTGTTTGATAGAACTCAGTTACTTTGAGTCCAAGTTATTTTGGCTTTGGGGACAGTCTTGCATTACACCATCATTCCGATGTAAAAAATAAAATAAAAACCTGGACAAGTCACACCCTCCTCTGACTGATCTATTTCATTCATTTAGCCTTTTACGTTGGACATTTTGGAGACCAGATGACACTGTTTTCTCATATTAAAATAGTTATTGACAATAAACAATCTGGAAGTCCTTTTAACATACGGTTTTAAGCAACATTTCATTCATCCCATATTATATTTGTGCACAAGTTTTTAAGACACAAGAATAGTCTAACTAGCCAGGTTATTGAAGAAATTGAAAGTTAGGCAGAGGAATTTAAATTTAATGATGTAGCAAATAGGAATTAATTGAGTTTTCTGAAGCAGCAAATAGGAAAACAGCATGATGTCATTATCGCAGTGTGGTTAGGAGTATGGGATTTTATGTCCGACCATCCTGGATTAGAATACTGTCACCACCAATATGGCCTTTGAGTTCCCATTCAGTAATGAAAGTCACACCACCTACTCCATAGGGCTGTCATTAAATAATTGATTCAAAAAAATACTGGGTTCCTCCTTTGTACTAGATGTTGAACAAAACCAACTCAGTTATTGACCTCATTGTGCTCAGTCTAGGAACAAATGTGGAAATATGTAAGGAAAGAAGCAAATTAATAGTAAAGAATTGTCATATAGGCTCAAGAGCAAAGGAACAAGTGACACAGAATTGGGGTTTATGTTTTCAAATTAATTGATCAGAAAAAGTCTCTTTGAAATGGTGACATTAATAAGGAATAAATAAGAAAATGATTCTGTGGCTGTTGGGGGCCCATCCATGTCCTCTTGACCTTTAACATTCTACTGTGTGCCCATGGCATCTAAGCACAAGCATTGCTGCATCCTCTTGAGAACATTCTTTCAGCTGATGTTCAGTGCAGCCTGAATGTTAACTCCTCCAGGTGCAGCCGCAGTCACTGATAGGTGGGAGTGGGAGAATAAATAACTCACCTTCCTCACCCCTCTCTCACCCCCCTGAGTTATATTCCATGTAGATAAAGTCTCAGTTGCCCAGAGTGGCAGTGGCTTCATTACTTCCTGTTTCAATTCTTTACTCTTATACTGGTGTCCCATTGGATTGCCTCCCAAATAAAGCAGTTATTCTCAAATCTATGTCTTAGGCAGAATCTACTGCAGGGGAAACCAACCTGCGAGAAGTATCATCTCTAACCACCTACGATGATATCTACAATATAATAGGCACTCAGTAAATGTTAGTTCTCCTCTTCCGCACCCTTGCTCCCCCAAGTCAAGCATGCATGATGAATTGTTTTAGAAAGTTATCTCTAGACTATACTACAGCTTTGGAAGTAACTAAAATCGGAGTCCTAGAGACCAGTGAGGAAGCAGACAACCACTTTAGTACTGACAAAAAGCAATAAAACCCGGACAAGCCAATGTGAAATGCCAGTGAAATTTAGTTACAGTGGCCTGTTTATATTCTTTTGTATCCTTCACTGCACATTATATACTCTGTTGGACTATATTGCTCAATGGAATATTAAAAGAGAGTAGAAGTGCCATAAAGATACCACCGGGGAAGGAAAATTATATACACTATTACACCAATAAAAGTAGACTAAGAGATCAGCAAAATGTTCTATGAAACTGGTTAGACTGCAAGGGCTCCTCCTCCTATCTGTCACACCAGACCCACAGGTAGTAGTACTGGGGAAATATGAAAGGGTCTCTGATCTGCAGCAGAACTCTCAAAGCTGCTAATAGATAGTTGACCCTTGAACAATGTGGGAATCAGGGGCACCAACCACCTTATACCCATAGAGTTAAAAATCTGCATTTGGGGCACCTGGGTGACTCAGTCGGTTAAGCATCTGACTTTAGCTCAGGTCATGATCTCCAGGTCCTGGGATCAAGCCCCACATTGGGCTTCCTGCTCAGCAGGGAGTCTGCTTCTCTCTCTCCCTGAGCCCCTCCCCACGGCTCATTCTCTCTCTCTCTCAAATAAATAAATAAGATTAAAAAAGATCTGCATGTAACTTTTGACTTTTCCAAAACATAACTACTGTAGCCTCCTAGTGAATGGAAGCCTCACCAATAATGTAAATATTTGATTAATACATATTTCTATATGTATTATGTATTTTATTCTCACAATAAAGAAAGGAAAATATTACTAGAAAAATCATAAGAAAGAAAACACATTTACAGTATTGTACTGTTAAAAAGCCTCATATAAATGGACCCACACAGTTTCAATCTATGTTGTTCAACAGTGCATATAATGCATAAAATTAAAGTAAAACCAATATGCTTGCCATATAAGTACATTTTCAAGTAAAGTATTCCTTGTCCTCTCTTCTATCTCATTTTCCACTTTTAAGTTAGGCTTAAACAGGTAATCTGAAGATTCTATTGGCTCTTGAAAATTTAAAAAAATTATTTCCTTCCAGAGCATACAAGGTCTGATCTGTCACGTCCTTCTGTCTTAATCTATCGTTGGGTTACTCTTTTCCATGCTGATTAGGCTCAGCCATACTGGACATTATTTAGTTCCTCCGGGTACACTATATGTCTTAGTGCCGTTTTGAATGTCAATCTTTGTTCCTCAAATTTAATTATCAGCTGTTTACATACACAGGTCTTTCTTATTCCTTAGGTGTCTGCTTACATGTTACCTTTTCTGTGAGGCCTTTCTTGACCCCCTTATCTGAGATGTATCACTTAGCTATTACTATAATAATGCTGCAAAACAGACAGCAACAAAAATCTCAATGGCCTACAGTAATAAGCATTTATGTAACCCAAGTTTCTGGGGCTTGGTTGGGAATCTGTCAAGCCAGGCTGGGCTTCCCTGGGTGGCTCTGCTGATTTCATTTGGTTTTGTTCATGTCTGGAGGTCAGATGGAAGTCAGCTGATCTATGATGCCTCTGCTGTAATAACTCTGCTCTGATCTCTCATTTTACTCCTAGAACCAGTGGGCTAATCTGGACATGTTCAATCCATAGTTCTTAAACATGGCAGGGCTATAATGGTATGGTCAGAAACACACAGGCCTTTTAAGGTCTAGGATCAGAACTGGTCCACCATTACTTGGCCCCTGTTCTGTTGGCCAGAGCAAGTCACAGAGTCAAATGCAACATCAGTGGTATATACCTCCCATGGAAATACTGGGGCGGGGGGGGGGACACTTCTGAATATTTATGATCCAATATACTGCAAAAGGTCTCCTTTGTTATTCTGATTCAAAATACTCAGTTTATTGCTTTCCAAGCAATTTTGTTTTTTGTCTTCAATTATCCTTGTGTCTGTCTCACCGATGAAATTTTATATTAGACAAGAAAGAAAGAATAGACTAGGTGGCATAACAAATTAAACCTCAAATGTAAGCAGTTCCATACTTGTCTATTCCTTCCCCTCCCTGGAAAGTTTAAGGGATTTGGAGAGGGGAGTAAATATAAAAAGAATACAAAAGGCTTATAGTGATTCATGAAGCTCTGCCATTTTTTCTGTCTTTTTACCAGACTTTAAAGTAAAATATGTGCATGGAAGAAACTTAAAGAATCCTGATTTTGTTTACTGAAATTCAATTAAAATTGAATAAAATGTATAAAGTCCTTAGGGCATCTAAGGCACTGACTGATCGCTGATTCAGAAGGCTTCCCAAACTTTCACAGTGTGCTGACAGCTCCCCACCCTGGTTCCTGTAGTAAAATTTGCACACTTCTGTCATATTCTGTCTCAGATTATGCTTAAATCTGCTTTCGATCTCTGGCCTTCAGTGATAAGCTCTTTTGGAGTTTATTCATAATTTATTTGAGAGGCTATACAGGCAGCACCTGGAAAGCCTTAGCCTCATATTGGGAATTCTGTTTTGCTCTCTAGTTTCTGAAATGTCTTCATATCTGGACTTTCAAGCTCTGTCTTTAAAACCAAATGACTTACATTGCCACTACTAAGACATCCTTTGCTCTACTCAGATCTCACAAATCCAGTGTTGGGTGTATAGTTTTACATTTTCTGGAAAGCCCTCCCACTCTAATTCTTATAGATCAATACCTGTAGGATGTGACAACAAATTCTAATGAATTTTCTGAAGATACTGGTGACCTTCAAAATATCCTCACTTGCTAAGGACGGCTCTGGTGAAATTCCCCCTAAGATAATGAAGAGACTATAGCTATTTAAAATTTCTTTCAACCTTGTAATTTAACCTAAATACGTTCCCTGCCGTAATTCTTGCCTGGATTAATATTATCAAGTTTCTTTGATATGCAGCACCTATACATCATTAGCTCTGAGAAAATTATTGGCATTAAATAGTCCATGACTATTAGTAATCACATCACAGAAACACTATTTCAGAGCTTTCTTGACATTTCAAGCCCTTTAAATGTTTCATTTATTCAGTCGTAGTTGGAAACTTAAGTCTAAAATTTTAGTGTTATCAGGAACACACACTGTGCCCTTTGGATGTGAAAGGTTAATTTTAATGAACATTTAAACACATTAGGCAATCTCATTTAAATATAATTGAAATTTAAAGCTTGGAGTTGTGGTGCTTGGCATCCGAATCTGGCTTATTTATTGTGTTGTCATAGCCCAAGTGCTGTATCAACACTTGTTAAATATTAGAGCATCTACAGAGTGACAGACACTGGTTAGAAGCCTGGTGGAACAAGGACTTGCCCCGCGGGAGGCCATGTTTTAAGTAGTAATTTATACTTTAAGGACTGTTGATGTGCACTTTCTACTTTTGAATAGCAGATGGAAGAGGCAGGTCAAGCTAGGATTAAATGCAGCTCAGGCCATCAAAAGATATGGAAAGTTTGGGAAGAAAAGGGTTGTAACAGGAGCTCTAGCTAGTGAGAATTAACATCTATTTAATTCATAACATGATTTTTTTTTTGTCATCATTTACATACAATTTAGGTACCAAGTGAGGAGGTAATATTTCAAGACTGTTGACTAAAAAAACTGGAAACCATAAATACCATAAAATAAGTGTAGCCCAAAGCAAGAAAACTTTCAAAGACTTGCACACAATGCTTCTATATATAAGTTCTCCCACTAAAGCTTTTAAAATGGACTTTAACCTGGGGCCTTAGGCACTTAGCCAGGCTTACCCTGGACCAAAAGTAACAGTAATAATGCTGAAAAAAAAAAAAAAAACTCTTGAAAATTATTTTTCTTTTAAGCATCTTATTTTAAGTTATTAAGTAAAAGGTTATCTTCAAGGCTGCTATGCTGATCTCTGTTGCAGCCAAAAGTTTTTTTTCCTCTTCAACACTGGCCTTAAAAATGTGGTCTTACCTGTAAATATGTACATTGGGTCTCTTGTAAAAGATAAATAAACTGTGTTTAAAAGAGTGTGTGTCCTCCTAACATTATTTCCCTTCCCTGATGAGTGTTTGTCCACTTGCCAAGACAAGGCCCAATTCCAGTGATTTGCAAATAATAAAAGCAAGTCTGTTCATTCTTAAAATAATGTAACTATATATCATACTATAATAATATAATTATAATATACTAATATAACTATTAAAATAGTATAATACAGTATACTATACATAGTATAATATCATATAGTGCAATAATATAACTACAATAATAATATTAATACTTCAGACATATTGCTTTCATTTAACAAAGTAACAACGAGAACAGAAAACAAGAATATAATAATTTACTTTTAAGTATATATCACTTTTTTGGGCAGTGGAATAATATATGTTAGGCTTGTAATTTTACTTGTTACAGTAGAACAAAATAAGAGCGAAGATGTTCTCCTAAGAGGTGTACTTAGCTGTTAAGAACTTATTTTATGGGTGCCTGCCTTTGCTGAGGTCATGATCCCAGGGTCCTGGGATTGAGCCCACATTGGGCTTCCTGCTCAGCAGGGAGTCTGCTTCTCCCTCTCTCTCCCCATTGTCTCCCTGCTTGTGCTCTCTTGCTCTCTCTGTCAAATAAATAAATAAAATCTTACAAAAAAGAACTTATTTTATATTATTTTTTTAAAGACTATTTATGAGACACTTAAGGTTAATTATTATTGCCACTTTACAGATTAAGAAGTTACAATAGATGATTCCAGTTTTCTAATCTAGACTCTAGACTATATTAAATGGTATTTAACCGGACTGTATCTTTGTATTTCTATGAAATTCAGGATAATGTATAAGGCTGTAAGCATTTCATTATGTAACCTGTAATTGTGATAGGTAAATCATTTTTAGTTTTAGTATAAAAGTTAAAAGACAAAGGTATTAAGACTAACTATAAAAATTATTAATTCCTATTTCATTTTAATAATGCATTTGTAATCAGAAAATTACTTTTGCCTAAACACGTGGTTTGCTAAGCTTTTCTTAAGATTGTGCATTTTATACAAGTAAATAATTGCATCAATTAAATAAACATAATCTCCAGCATATTAACTGTGATTTATGTATTTTCAATTCGGTTTTTATTTTCCAAAGTACCCTTTAGAGTCCTAATTTCAAGAAAAAGATTTTTTGTGTGTGTGTGTGTTACTATGTACATTTGGCTTTATTAAGCAGATTCTGAATATTTTCTTGGTCCTTTCATTCCCTTTTTAAAATTTCTTTTTAGGAAATAGCACTAAATAATATTGATAAAGCTTTCCTGTATGATTCCTAAAACACACCAGGCTCAGCCTGACTCTATGTATCATCTAGATACTTCTCTCTCTTCCACTGATAAATGGATGTTTCCTATTGTCCTAACATATATTTAATAATTATACTGAGATTCTTGGGTTTTATAAATATAAAGACTTTACATTAAGTATTCAAACAAATAACTTCAAAGTGTCATTTTCTTCTTTATCCCCCATGTCGATCATGGGTTGTAATGTTACAGAGTACAAACTACAATACTAAATAAATGTGCATATCTGCATTAATCTCACTATAGTCACTTTTTAAAAATGAATTTGATTATTACAAATGCAAATGGATATTTTAGGCTCAGTTATTTTAACTGTAATATATTGAACACATTTAGCTATGAATACACACGCACATAATAAATGCCAGTGTCAAAGCACTTTGTTTTAATGATTACTGGGGATTACCAAATCAGGGTTTAAGGTGTAATAGTGAGAGCATAAATTTTATTCATTCAGAATAACTAGAGGAAAGGCAAATCAGACCTGTAAGAATCTAAATTATGAAATATTTTAAAAGAAATTCTGTTTTATAATTTTTAAGAACAAGGGAAAATAACATTTCACATTTATTATTCAGTTATTAGGAATGAAAGAGGCAAGGAGGAAAATCACTATGCAAAAAATTTTCCTTGCAGATACTGAATTGTTTTTAGAAGGAATATTGGACAATAATATCACCCTTCTTTTCCACATTGAGTTTATATATTCACAGCTCAAATATTTAAAATGGTAGTGTTTGTGGAATTATTCTGATTAGGATGTATAACCTGACAATCAGAACTACATTTTATTAAGCTCTTCACATTCCATTCTTGCTTATTATGTTCATTTAGATGCATTTGTCAATTTATAAGTACAGTTAATTAAAATTTTTTAAATTTTCTTTTTTTTTTTTAAAGGAGCCCGCTACATGAAAAAAATGCAAGTCAAAGTGGTCACAACCTAGAAGTCTGCAGAGACAGGAATAACTAGCAAGTAGATACTATGTTATTTTACTATGCTTAAGTATATAGAATTCAGTAGTGTTCTGGGAATTTTACTATATAATTACAAAATAGTCTGGTAATTTTAAATTCATATTTAGTACTATTTGTGTTAACTATATCGCATCACAAAAGTAGTTAGGAAGAAAAATGGTGACTATGGATTTCAGGAAACAAATTTTCTGTCAATAATAGTGAAATGATTTTGGTCAGAAAGATGAGTTTAAATATTGTATCTTTTCTAGGACTTATACTTAGAGACCTAACTCAACAATATATTCCTTTCTAAAAAGAGTAAGAATCTCCCTATACCTGGTAACACATTAAACCACTGTAAAAATGTGTTAATTCCTCTCATAAACCATTAATAGGAATTATATTATAATCATGCTTTTAAGAAATAGAATGAAATTACATTCATTTTTGAAGGTTACATTTCAAAATTTCAAGGCGATATCAAATGAAATCCAGACATTAAGCAGGAACTTTCCATTCATCAGTACTCACTGACATTTTCAAGAAATGAAACAGAAGGGTCAATGATAAGAACATGTAATGTTTGGGTGAATGGATTTTTAAAAAGACTTAAGAATGTGAAAAGGGTAAATAAGATTATTTGAATGGCAAGAAGAATCTTTGAAAATCTCATTGTTCAGTATTAAAGTGTTTGGAGTTGATTCTTTGTCCTCAACTGTATCTTGGAGATTGTAACAGAGTCAGAAAATGTTCTGCAAAGAAAAATCTATATGGAATGATGGCAGTATCCACAAAAATATTTTAGAAATTATACATATCTTCATATTTAAAATCTTATTATAGTAGAAATTTCTATAATTATACACATTGTTTAAAATTATGTTTCAGCTGCTTAACAGTAAAGATTCCTAAAGAACTTTATAAGCCAAATGTAGTTTCTTCCCTTTTTTTTTAAGGCTTTATAAATGACAAGTCATGGATGAAAAACACCTCACATGCAAACTGTATCAAATGTTTATACATTTGGAATCACACACTTTAATAAGAATGCCAAACAATAACTCAAAAACACTCAGATAAAAAGTATGAATGAAAGCCTAATGAATCTGGTTTATAAATTTAGACTTTTTATCTTGGGATGTCATACAGTGATACACAAGCTTATACTTTAAGGTGAAAGAATTTTGGAATTTCCAAGTTCAGACTTTTAAAATAGTTTAGTTGGCCTGTTCTGTATTAAAGGAGAGAAAAATCTAAAAATGTCTTTAGAAACACCTTGGCAAGAATCAGCATCAGCATCAATTTTAGCTCAGAAGGAAATGAAGAAGACCATAATTTGAAAGGTATTGAAAAAGTTAAAAGAAGAATTATTTTAAAAAGGAAAAACATCTGGAAGGCTGTTGAGAAAGTCTGGGGGTGAGAGCCCAGGAGACTGATGGTTACAGTCATGCAACTGGGGAATTGAGGACTCAAACTAAAGTGATGGCAGTAAGGATAGGACTGTGATTTGAAACCAACACCCTCTTTGCTGGATTCTACAGGAACTTTGGATGAGTAGTGGCCCCATTATTTGAGATCTGGAACATTAAGAGAAGAGCAGTTAACTTTAAGTCAATGATGTGAAAATGGTAACTTTAGTTTGGAATATGTAGTTTAGGTGCCTTGAGGATAGCAAAAGGTTGAGGATAGCAGGGTTGGTGGAAATACAGAACTGGAGGTAGGACTAGAAGATTTCTCTGAATAGACATAGTGGTTGAAGCCACCAGGATTACACCAGGCAGAAAACATGTACAGAATGGAAGGGGAATATTGCCATAGGTACAATTTCTAGGACCAATATTCAGTCATCAAAATTCTGTTTAGAGAATGAGAAATCAACCACAAAAACTAAGCAATAGTCAGCAGTAAAAGGAAAAATGGCTTCCAGTATTTCTGTTTTTTCTTGTTTTTTGAAGAAACTAAAGAGTAGGAAGATTCATAAAGATTGGCTATGTGAAATGCTGCTGAAAAGCCTGGGAGGAGGATGACTGAGGGAGAAAAAGCTTTTAGATATCTCTGTCAGTCAGTCATTGGGAGCCCTGATGGAGATAACTCAACTTTAGAGGCCAAATGAATTTGTGAATCCTTTTTCATATAGTTCCTTTTTTCTTTACCTTATCTTCTCATATATCAATCCAATAATAGAATTGTTTTTCAGATTAATTTGCATAGTTCCATATTTTTAACTCAGCTTTACTTATTCTCAGAATATCATTATAACTCCCCGAAACTTCCCCTAATTTGAATAAATAATTCAATTTAATGTATCTTGGTTAAGGAAATTTTTATTACTGGGTAATCCTATCAAATATATATGGCCTATTACTATTTCATGTAGTAATCTCATAAATGATTTCTCATAGTAGGTTGACAAATACTTTACTTGCCTCTGTTGGGAGAAACCCAGTCCTTCTCCTGTGTTCCTTCTTTGCTTTCACATGGCTATCATACTTGAACAATTCTGACACCAGTCTGTCTTTTCATTTCTTCCTATGTGTCTGTGTTTCCATTAGGGAATACATTATCTCATGCCTGAAGGACTCTCTTTTGCATTTCATTTAGTGCCAATGTGCTAGAAATAAATTTTCTCAGTTTTTATTTCTCTGAAACTTTTTATTTCATCTTTGTTTCTGAACATTATTTTTTACTGGTCATAGAATTTTATTCAGTGGTTCAGAGGTTATCATTCCATTATGTTGTAGCTCCATTCTTTACGTTGGGAGGAAAGTCATCAGTCTTATGGGTACTCCTTTGATGACTGTTTTATTGTTTAAAGGATTTTAAAAATATTTTAAAAATTGATTTTAAATGATGGTAAAATGCACATAACATAAAATTTACCATCCTAACCATTTTTAAGGGGACAGTTTAGTGTTATTCAGTACATTCACTTTGTTTTTGCAATCATCACCACCAACCATGGCCATAACTCTTTACATATTGCAAAACTGAACCTCTGTGTCCATTAAGCAGTTAACTTCCCATTCTCCTTCCCTTCTCCTAGCCCTGGAAACCGCCATTCTACTTTCTGTCTTTCTGAATCTGACTACTCTGGAGTAGACTAAATGGAATCAAATAATATAGTATTTGTACTTTTGTGAAAGACTTATAATGTCTTTCAGTTTTGTCCATGTTGTAGCTAGTGTCAGAATTCTCTTCCTTTTAAGGTGGAATAATATCCCACTCTATGTATATAGTACATATTATTTATCCATTAATTTGTTGATGGGCACTGGGGTTGTTTCCATTTCTTGTCTATTATAAATGAACATTGGTGTACATGCGTCTCTTCAAATCCCAGCTTTCAGTTCTTCTGGTTATATATATGGAAGTGGAATTTTTGAATTATATGATAATTCTGTTTTTAGTTTTCTGAGGAATTGCCATATTGTTTTCCGTAGTGGCTACACCATTTTAAATTTCCACGAATGGTACAAAAGCAAGCCAATTTTTCCACATTCTGTACCTATTTGTGCGTGTGTGTGTGTTTCATGGTCCCCATCTTAATGGATATGAAATAGTATCTCATTGTGGTTTTGATTTCCATGTATCTAGTGATGAGTGCTTGAACATCTTTTCATGTGCTTATTCCCCTGCATATATCTTCTTTAGATAAATGTTTATTCAAATCCTTTCCCTAATTTTTAATTGAGCTGTTTTTGGTTGTTGTTTATAGCCTTTTAAGATTATCTCTTCATTTTTTATTTTCACCACTTTATGATACATCTAGGTGTGGTTTTCTTTCCAGTTGTTTTCCCATAGTTTGCAAATTTTCCTGAATTTCTGAGTTAGAGCTTTCATCAGTTTTGGTATATTCTTAGCCATCATCTTTGCAAGTACTGTTTCAATCCCATTCTTTCTCCCTTCTTTCTGGAACTTCAGCTACGTAGATCTTTTCACTGTGCACACATTTCTCTTATACTCTATTCTTTATATTCTTTTTCTTTCTACTTTAATTGGATATTCTCTATTGACCTGTCTTCCAGTTCACTATCCAATTTCTAATATGATTTTAAATTTATTTATTGAATTCTGAATTTCAGATACTACATTTTTGATTATAGAATATCTATTTGGTCCTTTTTTATAAATTCTAATTATCTGGTGAAATTCTATTTATTTTCATCCAATCTATCTTGTCCACCTTTTCCACTATTTTCTTTAACATATCAATCATAGTTATTCTAAAGTTCTTGTCTTTAGTACATTGATTACCTACACATCTATTCTTAGTGTCTGTTTATTCTCTTATATTTTGGTCATTTTGAATCTGTCTCTTTAAGTAATTTTTTACTAAAGGCCAGACATGGAATATGCAAAATTCTAGAGTCTTGAGGTGATAATATCTTGGCAAGGAAAGTAGAAAAATATTCCACCTAATTTTTTTCAGGGATTAAGATGAGTAGAGTTTGGGTTTTCAGTCTATCTCTGGTTGTTTTCTGTTTCTAATATGTAGCTCACTAAGATTTTCAACTGAAATCTTGGTGTGTTTACTATGATTCTTCCCCCTCATGAATTTATTGATAAGGCAGGACATTTTACTCTATGTTTCAGAGGTTTTTATCTAAAATTCTAGTTTTCTGTGCCATGATGCACTACAATACACCAAATGATTCAAAGGAAGGATCAGCTGTACATTTGAGGTTCCTCAATTCTCCAGTGTTTACTGTAGGATCTTCAGACCACCCAATCCTGTTATTTGTTTTTCTCCAATTGTGACCCTCTGATCAAACTTAACCCAGATTTTCAGACTCTTATTTTCTGTCATAAAATTGACAAATGCTTCTAGAGAGAGGATCTTTTGATGCTCAGCTCACTTCTCTTTGGTTCTCCTCACTCTGAAAACTTAGTCCAACTAGTTTTATAGGTTCTTCAGCTCTAATGCTTTAAAGCAGGTGTTAAATTTATATGGCTTTTCCAGCTTCTGTCTGTAGAAATATTGATGCTGCCAAAAAACACTTTTTGTATATTGTTTTTGTGTACAATGGAAACTTCTACATGTCAACTATCATAGACTAATGTATTTTTTTTTCATTTCTTCCACTTTTTTCCCTTAGAATTCTTCCTAAAATAGACTTTATCTTTTACAGCAGTTTTAGATTTGTAACAAAATTAAGCGGAAAGTAAAGAAAATTCCCATATATCACCTGACCCCACACAAGCATAGTCTCCCACACCATCAATATCCCTCACCAGAGTGGTACATTTGTTACAAGCAGTGTTGACATATTATTATCATCCAAGTTCATAGTTTACATTTGGCTTTACTCGTGATGTACATTCTATGGGTCTAGATAAATGTATAATGACATTCATTATTATAGTATCATACAGAATAGTTTCACTATCCTAAAACTCCTTTGTCTTCCATGCCTCCTAATCCCTGACAACTGCTGACCTTTTTACTATCTCTGTAGTTTTGTCTTTTCTAGAATGTCATGTAGTTGAAATCAAACAGTATGTAGCCTTTTCAGACTGGTTTCTTTCATTTAATAATATACATTTAAATTTCCTCCCTGTCTTTTTATGGTTTGATAGCTTATTTTCTTCTAACATTGAGTAATATTTCCTTGTACAGACATATTATAGTTTATCCATTTATAATGTATTCTTTTTTAAAAAAAGATTTTATTTATTTATTTGAGAGAGAGAGAGAGAGAGAGATTGAGAGAGCACAGAGGGAGAGTATGAAGGAGAAGCAGACTCCCTGCTGAGCAGGGATCCCGATGTGGGGGTTGATCCCAAGACCCTGAGTTCATGACTTGAGCTGACTCTTAACTGACTGATCCACCCAGATGTCCCTACACTGTGTTCTTTTTAACGGTTGTATTAGATTCTATAATATCTGATTATTAAACAATCCCCACTTAGAGATGATTTACTCTATTTACAATTTCCACCTCTTAATATAATGGTGTATGAGTTAACTTGAATATCCTCATTTATTTACTTGTATTTCCAAAAGGATACATACTCAAGGGTGCCTCTGGGTGACTCAGTCAGTTAAGCATCTGACTCTTGATTTTAGCTCAGGTCATGATTTCAGGGTAGTGGGATTGAGCCCCGTGTTGGGCTCCATGCTCAGCAAGTAGTCTGCTTGAGATTCTCTCTCTCCCTCTCCGTCTATCCCTCTCCCTGCTCACATGCTCTCTCTATAAAATAAATAAACAAATCTTTAAAAAAATAAATTAAAAAAATTTCCAAAAGGATACATAACAGATATAAGCTTGCTGGGATATAAATACACTTCATATATGTAAATTTATATATAATATATATTATATATATAATTTTTAAATCATGTTATTTTCATATAGCATGTAATTTTAAAATCATTTTATTGTGATAAATATACATAATATAAAATGTACCATGTTTAAGTATATAGCAAACTGACATTAAGTACATTAGCATTGTCGTACACAAAAAATAATCAATATTAATATATGACATTATATAGTTAAAAAGTCAAAAGCCTCTAAATGACATAAATTGAAAATGTTTCTTCCAACTCTACCGCCAACCAATCAGTTTCCCTCTCTAGAAGGAGGTAACTGGTATTATCAATTACATAAATTCTCAGAGATATTTTCCCAGTATATATATGTACACACCCATACATTTTTTTTCTTTTCTTTTTTTTTTTTTTAATTTTTTAGATAATAACATATTTGGGAACTGTTTAATACCTTTTTTCTCGCCTGGTAGAAAATATTGGATATAATTTTATATCTGTTTGTGAGGAACTTTCCTATTTTATTTTCATTTTCTGTAAACTCCTTAATAGCCTATTGTATGGATTTATATCACTTCTAGTCTTTTGCTATCACAAACAATGCTACTCTAAATGACGATAAGCATAGATTGGTTTGCATCTATGCAAGCATATCATAAGCCAAGTGGAAATGCTATATACACTGTTATGCCTTTTGTAATTTTGGTAGAATTTGTAAAATTGCCCTGCATAGAGCTTGTTCCAATTTTTACCATTATCCATAATGTGATGCATATGACTTTCTAAAATTAATAGGTGAATATTGTACTGGAAAGCTATGATGATTGAGATTGCCATAGGTATGTAAATATCCATTCCCCACATTGCCACCAGAAATAAGTTTCAGTCACTCTTTCCTTATTTTTCTCATTCTGCTGGATATAAATTCAGGTTGTATTTTACTGGCTACTAGAGAGATTAAGCATTGTTTCATATGGATATTAGTCACATACTCTTCTGTAATTTACATAGTGATTTTTTTTTGCCTACCTTTTTATTGTGTTGGATTTTTCTTAAAACTTTGTAACTGATATTTCTATAGCACGAAAACCAGCCTTTTTTCTCTTAAATATATTGCAAATATTTTCCTCACTTAAAATCTGATTTTATGTGAATTTTTGTCATTTTTTTAGTGTGAGGCAAAATACACATTTTCTTTTGTAGTGGAATTAACTCATTTTTGCTGGAACTCTTCCACATATAATTTATATTGGTATTTAGTTCTCTAGAAGCAGTGGGTAGTTTTTATAGGTTATGACAGGAAGTCCATCTTCTGGAATTATTTTTTTTATTTTAATCTTAATTTACTTATGATTATGAAAGAGTTTTTACAATTATGGAACATTTTTTATCTAATGTGGAATACAAAGATCATTTCATACTTTTTTGTAGCTGTCTGAAAATGTTATTTTCTAGATAAGATTTGTCAATAAATGAAAGCTGGTAAACCTCATTTGAGATTTAGTGGGTTAAGAGAAAAAAGTATCACAAAATGCCAAGAAGGGGGGGAAGAATATTGGTGTTTTTCAATTTTTCTGATGCTAATTAAGTTGCTAAAAGTCTTCTTGGGCTATCACTTACTTATCTCCATGTTTTATCGGCTAGTTCCCATAAATTATTAGGGAGGTTACTGGGAAATTAAAGCTTTTCCTTTTGTCCCTATTTATGTTATGCGTTATTTAGAGTCCCCTATTCTTTAAAGTTACAGTGTTAGATAGGCACGAAGGGTAGCAAACATCTATATGTCATAAAGGCTGCAGAGTCTAGTGGTTGAAGTGCATGTTCTGGAGTTAAATCTTCTAGTTTAAAGCCCAGAACTACCGTTTAAGGCTGTATGAAGTAGAGCATATTCCTTAACTTCTCATTGCCTCCGTTTGCTCATCTGTAAAATGGATGATAACTGTACTTGCCCTATAAGATTGTCTCGGTGTTGTGAATGAAGCAACAAATGAAAATGACAAAACTCATGCCATATAACTGAAGTGATTGATCTCTTCAAATAAAATACAAATTTGAGAACAGTACGAGAAACGGATTGGCTTAAGAAGCAACAGGACACATGGCACATAGTAAGCACATCAGATCCTGATAATGAAAAAAGAGACAAAAGAAACCGACTTAAATATAGAGAACAAACATGTTTTCCATAGGGGAGGTGGGTGAGAGGATGGGTAAAATAGGTGAAGAAGATTGTATATACTTACTGTGATAAGCACTGAGTACCATATAGAATTATTGAGTATTTATGTTGTACACCTGAAATTAGGATAACATTGTATATTAATTATACTTGAATTAAATTTTTTTTAAAAATCAATTAAAATCAATCAATAAATTAATTATTTTAGGGTCAATAAATAGAAATCAAACTAAACACATTTAAACAAATTTCTTTTAAAAGAAAGTATATTCAAAGCAGGATTTATATTCAGAACTTGTTAACATGTTCTAAATTATTTTATAAAAAGAATTTTCATTTAGAGTTTGTAAAGGAGAATATAACATTGGAAAATTATACCAAAAAAGGATGAATTTATGTTATTTTACAGTAAGATTTATTTATTGAACCAATATTTATTGAGCATCTACTGCATGTTTAACCCTGGGGTTGTAGCAGTAAACAAAACAGATGAAATCCACATCCTCATGAATGTGTGTGTTTTGTACAAGGGAGCAATGGTTTAGGCCTATGAATTTGAAAGATAAATCCTGACAACTGTGTGAAATATGGATTGGAATAGAGAGAAACAGGAGATGTAGAAATCACTCAAGGGGTTGTTTCTTTTTTTAGGTGAGAAGTCAAAGGCCTATACTTTTGAATAGCAGAGATATGCACAAAAATTATACAATGAATTTCCGTAAATAAAATCATATCAATGTACTATGGGGATTTGCTATTTTTAAATAAGTCCTTTTATACCTTTATTTGATTTATAGATTTGGTTTCCTTAAAATGTAATAAGCCTATTCTACTTAAAAAAAAATAATTCTAACCCCAAACCACCTCCAAATGAGTATCCTCCTGAAAGTGTATCAGTAGTTTTTGCTAGACAATCAGAGAGAAATTAAAAATAATCTAACATTATCCATTGAGAACCTGAAATTGATAACCAACCATTACAGATTACAGGCGGCAACTATAGGGACAGAAATTTAAAATTTGAAGGATGAAATTGATGCCATGATTCTCCAAATCCTATAATTCCTGTAACTTAGATGTCTAAAGGTTACGAATATTATGACAGGAAAGAAGTCACTAAATGCTGGGGTGAGCCACAAAATAGCGATCCTGGGAGAGGGAAGCTAAAGGAAAGCAGTGAAGTTGACACAAATCGTAATTGACTGTCGAGGCCAAGATAAGCAGAGAGAGATTAAGACCAGCTGCATACCCCAGGCTCCTGGCCAGACGTGTGCTGCCCTGGGGATCTCTGCGAGTCCCAGCAACCTGGCTTCTGTGTTCTGAGGTGTTCTGATGCCAGGTGAATGAATTCCCAAAGCTGCCATGTCTGTCTTTGTTCCTAAATTACCTAAGCTAAACAAAAATTCCTCTTCCTACCTATGGTCTGGTTAAGCACTTTTTAGGTGGAATTTAGAAACTGGGTTTAGTTGTTTAAAGCATGGCTGGAACAATAAACCTGGAGAGAAAAGGAAGGGCGGAAGGGAGGGAAGATGACATTTACTGAGTAACTTTTATGCAGTCCAAGTGTATTTATACACCACATTTTCTCACTTAGCCCTCATTGTACCTCTGTAAGAGAGATGAGGAACTGAGCTGCAGAGAAGTTAAGTAACTTCTACAGTTAGCACAGTTACTAAAGGGATAATCAGTATCACAATCTATTTCTATATGACTCAAAGAACCATTCTTTTTCTACTATACTGCCAGGAAGAAAGAGTTTACATGAGACCAGTTGGATGGAGGGAACATCGGAAAATTTTATTACCATTATAAAACTCTGTAGAGTCCTAGGTTTATGAAATGAATAACATCTTCTTAAAGCAACAATAGGGGGACAATGGTTGTGCCAGTAAGTACTGATGCATTGAATATGATACCTCTGGTTATAGTGTAAGGGGATCATGCTGGGAGGTAAGAAGAATGTCTATCAGGAGTAGCCATGCAGTATCTGGGGAACAATACCTACTGGATTTTTTAAATATAGGACAGAGATCTAAGGTAAATATTTGGATTCAGGAGGTTTTACCATGAAGATGGGAACTAAAGCCAAGGGTGTAAATGAGATTTCCCAAGAAAAAGTACTAAGCAAGAGGTAAGAGTATAACTGAAAACAAAACCAAAACCAAAAGTTTTTGGGTTAAAACCAAAACCAAAAATGAAAAACCTTAGAAAGGTAGAAAGAGGAGTAAGGTAAGCAGATTCATGGAAGCAAGAGAGTAAAGAATGCTAAGGGGGAAAAAAAATCAACAGGATTAGCTATAAACTGCCAAGAAGTCTAAGGGTTCCCTGGAATCTGGTAGTTAAGACATTGTTGGGAACCTGTGGAAGAACCTTGTAACACTGTAGAGTAAGTTTCAAATGTGTTGTAGATTGGACTCCTTGGAAACAGGCTCTGAGATAAAAATAAGGATTATTGGGGAGTGCTGGGTAGAGAGAGAAATTAAACTACAGTGAGTTTGTAGCAGAGACTTCCAGAAAGCCCATGTGTATCACTGGAACTGGAGAAGCCCTTCAGAATTAGGCTGGGTAACATAAGTAAGATAAGGTGGCTGGGTTTTTAAACCAGCATAAACCAGTTATCACAGAATTATAACCTGGATAAGATAGTTCATTTTGGTAAAAGGCAGTACCAGAGAGAGAGATGGCACCTGTGAACCATTAACAGGCAACCTTCCAGCAGCTGGGAGAATGAATGGTTCCATCCACAACAGGATCTGGGTTGGGCCGCTCCCTCACCCAGAAGAGAGTGAAGAAAGAAATAGGAAGGGTAAGCTTCTGTTTTAAATATTTTGCTGTAAGATATTTTTATGATTGCAGCCACTAATTCTCTCTTCGAAATTCTTCTCCACCACCATTGTCCTGCCAGCTGACTCCTTTACTGACAGGTTTTCTTCTTAGATGCTTCATTTACTCATATGGTCTGCAATTAAATAGCTCTCTTTTCTTTCACTATTCTTCATGGTTACTCTTAGCCTCTCCTCTACCATAGGGGCAGAAGTAAGCTAAGTGGATTTCTATAGCCACCTCCATTAATACATGGTATGTGAAAAATAACCGTATTTTACAAAATTGCTTTGCCTAGATCGGTTACCATTACAAAGAAGCTTTTCCATGGAAGCTCTAAGTTAAGGAATTTAGAAATTACATACCAAGACTTGATGTATTACTGCAGGGCTCTGACTGTATTGAAGAGTTTCATTTTACACATACTGTGTAGGGGTTTTCATTTCCTTAGAAGGCACTAAATAAACAGACTATACAATTATAAATATGAATTCTTACTATCATTTCATACTCATGAATATAGAAAAGGTTAAATAAAAGCTGTTAATCATTTTGATGATTATTTATATATGGCAGCTCTGAATGTAAGTATAGTATAAAAATAGTTCCCAGGCGGAATTTGAATCAGCATGCATTATATCATTATGTCAACCCCTTTTTAATCATCCTGCATCCTTGTGTTCTTGTAGGTGCTTAATGCAATATCAGCTGCCCCTGGCAGTCACCTGAGATGTGTATTTACTGACAGCTTTATTACTTTTTTCAGAATATATAGGACCATATTTTTAGTTTAATATTTATGATGTATTGGCTTGGCTTTCTTTTGAGGGGGAGGTGGAACTGTGAAGTTCTGATATATTAAATTCCCATTTAATTAAAAAACACCCTCCCCCCACCAAAAACAAACAAACAAACAATCCAAGAGACTGTTTGAAAAGGTGGATTTGTTCTTGCTTTGAAAATACCATATAAACACACACACACAAAACCCATCCCATCTGTCCGCTTGCCTGGAGAATGCATTTAACAAGGGATGGAGCTGCATGTTAAAGACCATAAAATATGCAGCAAGAGAAAGAAGGGTAAATCAATCCTGCAGTCCACTGGCTTTATCTACTTTGTAGGGCTCTCTTTGTGAACAAGACAGAGTGGATAGTTGTTGCTACATCAAATAAGGATGTAGGAGAATAAGGGAATTGGAGAATAAGGGAATTGGAGACAGAACACCAGACTGCAAATTCCAGCTCCTTCCATGATCATTAGCCAAGGAAACTGTGAAAATTAATTGCATTTCCTTCATTTTAAGGGAGGTTTGTCTCCCTTCCCAGTCCCATCTTGTTTCATTTTTTTTTCCTTACCTACCCCAGACAACCCCCTGCCCCACCTCTCAAATTCCTCATATCAGAGAGATCATATGACAGTTGTCTTTCTCTGATGAACTGAAATAAAGCATTTTTTATGGTTAATAGGGCTCCATACATTCCTGAGAAAGGGAATTTGTCGGTGGCTCAGGAATTGATCTAGGGACTTGGTTCCAGCTAGATGTTAAAGGTATATCTAATTCCTAAAGGAGATTTCAGTGTGGGACAAGATCTAGATGGGTTTTAGTAGGAAATAAAGAAAGAAAAAATATGGAACATGTACTTTCTTAACTGTTAAAGACATGGTAAATTTAGAGAATTATAGCAATGGAAACCAATGTATTTATAAGTAAAGACACTTAAAAAATAAAAGGTGATTTGATTCAGATCATGTGGCTACTTAATGGCAGAACTGGGACTAGAATTCAGGTCTCCTGACTCTTAATCTGAAGCTTTTTAAATGGAATGCTGGCAAGATTCCTGATGATACTTGATGTTCCCTGTTAGACACGCAATTAAGCTTATAATTGGTCCTTGTTCCACTTCTCTGTGGATATGTCTTCCTTCAGATTCCATAAGATGGCACATTATTCACCCAGGGACAGAGAAGAGAGTGTAAAAATTAAGCCAGCAAAGTAATTTTATTTAAGGTGTTCAGAAAACAAGAATACTAACATGATTTGATTATTTATTTTCTGTTCATGTTTCTTTATTTGCATTAACTAAGTACCTGATTCATCTATCTTAGGCACAAGTGACTCCCAATTTATTTTTAATTTTATTTCTGAACAATAGTGGAAAAATTGTTGTAAACTGCTGCTTCCCACATCCATTCTTACAGGTTTCCCCTGAACTTTTGTCATATATGTCATGACCAGCGTTTCTCTTCTTTAAGATATCAAACCATTCTTTGCTAGCCCAAAAAACCTCATCCACAGATTTCTCAACACCAGACCTGTTTTTTCTTTACGCAGAGAAATACTGTCTTTGCTAAATTGCCATTTTGTTCAAAGTCATTTAGCTTTACTCTATTTATGACCACCTAGACTTTTAAGAAAGCCTTAGCCAGTCATCTTTTAAAATATCCAAGATACTGGATTTGCTAATCTTTTCTTCATTATTACATTTAGGTAATCCATTTGGGCAAGACTACCCGATTGTTGGTACTGTATGCTTTTTGTCACATCAGGATGCATATAATCATTTTGCATATAAAGTCATTTTGTCCCACCACTGATGATACTAAATTTGGCCATTTAATTTAGTGGTGTCAGATCCCTCCATTATACATTTTCTCCTTGCATCTGGTGATTACTGTGTAGGATCTGAAAGCATATGAATATCCTAACTCCAGCAACTTTTTATCCAGTAGCTGCAGCATCCACTGATGATCCTTAACGGAATTCTCATTAGGGATTGCAAAATGGGCATATCCTGTCATTTTTCTACATTGTATTAGCATTCTTTTAAGAAGTTCCCCTTTTGATCTCTCTCTCTTACTTCACTAGGGACTTACAAGTTTATTTTTAACTCAATGTATTTTTTAAGTTCGATAAAAACAATAGAAATTCAATTCTAAGTCTTGCTCACTTTTTTTGCTGGTAAAATGTTCAGAATTGGTGCTTGGAAGATATATACATTTATTAACAGTAGCATTGTTCTGTTATTTTTAAAACAAAATTTTTGCTGCTTTTCTGCAAGTCTCACCACGACATACGTTGCAATTAATTATTTCCACAATTTTCTATTTTGAAAAATGACATTTGGAATTTTTGAGATTAAACAGTACAGAAAAGTGTTACATAGCTTCTTTTTTAATTCCCATAAGATTTTCTTTTTCTGACTACTTTTTCTGACTGATTCACTAAAAGTAGACAATTATTAATTTATTCAATAGCTCTACGATGTTTAATATTGGAACATGTGTTAAGTCACTTTGCTGGATCCTCACCTCTTAGAAAATAAGAAAATATTTATAGTTACTATTTCTCTATTTTTAGTTTTTTACACAAATAAAAATTATTTCATGTTTTTTATGTTTTTATCATGTTTTAACATAATCCAGTATTTCAATGACGATGAAACATTTTGGTCACCAGAAGCTTATTTTCAAAAATAGTTCATTAATGTGTGTGAATAAGTTAAGTAATGAACCTCTTTCAGAAGAGTAGAACATCTTCTAAAATAATTTCTACTGGTTAATTTTCATACAAAAGTTCATTCTCATGATAAGTAGAGAGTGTATGTAGAGCGCAAATACAGATTTTGTAGTTAAACATATTTCGTGTGCTTGAATTTCAACACATTCACTGCTTTGGGATATAGTCTCCCTATCTGCAGTATGGAAGGAAAAATCTTCCAGCTCTTTCTTCTTATGAGATTCATGGTAGGCCCTCACATGATTAATGTAGCCATTATGATTATTATTATCATCATCATTATCTTTACCTTGCCTTTGATATTATCAGCGCTTGAATTGATTGGAGACAACAAAGTTGTAAACAAAGGTTCTGAAAGTATGAATCTTTGTTATATAAATGAGTTAAAGATGACCCTTGTGTATTGGCGTCTATATTTATTTCTTCACAGCAGGCTAGGACTGCTAGCTCAAAGCCTGCCAGAGCCAAATTCAAATTCTTACATATCCAATTGCTTTAAATAGAGCCCAAATAAGTGTATTTTTAGCCATTTCAAGTCTGCCTGCTTTGCATGCCCCACAAAACTGCACCCAATATATGCTACCTATAGAAAATGACAAACCTTATGGCTACAAAGACCTCAGATGGCTGCTACTCTTTGCATCTTTTCAACTCAGAGATTCCCTATTTTGTGGCTGAGCAACATACTCTAGACTTAAATGCCCTCTTCAATTCCCCTCTCCACTGGAGATGCCTTGCCCTCTTCCCCTTCTGGGTGGTGATTCCACATAACTGTCTCTGGCATCTGGAAACTCTCCTTTCCAGAGGGTTTTCCCAGAACATTCTTGCAAACCTATCCATGTGCTACCCAGTAAAGCTTATAAAATACTGCTTTATTCTGGTTGTGCCTTTCCCTTGATCACCCTGATATATTTAAACTTACCACAGTCTTATATTAGAGTTTTGGATCAAAGACTAAGAAGCTGAATCTTTTAATAAATATTAGGTCTGGAATTTACTCTTCCTTTTTTTAGGACAGGAGGGAAGGAAAAGAAGGAACTTTTGGCTGCCTTTATTTCACACCCTCACCCCAGGGAATTTGATTGTAGATTCACATTTCATTTGTCCAACAAGGAGTATGACTGTGTTTGGCAGAAACTGCCTTATTTTATTCCAGAGGGAAAAATATCTTGTCTGGGCTTACTGAGAACTTTTTTGGGTGCCCAATGAGGGCTGAATTACTTGAGGAAAGCCATCTTTGTCTCACTGAGATGATAGAAAATGGAAAACATATTGAGATCTGATGAGAAATTTTGCACTATTTACTCAGTCCTATTTCGAAGAGTATATCTCTATTTTATTGTGAAGGTAACTGTAATGATAGAGGTAGTAATTGGTAAAGCTGTGAATTTGAACCTTGGTCTCATAATTTCATGGTCCATGTTCTTGACTTCTCATCATTCTGCTTTACCTACTCCTGAGCTAGCACTAATCTGTAATTGAGTGTTTTATGGGACCTTTGATAGTGATATAAACCTATTTTTTAAATTTTCTTCTGCCAGTTTTTATTTCTTTTTTTTTTTCTACTTTCACTTCATTAAGTATCTTTTAAAATTGAAACCTGGAACTCTAAAACAAAGACCTACATTTTAAAAATTGTCTTAATGTGTTTTTCTTGTTTTACAAAGTGTTAGTTTAATAGTAGGCTGCTGTGTGAGCCAATTGCTGAGAAATATTGAATAGTACCCCTTTGAGAGAGAGGGGAAAATGCTATTTTTATTCAAAAACAACACACTGATGGATCTGTTAGTTGTAAAAGGCAAGACCCCCCCCCCCAGGGTAGTTTATGTGAGAGAAATAAGACACAGAAAGAGCTAGACTGCTTTACTTAATAAACTATCAAAAATTACAAATATGATTCTTGGCAGCTTGAAAAGAAAAAAAAAAGACTTAAGTGGACCCCAGAGATGCAGTAAAAAGTAGATAGGCAGGAGTAAGTTCTTGGGGGACTCCTAATAGCTTGGAAAAAAACAGGACTTTAAAAAAAAAAAGTTGCCAAGTGAGAAATTCCTAAGAGAGGAAAAACAAACTATAATTATGCCCCGAACTGCAGTTTTTGGGTTACTGGGTATAATGTGAAATTCCCATACTGAACAATAAAGAATGTTTGAGACTTGATTCAAGATAGCCGTAGCTGGTCACTATAGTAAGCAGAGGTGAAATAATGATGATGGCAAGTACACTGCTGAGATTATGTTGAGCTTATGTAGAAGGGCCATAAAGAAAGCAGATCAGGTTGTTTTTTTCCATCTATTTTTTTCTGACTTGGAAAAGAAAAGATTGAGGGATAGACATTACTAGGAAATATGATAATTTAAATTATATATTTTCCCTTGCCCTCACTGAGGCTAGCAGAAGGCAGACCAAGATAAGGGTAAGCGTGATAATTAAAGGTGTTAGTCATAGAGGGGGACAGCTGTGGGCTTTCAGCAGGTCCACTGTAAGCCTAGGAATATAGGAGAAGGAATGCTTCCAACTCACAAGGATCAGGATGGTTTGAGGCTATCTTTTTACAGCCAAGGCTGCTTAGCAAACATAGGATGATTTAAACTGTACAGTCTCAGAAGGGATACAACATGACAGAACACAAGACTGAAATAAGATTGGGAGTACACTTTTGGAAAGTTAATTAATTTGACTATAGGCCTGTGCATTCATTTTTTTTCCCCAACTGCTCTGAATACTTGTATTTTTATTATCAAAGGAGAAGCAGGGTATTTACTGGTTAACTAGATAGTTTACTGGTTAGCTGCACTAAATAATTTAGACCTCATTTAATCTAATGAAGAACTAGTTAATGAAGATATAAAATCATATTTTGCCAAAAAACAAAGTTTAATTTGTATACAATAAATTATTCAGGCTATAAGTATTAATTTTCAAGATGTCAATCACCAGAGGAGAACCTGGCTACTGGTTTATGCCATTAAACAAAGAACAATCGCTAGGCAAACTAAATTCATTAAAAAAAAAGCCTTTGTCAGCTGTTAGTCAGAATCTAGTTTCATAATTATCCAGCATTCATGATATGAGTAATATCAGAAAAGACCTCTAAGACAAAGAGCAACCAAATGGAGAAAATAAATGAGAGGTTATCAACTCTATTGTATGATTGGTCAATTTTCTAAACAGAAGGGAAAAAGTATATTGATTGATGATGGCTACACATACCAGGGATTGCTCTATTCATCTATATTCACTCATCTGCTAGGGCTGCTATAACAAAATATCATGTATATGTTACTTAATCAGCCACAATTTATTTCTGCACAGTTCTGGAGGCTGGAAGTCCAAGATGAAGGTGCTAGCTGACTTGCTTTCTCTTGAGTCTTCCCTCCTGGACTTGCAGACAACACCTTCTTGCTATGTCCTTACATGACCATTTCTCTGTGTGTGCAGGTCCCTGGTGTCTGTTCCTCTTCTTATAAAGTCACCAGTCCTGTTGGATTGGGACCCACTCAGAAGATTTCACTTATCTTTAATTACTTCTATGATGTCCCTCTCTTTGAAAACAGCGACATTCGAGATTAGGGCTTCAACCTATGAATTTTAGGGGAACACAGTTCACTTCATAGCATTGCCAACCCCCAAAACAGAGCAAGCAAATATCTTTCCATAAATTTATACAACAAATATCTATTAAATATCCACTATGTGCTTGATCCTACACTGGGCACTGGAGGAACTATAGTAAGGAAAATATGACTAAGATCTTATTCTGTAGATTAGTGGTGAAGGGAACCATTTAAACATTGGGTAGAAAATGCCAAATTCACTGAACTATGTAGCATTTAACAGCAGTTCTCAGTCTTGCCAGATAAAATACAGAATGCCCAGTTAAATTTGAATTTCAAATAATTTTTTTAGGATAAACCTATACCAGAGATTGCATGGGACATACTTACACTATCCATTGTTTATCTGAATTTTACATTTATTTGGGCATCCTATTTTTGGTTGTGTTTGTTGTTTGCTTTGTTATTATTATTATTATTTTGTTCTCTAAATCTGGCAACTCTACAGGCCAGGAGGACCAGAAAAGCTCCACAGAAGTAACATGTAACCTGAGACCTGAGGGAATAAGTAAGACTAGGAGAATGAGAAACCAAAAGAAAAGCCAAGAAGAAAAGAATCCTGGCAAAATAAAGATGCTAAAGACCAGCAGTGAAGGGAGAAATCACCAAGATACAAAGTAGAGAGAACCAGTGGTGGGAAGCAGGCATTTGAGAATAACGAACAGAGGAGGAGATAAAAAAAATAATAACCAAGTTCTCCTAGCCCCCAGAGGTATTTTAATACAGGAGCAAACTAGAGGAGATTTACCAACTGTGACCAATCACCAAGTCTTGCTGATTGTATCTCTAGATTATTTATTTACTTTATGTTTTACTATATTTACTTCGCTCTTCTCTACCTCTTTTTTGACCACGGAACCTCCTGATTGGTTTCTCAGTCTTCTTCAAACTATTCTTTATTGAATAGCAAGATAGAAGAAAAGATCTGAGTAGATCCTTTCCATTTAGAACCCTCAGGACATTTCAAGATGAATTTTGATCTCATTTAAGCCAATACAAATTATTCAGAAAGTGATGTTAAGATTTAAAAAGCTAATAGGGATTTGAGCATAATTTTAAAAGAGCAAGAACAGGAATATAAAAATATATGTGTGTATGTATGTGTTAATACAAATTATGTGACC
This sequence comes from Enhydra lutris kenyoni, assembly GCF_002288905.1. NCBI lineage: Eukaryota > Metazoa > Chordata > Mammalia > Carnivora > Mustelidae > Enhydra > Enhydra lutris. The sequence goes on from NW_019154093.1 coordinate 37,513,003, forward strand.
AAAATCTCAGAGGGAAAATTGCCAAATATTCTTACAGATTCTAAACTGAGTAAAACAGAGCAGGTATATGAAATAATAAGAATCATAAGCTATTAGTTTTGTTAAAGAACTGAGAAATTCCAGTCAAAAATTATTATTTTGCCTATGTAGAACTAAACATGAAATAATTTAAACTTATTTGTTTGCCTCAGAATTAGAATTAGAATGCGTATTTCTTGATATTTTAATGCAGTATACTTTAACCATTCCACTTTGAATAATTCATGTGTAACCAACTAACAGAGAATATTTCCCATGGAAAGATTTCCAAACCAATGTGATTTAAAGGCAAAGTATTTTGGAGGGCACCTGGGTGGCTCAGTCATTAAGCATCTGCCTTCAGCTCAGGTCTTGATCCCAGCGCCCTAGAATAGAGCCGTGCATTGGGCTCTCTGCTCAGCGGGAAGCCTGCTTCTCCTTCTCCCACTCCCCCGTTTGTGTTCCCTCTCTCACTGTCTCTCTCTCTCTCTGTGTCAAATAAATAAAATCTTTAAAAAAAAGGCAAAGTATTTTTATGAGTAAAATAATTTTATATTTTTATGTATTAATTTTGGATGTGTTTAGTGTCTTTAGATTATATATGGTCATTAAAAGATATTTATGTATGTGTATATGTGTGTATATTTGTATGTGTGTGTGTGATTTTGTGAGCTAGCTTAGTAATAGCTGAATATATAATGAATAATTGGGATATAAGACCTGTTTATTTAATAATGTTCACTAGCCAGATTCTGCCCTAGCATGGCCAACCATTCTCAGATTAAAGCGGAAAAATAAGGTGACAGTTCTTTCACAAGCTATGACATAGTCCTTAATTATTTTATGTCTTCTTGATAGAAAATATGATTATACTAATGCTCTCAATTTTGTCATTTTGTTATTGTTTACAGGACATAATTGTAATGTATAAATGACAAAGAATTTTTTAAAACATATGCATTATTTTGTGCCTAAAGCAGAATAGCATTTCTGAGCCACAAATAAGTATACAAGATATTCTACTCTTAAAGAAAGCATAGTTGGTCTTATTTATTATAACCTGCCAGGGTGTTCTTTAGAACATAAATGTTATTAGAGAAGACATTTCATAAGAAACATGATTCATCACTTAGATGTCATCCATATGTAAGTCTAGTAAAACCCACATGAAAGTGCTGTGACTTGCCTTTCTGATGAAATTTAAAAAGAAATTTGAATTGTTAGCTGGTTAGGGATGGATATTTAAAAAAAAAATTTGGAATTGCTTGTCTTTGTAAGGGCTGAGCAGGTTTGGGTGATGATAAATCTTTACAATGAACTTTGACAACTTACCACAATCAATGCTAGAAAGAGCTCTAAGGGCAAAAGAAGAAAGTAACTTACATCATAAGGAAGTTGGAAAAGATTTGCAGAGAGAGTGACATTTGAGCTGCCTTGAGGATGAATGATTAAGATTTCTCCAAGTTAAAAAAACAAAAGAGTGAATATCATTCCTGGCAGAGAAAAGAACTTGCAAAAGCATGGAAGAATGCAGAGGCATCGTGGATGTGTTGGGTTGAAGTGAACAACATTTACATGGTAGGCTATGTGGAAACCTACTCGAAAGCTACTTAAGAAGTCAAAGGAAGAGGGGAAGACAACATGATCCAACATACCAGCAATGATTACAGAGAAGGAGGAGCCGCATTTGAAAATCTGTTTCATTTGTGACATTGAAAGAGAAAAGTGGCAGAAAATACAGAGTGGAGGATGGTTCTGAATATTTAGTTTAGGAAACTGGATGAGTATTAATTCAGTAACTGAAAGTGGCAGTACATTAAAAAGATCAGATTTGGAGGAAGAATAACAAGAGCATAAGTTTAAAGGACAGTGAGGGTAGTTGTCAGAAAATCTGTACAGGAGCAGAAATTCACGGGGGAAAACAATCTGAGATACTTACCTGAAATGTAAAGTTTTCTAAAAACTTTATGGTTTCACTTACTTGTGGAACATAAGGAATAACACGGAGGACATTGGGAGATGGAGTGGAGAAATGAGTTGGGGGAAGTTGGAGGGGGAGGCAAACCATGAGAGACTGTGGACTCTGAGAAACAGACTGAGGGTTTTGGAGGGGAGAGAGGGGTAGGGGGTTGGGTGAGCCTGGTCGTGGGTATTAAGGAGGGCACGTATTGCATGGAGGACTGGGTGTGATGCATAAACAATGAATGCTGGAACATTGAAAAGAAATAAAATAAAATGGAAAAAATTAAAAAAAACTTTATTAAGTTTTTAATTTAATTCCAGTGTAGTTAACATACAGTGTTATATTAGTTTCAGGTATACAATATAGTGAACAACTGTATATATTACTCAGCGCTCATCATGATAAGTGCACTCTTTCATTCCCATCACCTGTTCTCCCCATTTCCCCACCCGTCTCACCTCTGGTAACTATCAGTTTGTTTTCTATAGTTAAAAGTGTTTCTTTGTTTGTCTCTCTTTTTCCTTTGCCATTTGCTCATTTGTTTGGTCCTTGACTCGCACATATGACTGAAATCATATGCTATTTGTTTTTCTCTGACTTATTTCACATAGCATTATGCTTTCTAGTTGCATCCATATTGCAAATGGCAAGATTTTATTCATTTTTTTGTGGCTGAGTAATATTCCATTATATATACTATATATATCATCCATGATATCATACATTATATATATATGTATATATTCATCTATCAGTGGACACTGCTTCCATAATTTGGCCATTGTAAATAATGCTATGCTAAGCATAAGGGTACACATATCCTTTTGAATTAGTGTTTTCATTTTACCCAAAGAATGAAATGAATGAAAATCTTAATCATAAGATATTTCTATTTTTAATATTTTAAGGAGCCTCCATGCTGCTTTCCAGAGTGCCTGCAGCAGTTTACATTCCCACCAGCAGTGCATAAGGGTTCCTTTTCTCCACAGGCTTGCCAACTCCTTTTGCTTCTTGTATTTTTAATTTTAGCCATTCTGACAGGTGTGAAGTATTATCTCATTGTAGTTTTGATTTGCATTACCCTAATGATGAGTGATGTTGAGCATCTTCTCATGTTTCTATTAACCATCTGTATGTCTTTGGAAAAATGTCTTTTCTTGTCTTCTGCCCATTTTTAAACTGGATTATTTGCTTTTTGGGTGATGAATAATTCTTTTTTAAAAAGATTTCATTTATTTATTTGGCAGAGATACAGTGAGAGAGGGAACATAAGCAGGGGGAGTGGGAGTGGGGGAGTGGGAGTACCAGGCCTCCTGCTGAGCAGGCAGCCTGTTGTGGGGCTAGATCCCAGAACCCTGGGATCATGACATGAGCCAAAGGCAGACCCTAAATGACTGAGCCACCAAAGTGCCCCAATAAATTTTTTATGTATTTTGAATACTAATCCTCCTTATTTGGATATTTCATTTGCAAATATCTTCTCCCATTCAGTAGGTTGTCTTTTAGTTTTGTTGTTTATTTCCTTCCCTGTGCAGAAACCTTTTATTTTGATGAAATCCCAGTAGCTTATTTTTGCTTTTGTTTCCCTTGCCTCAAGAGACATATATAGAAAAAAGCTGTTACTGCCAATGTCAAAGAGGTTGCTGCCTGTTTTCTAGGATTTTGATGGTTTCAGGTCTCACATTTTGGCCTTTCATCCAATTTGAATTTATCTTATACCAATGGGTATAAGAAAGTGGCCCAGTTTCCTTCTTTTGCGTAAAGCCAGTCAGTTTTCCAACACCATTTATTGAGGACACTGTCTTTTTCCTATTTCATATTCCTGACTCTTTTATTGAAAATTAATTGACCTTATAATCATAGGTTTGTTTCTGAGCTTTCTATCCTGTTCTATTGGCCTATTTTTGTGCTAGTACCATACTGTTTTCATTACTACAGCTTTATAATATAACTTGAAATCTTAATTGTGATACCTCCAGCTTTGTTTTTTCTTTTTTAAGATTATTTTTGTTACTTGGGTTCTTCTGTGGTTCCATCCAAATTTTAGGGTTATTAATACTAGGTACAAAAAAATTGCTGTTGGTATTTTGTTAGGGCTTTCATTGTAGATTGCTCTGGGTAGTATGGACATTTTAATAGCATTTGTTCTTCCAATCCATGAGCATGGAATATCTTTCCATTTGTTTGTGTTGTCTTTAATTTCTTTCATCAGTACTTTATGGTTTTCAGAGTACAGGTCTTTCATGTCTGGTTAAGTTTATTGCTAGATATTGTATTCTTTTATGTGTAATTGTAAATGGGATTGCTTTCTTAATTTCTCTTTGTGTTGTTTATTGTTAATGTATAGAAATGCAATGGATTTCTGTACATTGATTTTGTATCGTGTGGACTTACTGAATTCATTTATCAGTTCTAGCAGTTTTTTGGTGGACTCTTTCAGATTTTCTTTTCTTTTCTTTTCTTTTTTTAAGATTTTATTTATTTGTTTGAGAGAAAGAGAGAGAGTGAACACAAGCCAGGGGTTGGAGAGGCAGAGGGAAAAACAGACTCCCCACTGAGCCGGGAGACCATAGCGAGCTCAATCCCAGGACCCTGAGATGATGACCCAAGCTAAAGGTAGACACTTAATGGAGTGTCTACTGAGCCATCCAGGTGCCCCTAGGATTTTCTGTATGGACTGGTATGTCATCTGCAAATAGTGAAAGTATTACTTCTTCCTTACCAATTTGGATGTGTTTTATTATTGTCAGTTCTTCTCATTGTTGAATTGCTGTGGCCAGAACTTCCAGGACTCTGTTGAATAGGAGTGATGAGAGTGAATATCCTTGTCTTGATCCTGATCTTGGAGGGAAAGCTTTCAGTTTTTCACCATTGAGTATGATGTTAGCTGTGGGTTTTTCATACATGGCCTTTATTATGTTGAGTTATGTTCCTTCCAAACCTACTTTGTTGAGGGTTTTTCATGAAAGGTTGTTCTACTTTGTCAAATGTTTTTTCTGCCTCTATTGAAATGATCATATGGCTCATATCCTTTCTTTTATTGATGCAATGTAACATGTTGATTGATTTGTGAATATTGAACCACCCTTGTATTCCAGGAATAAATTCTACTTAATTGTGGTGAATAATTTTTTAAATGTATTGGATTTGGGGCGCCTGGGTGGCTCAGTGGGTTAAGCCTCAGCCTTCAGCTCTGGTCATGATCCCAGGGTCCTGGGATTAAACCCCGCATCTGGCTCTCTGCTCAGCAGGGAGTCTGCTTCCCCTACCCCCACCCCTCTCTGCCTGCCTCTCTGCCTACTTGTGATCTCTGTCAAATAAAATCTTTTAAAAAATGTATTGAATTTGCTTTACTAATAATATTTTGTTGAAGATTTTTGCATCTGTGTTCATCAGTTCTTTATTGTTTGCAGTCTTTTATCTGGTTTTGGATCAGGGTAATGCTGGCCTCAAAGAATGAGTTTTGGAAGCTTTCCTTCCTCTTATATTTTTTGGAATAATTTGAGAAGAATAGGTATTAACTGTCCTTTAAAGTTTAATAGAATTCCCTTATGAAACCATCTCACTCTGGACTTTCGTTTTTTGGGAGTTTTTGATTATTGATTCAATTTCATTGCTGGTAATCAGTCTATTCAAGTTTTCTATTTCTTCCTGATTTAGTTTGGGGAGGTTATATGTTCTAGGAATTTGCCCATTTCTTCTAGAAACAAGCTTCTTGTTTAATTCATTACTCTATTACCATTTTAAATTCTATTTCATTTATTTCTGCTCTAATCCTTATTATTTCTTTCCTCCTGCTGATTTTGTTTTTTGTTTGTTTTTACTTTTCTAGATTCTTAAGATTTAAGGTTAAGTTGTTTATTTGATATTTTTCTTGCTTCTTGAGATAGGCCTGTATGACTATAAAATTGCCTCTTAGGACAGCTTTTGCTGCATCCTAATGATTTGGACCACTGTGTTTTCATTTTCATTTGTCTCCATGTATTTTTTTTTTTAATTTCCTCTTTGATTTCTTGGCTGATCCATTTATTGTTTAGTAGCCTGTTATTTAACCTCCATTCATTTGTGCTCTTTCCAGATTTTTTTTCTTATGGTTGATTTCTAGTTTCATAGTGTTGTGGTTAGAAAGGATACAGGAATGACTTCACCCTTTTTGAATTTGTTGAAACTTATTTTGTAGCCTAATATGTGGTCTTTCTACTCTAGAGAATGTTCCATGTGCACTTGAAAAGAATGTGTTCTGCTGTTTTAGAATAGATTGAAATGTTAACTTTTTTTATTCTTTTTTTTAAAATTCAATTAGCCAACATATAGTATATCATTAGTTTCAGATGTAGAACTCAGTAATTTATCAGTCACATATAACACCCGCTTCTCATTACATCATGTGCTCTCCTTAATGCCCATCACCCAATTACCCCATTCATCTATCCACCTCCCCACCAGCAACCCTCAGTTTTTCCCCATAATTAAGAGTCTCTCATGGTTTGTCTCCCTCTCTATTTCTTCCCATTCTGTTTTCCCTCCCTTCCTCTATGATCCTCTTTCTTATATTCCTCATACAAGTGAAACCATATGATAATTGTCTTTCTCTGGTTGACTTATTTCAGTCAGCCTAATACTCTCCAGTTCAATGCACATTAATGTAAATAGTAAGATTTCATCTTTTCTGATTGAGTAATATGTGTGTGTGTGTGTGTGTGTGTGTGTGTGTGTGTGTGTGTGTAATTCATATCTTCTTTATCCATTCATCTGTTGATGGACATCTTAATTCTTTCCATCATTTGGGTATTGTACACATTGCTGCTATAAACACTGGGGTGCAGGTGCCCCTTCGGATCACGTTTGTATCCTTTGGGGTAAATACCTCGTATTACTGGATTGTATACCCAATAGTGTGATTTCTGGGTCATAGGAAAGCTCTATTTTCAACTTCTTGAGGAACCTCTTGAGGAACCTCTGTACTGTTTTCCAGAGTGGCTGTTTCAGCTGTCATTCCCACAATGTGTAAGAGTGTTTCCCTTTCTCCAAATCCTTGCCAACATTTGTTATTTCCTGACTTACTAATTCTAACCCTTCTGACTAGTGTGAGGTGGTATCTCATTATGCTTTTGATTTTTATTTCCCTGATGCTGAGTAACGTGGAGCATTTTTTCTTCTGTCTGTTGGCCATTTGTTTGTCTTATTTGGAGAAATATCTGTTCATGACTTTTGTCCATTTCTTGACTGGATTATTTGTTTTTTGGGTGTTGAGTTTGATAAATTCTTTATAGATTTTGGGTACTAGCCCTTTATCTAATAAGACATTGGCAGATATTTTCTCCCATTCCAGAAGTGCCTTTTAGTTTTGTTGACTGTTTTCTTTGCTATGCAAAAGACTTTTATCTTGATGAAGCCTCCATAGTTCATTTTTATGTTTCTTTAAATTGTTTTTATTAACATATAATGTATTATTTTCCCCAGAGATATAGGTCTGTCAATCATCAGGCTTACACATTTCATAGCACTCACCATAGTACATACCCTCCCCAATGCCTATAACCCAACCACCTTATTTGTACTTCCTCACCCCCCAGCAGCCCTCAGTTTGTTATATGAGATTAAGAGTCTCCTATGGTTTGTCTCTCTCCCAATACCATCTTGTTTCATTTTTCCTTCCATACCCCCACAACTCCCTGCCCTGTCTCTCAAATTCCTCATATCAAAGAGATCATATGATAATTGTCTTTCTCTGATTGACTTATTTCGCTCAGCATAATACCCTCTAGTTCCATCCATGTCATTGCAAACAGCAAGATTTCATTTCTTTTGATGGCCGCATAGTATTCCATTGTATATATATAATACCACATCTTCTTTATCCATTCATCTGTTGATGGATCAACATCTGTTGATGGATGATCTAGGTTCTTTCCATAGTTTGGCTATTGTGGACATTGCTGCTATAAACATTTGGGTGCACATGCCCCTTCGGGTCACTACATTTGTATCTTTAGGGTAAATACCCAGTAGTGCAAATGCTAGGTGGTAGGGTAGCTCTATTTTCAACTTTTTGAGGAGCCTCCAAGCTGTTTTCCAGAGTGGCTGCACCAGCTTGCATTCCCACCAGCAGTGTAAGAGTGTTTCCCCTTTCTCCTCATCCTTCCAAAATCTGTCATTTCCTGATTTGTTAATTTTAGCCATTCTGACTGATCTGGGGTGGTATTTCACAGGTGGTTTTGATTTGTATTTTCCTGATGCCTAGTGGAGCACTTTTTCATGTGTCTCTTGGCCATCTGGATGCCTTCTTTGCAGAAATGTCTGTTCATGTCTTCTGTCCATTTCTCGAATTGCATTATTTCTTCTATGCATGTTGAGTTTGATATTTTCTTTATAAATATTGGATAGTAGCCCTTTATCTGACATGTCACTTGTGAATATCTTCTCCCATTCTGTCAGTCATCTTTTGGTTTTGTTGACTGTTTCCTTTGCTGTGCAAAAGCTTTTGATCTTGATGAAGTCCCAATAGTTCATTTTTGTCCTTGCTTCCCTTGCTTTTGGCAATATTTCTAGGAAGAAGTTGCTGCGGCTGAGGTCAAAGAGGTGCCTGCCTGTGTTCTCCTCAAGGATTTTGATGGATTCCTGTCTCACATTGAGGTCTTTCATCCATTTGGAGTCTATTTTTGTGTGTGGTGTAAGGAGATGGTCCAGTTTCATTCTTCTGCATGCGGCTGTCCAATTTTCCCAGCACCATTTGTTGAAGAGACTTTTTTCCATTGGACATTCTTTCCTGCTTTGTCAAAGATTTGTTAACCATAGAGCTGAGGGTCCATTTCTGGGCTCTCTATTCTGTTCCATTGACTTATGTGTCTGTTTTTGTGCCAGTACCATATTGTCTTGATGATTACAGGTTTGTAATAGACATTGAAGTCTGGAATTGTGATGCCACCAACTTTGGTTTTCTTTTTCAGCATTCCTCTGGCTATTCGGGGTCTTTTCTGGTTCCATATAAATTGTAGGATTATTTGTTCCATTTCTTTGAAAGAAAATTGATGGTATTTTGATAGGCATTGCATTAAATGTGTAGATTGCTTTAAGTAGCATAGACATTTTCACAATATTTGTTCTTCCAGTCCATGAGTGTGGACTGTTTTTCTATTTCTTTGTGTCTTCCTCAATTTCTTTCTTAACTACTTTATAGTTTTCTGAGTACAGATTCTTTGCCTCTTTGGTTAGGTTTAATCTTAGGTATCTTAGGGTTTTAGGGACAATTGTAAATGGGATTGACTCCTTAATTTCTCTTTCTTCTGTCTTGCTGTTTATATATAAAAGTGCAACTGATTTCTGTGCACTGATGTTATATCCTGACACTTTACTGAATTCTTGTATGAGTTCTATCAGTTTTGGAGTGGAGTCTTTTGGGTTTTCCACATAAAGGATCATATCATCTGCAAACACTGAGAGTTTGACTTCTTTGCCAGTTCTGATGTCTTTTATTTCTTTTTGTTGTCTGATTGCCGAAGCTAGGGTTTCTAGTACTATGTTGAATAGCAGTGGTGATAGTGGACAATCCTGCCATGTTCCTGACCTTATGGGAAAAGCTCTCAGTTTTCCCCATTGAGAATATTTGTTGTGGGTTTCTCATCGACAGCTTTGATGATATTGAGGTATATATCATCCCTACATTGTGAAGAGATTTGATCAAGAAAAGACTTTGTCAAATGCTTTTTCAGCATTTATTCAGAGTATCATGTTCTTGTTCTTTCTTTTTTTAATGTATTGTATAACATTGATTGCTTTGTGGTTATTGAACCAACCTTGCAACTCAGGAATAAATTCGACTTGGTTGTGGTGAATGTTCCTTTTAATGTACTGTTGGATCCTATTGGCTAGTATTTTGGTAAGAATTTTTGCATCCATGTTTATTAAGGATATTGAACTGTAATTCTTCTTTCTGCTAGGGTCTTTGTCTGGTTTTTGGATCAAAGTAATACTGGCCTTATAAAATGAGTTTGTAAGTTTCCCTTCCATTTTTTTTTAACTGTTTCAGGAGAATAGGTATTAATTCTTCTTTAAATATTAGCTAGAATTCCCCTGGGAAGCCGTCTGGCTCTGGGCTCTTGTTTGTTTGGAGATTTTTGATGACTGCTTCAATCTCCTTCTTGGGTATGGGTCTGTTCAGCTTTTCTGTTTCTTCCTGGTTCAGTTTTGATAGTTTATATGTCTCTAGGAATGCATCCATTTCTTCCAGATTTTCAAATTTGCTGGTGTATTGTTGCTTAAATATGTTCTTATAATTGTTTGTATTTCATTGGTGTTGGTTGTTATCTTTCCTCTTTCATTAATTATTTTTATTAATGGGGGTCCTTTCTCTTTTCTTTTGGGTAAGTCTGGCCAGGGGTTTTTCAATCCTATTAATTCTTTAAAATAATAAACTCCTAGTTTCTTTGATTTGTTCTACTGTTCTTTTGGTTTCTATTTCATTCATTTCTGCTCTGATCTTTATGATTTCTCTCCTCCCGCTGTGTATAGGCTTTCTTTGCTATTCTTTTTCCAGCTCCTTTAGGTGTAGGGCTAGGTTGTGTACTTGAGATTTTTCTTGTTTCTTGAGAAAGGCTTGTATTGCTATGACTTTGCTCTCAGAACTGCCTTTGCTGTGTCCCAAAGATTTTGAATAATTGTGTTTTCATTTTCATATGTTTCCATGAATTTTTAAAATTTTTATTTAATTTCCTCATTGACCCATTCATTCTTTAGTAGGATGCTATTTAGCCTCCAGGTATTTGAGTTCTTTCCAACTTTCCTCTTGTGGTTGGTTCTAGTTTCAAAGCACTGTGGTCTGAAAATATGCAGGCATGAGCCCAATCTTTTGGTACAAGTTGAGACGTGATTTGTGACCAAGGATGTGATCTATTCTGGAGAATGTTCCATGTGCACTAGGGAAGAATGTGTATTCTGTTGTTTTGGGGTGGAATGTTCTAAATATATCTGTGATGTCCATCTGGTCCAGTGTGTCATTTAAAGCTTTTATTTCCTTTATCTTTTGCTTAGATGATCTGCCCATTTTTGTGAAAAGGGTGTTAACGTCCCCTAATTCTGTATTATTGTTGATGTGTTTCTTTGATTTTGTTATTAATTCATTTATGTAATTGGCTGCTCCCATGTTAGGGGCATAGATATTTAAAATTGTTAGATCTTCCTGTTGGACAGACAAGAAGTATGATATAGTGTCCTTCCAATCTCTTATTATGGTCTTCAGCTTAAAATCTAATTTATCTCCTATAAGAATTGCCACGCCAGCTTTCTTTTGATGTCCATTAACATGGTAAATGGTTTTCCTCCCCTCTTGCTTTAAATCCAGAGGTGTCTTTGGGTCTAAAATGAGTTTTTTGTTGACAGCATATAGACACTAAGACTTTTAAGTTTTACTGTTAGATGATAGTAATAGGGGTGTGGACCTAGTTTTATTGTTTTTGAAGGGCTCTGTGCCTCCTGGATTTTGATGCTTGTTCCCTTTGCCGTATTAGGGAAATTTTCTAATATAATTTGCTCCAATAAACCTTCTGCCCCTCTCTTTCTTCTTCTTCTGGGATCCCAATTATTCTAATATTGTTTCATCTTATGGTATCACTTATCTCTTGCATTCTCCCCTCATGGTCCAGAAGTTGTTTATCTCTCTTTTTCTCAGCTTCTTTATTCTTCATCATTTGGTCTTTTATATCACTAATTCTCTCTTCTGCCTCCTTTATCATAGCTGTAAACACTTCCGTTTTTTATTGCACTTCATTAATAGCTTTTTTGATTTCAACTTGGTTAGATTTTAGTTCTTTTATTTCTCCAGAAAGGGATTCTTTAATATCTTCCACGTCTTTTTCAAGCCCAGCTAGCACCTTGATAATCATCATTCTGAACTGTAGTTCTGACATATTGCCAATGTCTGTATTGATTAGGTCCCTAGTCATCGATACTGCCTCTTGTTCTATGGTGAGTTTTTCTGCCTTCTCATTTTATCCAGATCAGAATAGATGAATGAGAGAACAAAATACTAAAATGGTAGCAATGACCCCAGAAACATATACACTAATCAAATCAGAAGAGAGCTGAATCCAGGGGGAGAAGAAAGATGAAAAAAAAAAAAAATGTATATATAGATAGATAGATAGATAGATAGATATAGGACTGGTGAATAGAACAGAGCCACACACTTGATTTTGGGTGTATTTTGGTCTGTTAGAAGAAACTGCCTCCCCAAATTTGAAAGAAAGTAAAACATATATGTATGTATGTGTATATATATATATATATATACTCACACACACACACACACAAATAAGGGTAAACACAATGAAGGGATGGAATATGACTGTAAGGATGAAAATTAATAAAGATTCCAAAAAAGGAATTGATAAGATAAGTTGGTTGGAAATTGTAAAAAAGAGAGAGAGAGAATGTGGTCAGCCTGGAGAATAGAACAAAGCCATGTGCTAGATTTAGGGTATATTTTGATCTATTAGAGGAAATTGTATCCCAAAATTTTAAAGGAAAAAAACCCTATATGTATACAAAAAATGTGATTAAATACAATGAAAGGATAAAATGTGATTATTTCAATGAAAATTTTAAAAGATTTTTAAGGGGTATTAATAAGATAAAATAGTTTAAAAATGTTAAAAGAGGAAAAGTTAAAAAATAGAATAAGAATAAAATAAAATTTAAAAAAATTTAACTTTGCAAGATTAAAGAATCATGGGGAAAAAGCCATGAATTCTATGTGTTGCTTTCCCCTCACTCTGGAGTTCAGCAGTTCTTGTTGATCCATGAACTTGGTCTTGGCTGGATGTTCCTGCTGATTTTCTGGTGGAGGGGCCTATTGCAGGGATTCTCAAATGTCTTTGCCCAAGGTGGAATCGCACCATCCTTGTCAGGGTCCAGGCTAAGTAATCTGCTTGGGTTTGCTCTTCGTAGTTTTGTTCCCTGAACACTTTCTGTACAGCTTTGGATTATGGGAATGAAAGTGGCAGCCTCCCAATCTCCGAGCAGAGGAGGAAAGAGCTTGAGCTCCTCTCCTCAGTGCGCCCTCAGAGAAAAGCTGTCAATCCCTCCTGTCTCCCTGGTCTCCGGTGCATGCTGTGCTCACCTGACCTGTGACCGAGTGTTTCTATGTCTGGTGCACAGCCCCATTTGGAGTCTCCAAAACCAGCAGATTCCTGCATGTGCTCCCATGCCACTACTCCTAGAGAAGGAAGGAGGGAGTCTCCCCAGATCTGCCACTTGTGGGGTCCCTGCTTGAAGAGAAGTAGCCCCACTGTGCTTCAGATCACAGTTTAAGGTAACCCCGAACTGAGAACTCACTCCTCAGCTCCATCTCTGTAGGCGGCTTCCCTGCTCTGATACCTGGCAGCTTTGCCACACTCAGACACCAACAGTCTTTCTGTGACCCCGTGGTTCCTGAGACTACATTGTCTCTGCAATGCTTTCACGCCCACTTAGCCTCTGGAGTGACATCCGTCAGTGGAGCAGACTTCTAAAACTTTTGATTTTGTACTTGGCTGCCCTCTCACTTGCCAGGAGTTGGCCTTTCCCGCCATGGTCTATCTTCCCGTTGCTTTGGATTCACTTCTCCACACATCCTACCTTCCAGGAAGTGGTTGATTTTCTGTTCCTAGAATTGCTGCTCTTCTTCTCTTCTATCTCCTGTTGAGTTTGTAGGTTTTCAGAATGGTTTGATAACTATCTATCTGAACTTGTGGGACCTAATGATATGTCAGCCTTCTACTCTGTTGCCATCTTGCTTCCTCCTACCTCATTTTTATGCTTATTTCCATTGCCTTTGTAGACATGTCTAGCAAGAAGTTGCTGTGGCTGGGTTGCAGAGATTGTTGCTTGTGTTCTTCTCTAGGATTTCAATGGAGTGCTTTCTCATCTGTTTTGAGTGTATCTTTGTGCTTGGTGTAAGAAAATGGTCCAGTTTCATTTTTCTACATGTGGCTGTTCAATTGTCCCAACACCATTTGTTGAAGAGACTGTTCTTTTTCTATTGAATATTCTTTACTGCTTTGTTGAAGATTAGTTGACTGTAGAGTTGAGGGTGCATTTCTGGGTTCTCTATTCTGTATATGTGTCCGTTTTTGTGCCAGTACCATATTGTCTTGATGATCACAGCTTTGTAATACAGCTTGACGTTCAGAATTGTGATGCCACCTGCTTTGGTTTTCTTTTTCAACATTCCTCTGGCTATTTGGGGTCTTTGCTGGTTCCATACAAATTGTAGGATTATTTGTTCCAGCTCTGTAAAAAATGTCAATGGTATTTTTAAGAAGAAAAATAATCTTTTCATTTTACTCTTATATTGAGGTAGTAAAGTTGTATATGTTTATTCTGTTTCGAATTAAAAGTAGAAAATGTCTAAAATATATGACTGCATTATTTTTAATTTCTATACTCTCCTCAATTATATCTATTATAATCTTTATGAAACAGACCATAGTTCTCATGATAAATCTGCAACAAGCAGAAAAAAATTAATTATTCTAAACATTTTCTCTTTACTATGGGGAAAATATTTTAAAAATATAAATGAAATGCTTATACTAAGAAGGTAAAAAGATTACTCTAATTATCTGTTATATTCATTTATCTCAGTGTCCATCTTAGTCCCCGCTCTGAATTGTGCATGCTCTTAACCTCAGCATATACATACAAACACACAAACATGATGCATATAAATTCATTTAATGAATTCCTTTCTAATATTCTTTAAAAAACTAAGCAGATGGCCCAGGAGAATAATGAAATTATGTTCCTTTTCTGCTTCAGATTAGATTTGGCCCTTGATTCAGAGCCAGTCTATGAAGACAGTTGTTGCTACTCACTGAGCAACTAGGTGCATTTTGTCTCCATTGATGCTCATTGCCATACCTTGTTCTGTTCTACATATATCTAGAAAATGTGAAATAGAAGAAAGATTTGTTCTGACCACATTCATATGTTTATATCACTATAATTGCTAGAGGTGAATTGAACTCTAACTGGGTTCATGAAACAAAGTAAAACATTGAATTTATATTACTGTAAGAATTATTTGCTCTGTGGCATTCTATATTCATAAGAAAAGTAAATATTCTTGATTTAAGGTTGCTGCAAAATTCCAGGGTCAGTTAACAGAAGTGTTATCAAGAGACATTTCCATTTGAAAGGATATATTAATGACAATGGAGAACAAAATCTTGGAATTTTTTTCTTCCCCATTTATTCCTGTTATTATAAAAATCCTTTCATGAAAACACAATCAAGTGGGACATTAAATTCTATTAACCCTTCATGTATAAAGATGTATCCTTTATAGTCATTTATATCATTCTGTTGAGGTGGACCCACATGTTCAAAAACCATGGCCAATCAGAGACTTAGCAAAAATATCTGGAAATTTATTCACACATTGTTCTGCAACTATACCTGAGAATGAGACTAATTATCTAAAGGAGACTGTTTCTGTGACTAAAAAATGAGAAAGCTATAGAATTGGCAGAATCCCTTATCCAAGAGGGGAAAAGAGAGTTCCCAAAGATGATATTTAAAGACAGTGATTGGTGAAAAATAAATTGTTTCCTATTTGTAAGCCAATGAGTTAAGTTCATTCAAAGAACTGATTTTATAAGCATAAATTAAAGAAGGAGGAAATAAAGGAAAAGATTATAAATACTTCAAATTATACTTTTATCTATCCAACTGACAATGATTGAAAATAAACTGATAACCTCTGCTATGCAAGGAAATAAGTATTCATATGTGATACTCTGTGTAGTATTAATTAGTACGATAATTGAGCAAATTTGCAATATTTATGAAGAAGTGTAAAAATGTTTAAATTCTTTTCACCTAGTAAATGCATAAGAACTTGTATTTGAAATTGTTTACCAAGGCATTAGTTATAATTGGGGAAAATGGCAAACATATACATTTGTAAGATAAGAAAAAGACTGGAAAATTTATGATAGGAAATTTATAAGATTTTATAAATTTATAAATTCATATATTTAATATAAATTTATGCTATAAATTTATAAATTTATAAGATAATAAAGACTGGTCAAATAAATTGGTAGGCATATTCACAATAGAATATTTCATTATCTTCACAAAGTGATATAAATTTTAAGATTATTTGTTCCATTTCTTTGAAAAAAATGGCATAGTACTTTGATAGGAATTGCATTAAATGTGTAGATTGCTTTAGGTAGTGTAGACATTTTCACAATATTTATTCTTCCAATCCAGGAGCATGGAACATTTTTCCATTTCTTTGTGTCTTCCTCAATTTCTTTCATGAGTACTTTATAGTTTTCTGTGTATAGATTCTTAGTCTCTTTGGTTAGGTTTATTCCTGGGTATCTCATAGTTTTGGGTGCAATTGTAAATGGGATTGACTCCTTAATTTCTCTTTCTTCTGTCTTGTTGTTGGTGTAGAGAAATGCAACTGATTTCTGTGCATTGATTTTATATCCTGACACTTTACTGAATTCCTGTACAAGTTCTAGCAGTTTTGGAGTGGAGTCTTTTGGGTTTTCCACATATAGTATCATATCATCTGTGAAGAGGGATAGTTTGACTTCTTCTTTGCTGATTTGGATGCCTTTAATTTCCTTTTGTTGTCTGATTGCTGAGGCTAGGACTTCTAGTACTATGTTGGATAGCAGTGGTGATAACGGACATCCCTGCCGTGTTCCTGACCTTAGCGGAAAAGCTTTCAGTTTTTCTCCATTGAGAATGATATTTGCGGTGGGTTTTTCTTAGATGGCTTTGATAATATTGAGGTATGTGTCCTCTATCCCTACACTTTGAAGAGTTTTGATCAGGAAGGGATGCTGTACTTTGTCAAATGCTTTTTCAGCATCTATGGAGAGTATCATATGGTTCTTGTTCTTTCTTTTATTAATGTGTTGTATCACATTGATTGATTTGCGGATGTTGAACCAACCTTGCAGCCCTGGAATAAATCCCACTTGGTCGTGGTGAATAATCCTTTTAATGTACTGTTGAATCCCATTGGCTAGTATTTTGGCGAGAATTTTTGCATCTGTGTTCATCAAGGATATTGGTCTGTAGTTCTCTTTTTCGATGGGATCCTTGTCTGGTTTTGGGATCAAGGTGATGCTGGCCTCATAAAATGAGTTTGGAAGTTTTCCTTCCATTTCTATTTTTTGGAACAGTTTCAGGAGAATAGGAATTAGTTCTTCTTTAAATGTTTGGTAGAATTCCCCCAGGAAGCCATCTGGCCCTGGGCTTTTGTTTGTTTGGAGATTTTTGATGACTGTTTCAATCTCCTTACTGGTTATGGGTCTGTTCAGGCTTTCTATTTCTTCCTGGTTCAGTTGTGGTAGTTTATATGTCTCTAGGAATGCATCCATTTCTTCCAGATTGTCAAATTTGTTGGCCTAGAGTTGCTCATAGTATGTTCTTATAATAGCCTGTATTTCTTTGGTGTTAGTTGTGATCTCTCCTCTTTCATTCATGATTTTATTTATTTGGGTCCTTTATCTTTTCTTTTTCATAAGTCTGGCCAGGGGTTTATCAATCTTATTAATTCTTTCAAAGAACCAGCTCCTAGATTCATTGATTTGTTCTATTTTTTTTTTTGTTTCTATTTCATTGATTTCTGCTCTGATATTTATGATTTCTCTTCTCCTGCTGGGTTTAGGGTTTCTTTCTTGTTCTTTCTCCAGCTCCTTTAGGTGTAGGGTTAGGTTGTGTACCTGAGACCTTTCTTGTTTCTTGAGAAAGGCTTGTACCGCTATATATTTTCCTCTCAGGACTGCCTTTGTTGTGTCCCACAGATTTTGAACTGTTGTGTTTTCATTATCATTTGTTTCCATGAATTTTTTCAATTCTTCTTTAATTTCCTGGTTGACCCATTCATTCTTTAGAAGGATGCTGTTTAGTCTCCATGTATTTGGGTTCTTTCCAAATTTTCTCTTGTGATTCAGTTCTAGCTTCAGAGCATTGTGGTCTGAAAATATGCAGGGAATGATCTCAATCTTTTGATACCAGTTGAGACCTGATTTAGGACCGAGGATGTGATCTATTCTGGAGAATGTTCCATGTGCACTAGAGAAGAATGTGTATTCTGTTGCTTTGGGATGGAATGTTCTGAATATATCTGTGATGTCCATCTGGTCCAGTGTGTCATTTAAGGCCTTGATTTCCTTGTTGATCTTTTGCTTGGATGATCTGTCCATTTCAGTGAGGGGAGTGTTGAAGTCCCCTACTATTATTGTATTATTGTCGATGTGTTTCTTTGATTTTGTTATTAATTGGTTTATATAGTTGGCTGCTCCCACGTTAGGGGCATAGATATTTAAAATTGTTAGATCTTCTTGTTGGACAGATCCTTTGAGTATGATATAATGTCCTTCCTCATCTCTTATTATAGACTTTGGCTTAAAATCTAATTGATCTGATATAAGGATTGCCACTCCTGCTTTTTTTCTGATGTCCATTAGCATGGTAAATTGTTTTCTACCCCCTCACTTTAAATCTGGAGATGTCTTTGGGTTTAAAATGAGTTTCTTGTAGGCAACATATAGATGGGTTTTGTTTTTTTTTTTTCCATTCTGATACCCTGTGTCTTTTGATTGGGGCATTTAGCCCATTAACATTCAGGGTAACTATTGAGAGATCTGAATTTAGTGCCATTGTATTGCCTGTAAGGTGAATGTTATTGTATGTTGTCTCTGTTCCTTTCTGATCTACTACTTTTAGGGTCTCTCTTTGCTTAGAGGGCCCTTTTCAATATTTCCTGTAGAGCTGGTTTGGTGTTTGCAAATTCTTTCAGTTTTTGTTTGCCCTGGAAGCTTTTAATCTCTCCTTCTATTTTCAATGATAGCCTAGCTGGATATCGTATTCTTGGCTGCATGTTTTTCTCGTTTAGTGCTCTGAATATATCATGCCAGCTCTTTCTGGCCTGCCAGGTGTCTGTGGATAAGTCTGCTGCCAATCTAATATTTTTACCATTGTATGTTACAGACTTCTTTTCCCAGGCTGCTTTCAGGATTTTCTCTTTGTCACTAAGACTTGTAAATTTTACTATTAGGTGACGGGGTGTGGACCTATTCTTATTGATTTTGAGGGGGGGTTCTCTGAACCTCCTGGATTTTGTGCCATATTGGGGAAATTCTCTCCAATAATTCTCTCCAATATACCTTCTGCTCCCCTCTCTCTTTCTTCTTCTTCTGGAATCCCAATTCTTCTAATGTTGTTTCGTTTTATGGTGTCACTTATCTCTCGAATTCTGCCTTCGTGGTCCAATAGCTGTTTGTCCCTCTTTTGCTCAGCTTCTTTATTCTCTGTCATTTGGTCTTCTATATCGCTAATTCTTTCTTCTGCCTCATTTATCCTAGCAGTGAGAGCCTCCATTTTTTATTGCACCTCTTTAATAGCTTTTTTGATTTCAACTTGGTTAGATTTTAGTTCTTTTATTTCTCCAGAAAGGGCTTTTATATCTCCCGAGAGGGTTTCTCTAATATCTTCCATGCCCTTTTCGAGCCCGGCTAGAACCTTGAGAATCGTCATTCTGAACTCTAGATCTGACATAGTACCAATGTCTGTATTGATTAGGTCCCTAGCCTTTGGTACTGCCTCTTGTTCTTTTTTTTTGTGGTGAATTTTTCCACCTTGTCGTTTTGTCCAGATAAGAGTATATGAAGGAGCAAGTAAAATACTAAAAGGGTGGCAACAACCCCAGGAAAATATGCTTTAACCAAATCAGAAGAGATCCCAAATTGTGATGGGGGAGAAAGGGGATAAAAAGAGGTTCAGAAAGAAAAGAAACAATTAAAAAAAGAAAACGAATAAAGAAAAAATATAAAAAGTAAAAAAAAAATATATATATATATATATATTAGATAAACTAGTTAAAAATTTTTAAAAAAGAAAAGTGTAAAAGTTAAAAAAATTTAGCAGAAGAAGAGAAAAAAAATTGAAAAAGAAAAAAAATTAAATTAACTGCAAGACTAAAGAATCATGGGGAGAAAGCCATGAGTTCTGTGCTTTACTTTCTCCTCCTCTGGAATTCTGCCACTCTCCTTGGTATTGAAACTGCACTCCTTGGTAGGTGAACTTGGTCCTGGCTGGATTTCTTGTTGATCTTCTGGGGTAGGGGCCTGTTGTAGTGATTCTCAAATGTCTTTGCCTCAGGCGGAATTGCACCGCCCTTACCAGGGGCCGGGCTGAGTAATCCGCTAGGGTTTGCTTTCAGGAGCTTTTGTTCCCTGAGAGCTTTCCGTAGAGTTCTTTCAGAAAGTGGTTGATTTTCTGTTTCTAGAATTGCTGTTCTTCTTCTCTTTGATCTCCTGTTGGATTTGTAGGTGTTTGCAATCTTTAGATAAGCTATCTAGCTGATCTCCTGCTACCTGAAGTAGTCTCAGCCTGCTACTTTTCCGCCATCTTGACTCTTTCCCTTACATGTTTAATTTTAATACTCTACATGTTTGTTGTATGTTTGTGCATGTGTGTACACGTATGTATGCATGTATTTAGAGTGTAACCTTAAATGAGTGATAGAAAATACTCCAATTTGTTTAGTTTAGATTATACTATAGATAGATTAGACAGATACACTATAGATAGTGTATAGATAGATTAGACTATAGATAGATAGATTTCTGGATGATGGGAATGTAGTGGGACCTAAAGATATGAATGTAGTGAATTTTATTCCACTCTTTTATGTCTTCCAAATTCTTAATAATAAATATGCATTACTTTTAAATTCTGAAGAAAATAACAAGGGAGATTTTAAGTAACAATATTTTGATTGAGCAGCATTATGTGCCTACAATGTTTAAACAGTTCTTTTCTCATTCTTGTTTTTTCTCTCTACCAGTATAATAATGCTCATTAGAAAAATATCACTCAGATATATTTCACATGATCTGGTGGTTAATAGTGTATTTTCAAGGTAATATAATTTCTATTTCTATTCTCTTTCAAATGTTCTTCAATCTATTTCCATTATCAGTTTAGGATGTCCATACTGACATATAGTGCTCTCTCTTTTCTATTACAACTGTTCCTTCTAAACAAGATATGCCCATCATTTTTCGATGATAACCACCATATCAATTTTTCAAGACACATCTGAAATCCTTATTTAAGTCTTCGGTTTAAATTTTTAGGTTCAAGTAGTTTATTATACTTATTATACTTACAATGTGTATTGATGAAAGACATTGTCATTTCTTTTCCAGGATATTTATTTCTGAGATGAGGGGGTAACCTATCCATTTTGTTCTTTTTGTGAAGTCACACATGTTTTTCTTCAGAGTGTCTAACTTTATACTTTTGTTGGACAATTTTAGCTGCACCTGAAATTGCAGTTTTAACTCTTCAGATAGTTGGTGAATTTAAGACCAAGCAAAAGTTCCATTTTTGCCTCTATTCATTAAACTGTACAAAGAGAATTTCATATTGCATATTTGTCTTGGATTAGGAGAACAACAGCAACAAAAGACAAGAGTTTATGGTCTAATTAAGAACTCTCACTGACTCAAGAGATTGACAAGAGAACAATTGTAATAAGTGTTTGCCTTATTGGGCCCTGAGTTTTATAGACATTGGAGAAGAACAACCTAACTTTTGAACAGAAAGCAAAGAAGGGGGTTGTATTAGTTTGCTAGGGCTCCTTTAACAAAGACCCCAAAGTAGATGGCTCAAACAAAAGAAATTTGTCTCATAATTCTGGAGGTTAGAAATACTAAATCAAGTCTTGTCAGTGTTGATTCCTTTGGAAGCCTGTTAGGGATGGATCTGTTCCAGAACTGTCTCCTTGGCTTATAGATGGTTGTCTTCTCCATGTACCTTCACCTCTTTTCTCTGTGTGCATCTCTCTCTTCACATGATCTTCTTTTTATAAGAATACCAGTCATATTAGAGTATGGTCCTAACCTACTCTGGTGTGAATTCATCTGAACTAATTATACCTGCAGCAACCTTATTTTCAAATTCTGAGGTGCTTAAGGTTAGAACTTCAACATGTGAATTTTAGGAGGATACAATTCATTTATAACAGGGATAGCAGAGGAAAATTCTTCTACAACGATAATCCCTGAGTATAGTTGAAAATGATAAGGAAGAAATTACCTAAAAAGAGAGGTCAGGAGAACAGGAAATACAAAGGCACAGAAGCATGGAACGTAAGGCGTGAGTGTGGTTTGGAAGGAGACTGTGTAGTTTTGGCAGAGGCTTGTATATTCTGGACTCAGCCATACAGGATTGATAGTGAATGTAGCAGAGGGACTGTGAAGAATTTTACATGTGTTTAGATTTGAATTTTTAAAATGTTTACTCTGATAGCACTGTGATCTTTGTGAAATACACTCTGTCTACCAAAAGGACCCCATCATTTAGGTAGGCTTTTTCATTCCAAGAGCTCTCTTAACTTTTGAAAGCCTTCCCTAATTCTCTTTGCAGAACTTTGCTCCTGATTTTATTTTCTTAATTTTCTCAAATCCTGTTGCCTTTCACCATTTCTTAAATAATTTAATTCAGTAAGAATATAAACAAACAGCAAAAATCACATATATAATATTTATACTTACATGAATAAAGGTAAGTACTTAAATACTCAAGATGTTTTAATTTGTTGTGTGAAATTGCACTTTTAATCTCGTATCACAGGCTAACAATGAAAAAAATCTCAGAATCAGAACAAAGTAGTTCCATTTTAAAATGAGTCTGATTCTGCCATGTTAACTTTCATGAACATTTCATTTAACAATTATTAAATCTCTGAGTGCATTATCACATGTCTTTAACTTCCTTGCAGAAAGCTTCTTAAATTAATTTTTCTTTTATATTAACTCTTTTTTCAGCCTTAGGGTGACATCAAGTAGGCTTATATGTTTCATGATTCTCTTAAAATCTTTCTAATTATAAAGTAACTGCCTAGATTTATACCCAAAGCAACTTAATTGATTAAAAGATTATCATTACAAGCCCTGTTTATTTAGCTGAGTTTCAGAATTGCAGCATTTTCTCTGTCCTGAAGGCACAAGTGCAACCATCATTAGCATTAATTAAAATATCAATAAAGATAGATAATATTAGAAGTTATCTATAGTTATGATTGAAGAATGAGTATAAAGCAGCATGAAATACTATTTAAAAATGCTGTCTTCTATCTGCTTATATCAGATCAAAAGTCTAGGTCTTTTATCGTGTCTTGCGAAGGGCACCATATTGACATTGTGTAACCATCACAAAAGACAAGGAATCCCTGAAACAAGACAACTGCATGGAAAATACTTTCTTACTAGCTCCTACTAAAGCTTTTACTCAAGAGGATGTGAAGGGTTTCACATAAGTTGATTCTTTACAAAAATAAATATTGCTGATCATATACCCAGATTTTCATTAAGTAAAACATTTAATTAAACTACATCTAAATGCATTATACATATCTCTGGCTGTCCAGTAAATCATGCTGAATAACAGATCTTTTCTTAATAACTCAGTCATCATTAAGAACATAAGCCATTCTCTTATACCACAGTATAAAAATAATTCAGGAGATATTAAGGTATAAAACCATCATCTGAATAATTTCTTCAAGGGTGAGATAAATGATTAGACTAAGGTTCCAACTGAACCTAACTTTCTAGTAATCAATAGCTTATGTATGACTATTTCCATTCTATTCTCTTACTCTGTATCTCTATATAAACAAGTCTTCAGATGCTATTCCTAGAAACTGATTATTTTAGTTTATCACCTTAAGAAAGTTAAATCTTTGAGAGTGTCCTAATGCTAAGAAATTTGTTTCTTCATACTAATCTTGGCTGAGATTCACAACTTGGCCTGAAAGCAACTTTCTTTAAGAAATATAACTAAACAGTTTTTTAAAGAATTAGAACTTTTCCCTGAACTTGAGCTATTTTTAATCTAATGCTGAAGTTTGCTTTTTA
Source organism: Enhydra lutris kenyoni (assembly GCF_002288905.1). NCBI lineage: Eukaryota > Metazoa > Chordata > Mammalia > Carnivora > Mustelidae > Enhydra > Enhydra lutris. The sequence goes on from NW_019154093.1 coordinate 37,536,922, forward strand.
CTGTCTTCTATAGTTATATTTACATATTTAAGTAAATCAATAGATAAAAATTCCAATACAGGATGTGTGGACAGAAAAGGATAGAAGTAGTAAAATATTTTTATTCATCTATGTGAGACAATAAGGAGAAATTTTGAGTAAGCTTCTATAGGCCATCACTTATTACAAAACTTCTCTCAATAGATTTTTTTTCCAGATCGCTTCTCTAATCCTTAGGTCATGTTTTTTAGGGTAGTTAGTGTTAAGATGACAATATAAATGGTAAGGAGAAGGAAGCCAAGGAAAGCAGCCTTATTTATAGTGTGTAACAGCTAGAGAAGACTTTATAAAGAAAAATTTGATTTCCCATTTGATCCGAACTCAAATTCTGTGAATGTTTTTCTAACAGCACACACTGTGACTAGTAGGCAAGGAAATAAAGAGTAAAATAAAATATTCCATTTATTATTCCAAGAAGTTCCAATTCACAGATTTTTGTTATATCTGGTACTATGACGTTTTAAGATCTGCAAACAAATTATGATAGCCAACAAATAAAATCATTCAACATGATTTATAAAGAAATAAAGGTGTTACCATAGATTGGTTGGATGAGTTTAGATGAAGAAAATGGATAAGGAACATTCAGTATTGGGAGTGGTGTAAGCTAGAGCATAGAATTGGAAAAACACGCTTGTCGAAGTAAAAGAGCTGAAAAGTTGGGTTGAAAACAGCTTGAATGTCAAGGTAAATAATCTTGTAGACTAGCCTTTCCTAAAATGTTTGATTCAGAATACTAAATCCTAATTATAGTGATAAAATTTTTAACTTTTTAATTTTTTAAAAAAGTGGTTTAGGAAACACTGGTTTGAACAAAGATAAACATAATTCTTTATCACAAGATCCCTCTGAGCCTTTAATATGCTAATGCACACTGCTTATTTCCTGGAGGAAAATACAGCCCAGGAACATGGGCTGGAAATATTGCTGTTGAAAATGTAGATGCAGCGAGGCTTCTAGAATAGGGGAATGAACATACCTTTTAGAAAATTAATCAGGATATTTAATGTAAGTGTCAATACATAAAGTGATAAAGCACTAATATTTTCTTGTATAGCAATTATCATAATGTGCAATTACAGATTTATTTGAAAAACTTTTTATTTAATATTCATCTCCCTCATAATCCAGTGAATTCATTAGATCAGTGACCAGAATTCTTTTACTCACTTTATTTCCTAGCATATAGGCCAGTACCTAGCACATTGCCAACATTTAATAAGTATTTGTTGAATAAATGATTGTAGAAGAAAGATATCTGGAAATACTGTACTTTCATGTAGTATTACTTTCAGTAATACTCCTAGGAGATGGCAAGGATCTGAACTAGATTGAGTGCATGGTAAAAGAAGGAAGGTGAAGATGTGAAATGTTTAATACAGAAGAAAAGAAAGGAGAAATTAAAGATGATTCGAAGGTACAAAACTGAGAGAATGAAAACACAATTAATCAAAACAAGAAATCAAGAAAGAGAGCACTGTCTGGTACAGAGTAGGAGTTTAATAAGTATTTCCAAATTCTGCCTTAGACAAGTTGAGTGTTAGTTAAAGATTGGTAGATCATTAAGCAGTTAGGAACTACATCCAGGATAAAGGTTTATATTAGAAATCATTCATAGAAACCCTTTGAAGTCTCTTTGAAGTCAGTAGATGAAAATTCTTGGGAACAATGTGCAGAGAGAGAAGGGAACATTTTAAGCATTTGAGCATTTGTTCTTAAAATAAATAACTTGTCTAAAAGCAGAACTTAGAAATATTTAATAAGCTCCTTCTTGGTACCAGGCATCATGCTTTCCTTCTTGATTTCTGTGTGTTTTGATTGCTGGTATGATAATAGCAGCATTAAAGACCAGAAGGGGGTTTGTCCAAATAGCAGTCCATTGATCGTCATGAGGATAAACTGGTTTCCTTGTATTGATAGCAAATCAAACCATGTGTAACAGTTGCAGGCTTTCAGATATTATAATGATAAAATGAAAACAAACCCATGAAATCTGAGTACTTTTGAAATATAATTATTTCAACAGTCAAAAAACAAAGAAAGAAGCCTCAGATATTCCACTTAGAGTCCTAGAATCGCCATGTGTGTTGTCTGGATAAGGGGGTTTCAGAGGCACACTTGAGGTTATGTAATGGCTTTAAAGATGTTTCTTGAAGTAGGACATGGAGAGAGCTTGGCAGGTTTCCATATCCCTGGTGGCACACTTGGTGAAGCAAAGGGTTTCTCAGCAAATAAATTAGAAACATTTGTCATTTCAAAAATCTAAGGCTGTGCCAATGAATGAGAACAGCCAGAGTATTTATCACAAATCTTAGAAAGATTGGACTTCCTTTTGTCCTTTTATCTTTCTAGGTATGGGATATTGGGTAATATTAGGTAAGGATAACATGGACAAACATGGGTCTAAAATCCTAGGGAACACAAAGGTATTGAAATTCATATATTTTGATACACATATTGTTTGAGTCAACTACCGCAGGCATAATTCTCCAGTGGTAAAAATTATCTTTGATTTAATCAATAGAAAAGGATTTGAAGAATGTAGCAAGACGAATCTTTTTGTTACTTCACCTAGTCAAGGTTAGCAAGCCCTAATGTATAAATGGATTTGGCTCTGGGAAAGTGTTGAAAGAGAGGTTATTGACTGCATACTGTGGTACAGAAAAAATAGCAATTCAATTTAGATTGATTTAGATCAATTCAATGATCAATTTAGAATATATATATATATATATATATATATATACATAGAGATATATATATACACACACACACACACACACACACACATACATACATATGTGATTTGGGAGAGAGGAGAATCTATTCAGTGCCCTGAGAATCTCTTATATTTCAATGAATTTACTGGTAGGGCTTTAACAGAAAGAGATGAATACCTGTTTACCTATTTTCCTCTTGCCTTTTAAATCTCTTTGATAAACTGAAAATCTAAGAATTACTTTTTGGATGTGTACTAAGGATCTATGTTAACACAAGAAGTCAGATTGCTTCTGAGTCAAAGTTTAAACACTGGATGTGAAGCTACACACCCTCTGTGGTACACTGGGCACTGGTCAGGTTTCAGAGAAAAACCTATGTGTGCTTCTGTATATCATGTATGTAACATACACGTGCTTTCTTGTGTTTTGTGCTCTACTCAATTCCTGAAACACTTTTTCCATTCTATCTTACTATATTTTTATCCCTATGACGTTCAAGAAAGTCTTTAAAATTGATTGCTAGATATTTCCCTCACTGCTACTCTTTGTTCCATTTTGCACCTATGGAATATTTTTTGGGTAAATCACTGTCAAGTACGTGCAAGTGTGCATGCCTGCATGTGTGAGTGTGTGTATGTATGTGTATGATAGAACTGCTGGCAAATTCATGGCTCTGTAAGTTCTCATATGCTAATCTATATACATGACTGTTAATGTAATACACAGTCTGCTAAAGGAGAAAAACAATCAATGGCTTTGGAGTAAGGAGATATGAGATCCAATTTCAGGTCTACTAATTATTGTGTGTGACTGTACATATATCACAGACTCACTAAACTTTAGTTCACTATTAAAATATGGAAAACGATATATGATACTTATGCCTTATGAAAAATAAGGTAATAGATTATAAATTGGTTTGAAATTTTCAAAAATATGCACAAACAGAAGTCATTATAATTATGTTTAGCTCCTATATTCATTACTTGTTAATATTTTTAAAGTACTCTAAGCCAGATACTAGATAAGTGACTGGAAATATACATTGTTGTATAGGCTAGACATGGTCCCTGTCTTCACAGAGCTTTCAATCTAGTGAACAAGATTGATACTGAGTACATTATTGAAATGTAATCAAAGAGAATTGCAGTGTATAGTTGGAACATATTCAGCCTGCTTTATTGAATAGGGAGAGGCTATTTTCCTGTAATGTAATTTTTTTTTTTAAGGCAAGGGAAATTGTCCTCTATAGAGGCAGTCTTGTTTCCGAGGGCCTGTGTAAAAAAAGAAAATTTAGTCTTAGAAATGCAAAGGAAATTATGAATGTGAAGAACACAAAAAGCAATCAGAAGTGGTACCTACCTGGGCTGGTTGCAAAGGGGGCTGAGTGTGAGTGTGGACGGTAGGAGTCAGACCACAAGAATATATTATACTTGGCACGCCACAGTAAAAACTTTGGGCTTTGCCTAAGCGGCAGAAACGAGTCATTGAAGTATTTGCAGCAAGAGGGTGACATAATATTTGTGTTACATAAGGTCACTTCGGCTGTCTTGTGGTAGAATAATAGACAAGTATGAATGCAAGAGATAATATTTTGAGCTAGGTTGCTGGGCAGTTGAAATGAAGAAAAATAGGCTTGATTGAGGAAATATTCAGGCTATTTAATCATTGTTACTTGGTGATTGTTAGGGGTGTGGAGTGTGGGAACTAGAGGAGTCAAGAACAGTACCAAGGTTTCTATCTTGAGAAGCTGGGTGAATGGGATTGCTGTTCTCTGAGATTGAGAACACAGGAAGAGGAGGAGGTTTGGACAAAGCAGTAATTGCTAACCCTTAGTGAATGCTTAAAACCTGAAGACACAATTCTAAGTGCTTTGTATGTACTCTGTTATTTGGCGGATGACTAAACATAAGGATAAAACACACAGCCAGAGTCCAAGCTCTTGACCATGATGATGTGCTCTGTACCTTTGAAGAGCATCACATCAATTTTGTCATGTTATGTTTGAGATGCCCTTAAAACATAAAGTGGAAATGATGAGGGAAATAAATCTGAGTAGAGTTAAAAGAAATTTTACAACCACTTATTATCAAAGTTAAATGAAGTCGGGTGAATGAAGATTGTAAAGGGAGAGAGTGTAGAGTTAGAAAGGCAACAAGCCTGGGGCAGGGCAGAGGGGTGGGATGTAGGAGTGTACCTAATATTATAAATCTCAGTGTTCAGTTAGAGAACATGGAACCTTCTCAAAAGACTGAAATGGAAGAGCCAAAGTGGAAGAATAAATGTCAGAAGAGTATGATGTCAGGAGAGCCAGAGAAAGAGCAGTTCCAAAAGAAAGATGTAGTTCTCTGCCCAATGTTCCTAATAGATTGGGTAGGAAGAAAGGAAAAGGATTAAAAGGATTAAAAGAGAACTTTATTTTAAACATGGAAGTTAATCTCTTGCCTTCCTTATAAATTTATTCTTACAACCCAGATTATTCTACGAAACTAAAAAGAACTTTAAAGTGCATATACTCAGGGCACCTGGGTAGCTCAGTCGATAAAGCATCCAGCTCTTGACTCTGGCTCAAGTCATGATCTCAAAGTCATGAGATCCAGCCCTGTGTCTGGCTCCACACTTAATAGAATCTGCTTCTCTTCCTCTCCCTCGGTCTCTCCTGCCATACTGTTTCCCTCTCTCTCTCAAACAATTAAGTCTTTAAAAATAAATAAATAAAATAAAATATGCATAATCATATGGACAGGGAAAACAGAAGAGAAAGCATCAGGAAATAAGAAATTTCAACAAATTTTGAGATGAAATAGAAGGAAGATACAGTTAATAACATTATTTACATACAAAATACACTATTATCTACAATATAAAGTACACATGAAGGGGTATGAAAACTGAGTTAATGCACAGACCTCCTTACAGTCTGGGAGACAACAGGTACCAGGCAAGAAACAGAAGATACTTAGTACTAAAAACAGGAAAACTGACCAAAATACTCACTATATATGGCTACATAGCTATGCCCCAGGCAGAAGTCCAGAATATTCTTTGGCTTGCTGCCAGATCATCCTGTGGTGAAACCTATCATGCATATAAAACTTCCAATTAGCATTTGAGAGCTTCACTCTTCAATTCCGAAGGACAGTCAGGGATCACCAGATATTTGCGGAAAACCACTATTATGAAAGATAAAGATCAAAAGAAACACAGAAAATAGAACTCAGAAATAATGCAAGGAGCAGGGAGACAAAGACAAAAAGCCTATAGTTAATATCTTCTGAGAGAAATGAAAATGACATGGTACCCTTAAATACAAACAAGATACTATGTAAAAGTAATATTCAGGAAGCAACAAGTAACTTTTGCAGTAAAAATATGCCTCTGATAAAAGATGATACAGAAGATGGATTTAGAAGATCAAGCTGAGAAAAATCTCCCAGCAAATAGAATAACAAAGCAAAGACACAGAAATTACAAAAGAAAAAAATAATTGAACTACAGGATAAAAGTAGGTGATAGCTCCTACATCCAACTAATTGAGATTGCAGAGAAAGAGAAAATAAAAACAGAGGAGAAAATTACCAATTAAATAATGACGGAAAATTTAACAAGATTAAAAGATAAGGGGTTCCAAAGTGGAAGAGTCTTTCAAGTACCCAGTATAATAGATTAAAAAAAACCATCAGAACACATTACCCGAAATTTCAAAAGACTGAAGACAACATAAAAATTCTAAGATGTTTAGGTGGAAGGGAAAATCACAGGATTTTGAATAGTAATGGAATTGGATTTCCTGGCAACAATTTGAAAAGCTAGAAAATAACAAAAAAAAAAAGGTCTTCAAATTTATGAAAGAAAATTATTTCTGACCTGGAAATATATAGCCAGTCAAACTTTCACTTGTTTTGGGTGAAATGAAATCATGTTCAGAGATTCACATATCAGAAATCCTTCCTCAATAAATTACTAGATCTTGTATTTTACCTTGGATGTTTTATTCCAGTAAGCCCAGAAAGAAAAAGACATGGGACTCAGAAAATAGGAGATGTAACACAAGAAAGAAATGGAAAATTCACAGAATAATAGTGAAGAGATATTTTAGGATAGCAGATACACATCAGATCTAGAAAAACAAACATTACAGACAAGAACAAGAAAATACAAGTGTTCCTGAAGGATTATTCCAGGGGTAAAATGAGAGATTATATTCACTTGACTATATCAAGAGGAAATAGAGAATTGAATTAATGAAAGGTACATAGAAAAATAAAGCAAAGAAAAAGTAAGGAAATTCTTAAAGAAACAAAAAAATGCACAAGAAATAAAATGTGATCAAATTATCACATATGACTATATACTACTATATATGACTATATATGTGACTATAGTAGTATATATGTAGTAGTAGTAGTAGTAGTCATATATATATATGACTATAGTAGTACTATAATTTGATCACATTTTATTTCTTGTGCATTTTTTTGTTTAAGAATTTCCTTATTTTTTCTTATTTTTTCTTTTTTTATAAATAAGGAAATAAGAATTTCCTTATTTATAAATATTATTATATTTATTAGAAATAAATTTCTAATAATTTATTAGAAATGAGATACCAAAATTATCAATGGGTGCAGAAGAGTGTTAAAGAGATGGTAAATGAATGGCCTGAGAGAGGAAGATGTTACTATATAAGGAGACCATCAAAGGAAGAGAGGTTTTACAGGAGAGAAGAATAATAGTTTTTAGAGAGCAAAGGGGATAACGATTCCACTTTTCAGTCCTGAAGTATTTATGGGATGAGAATGTCAGCATGCTCCACTTTTAAAGGCTACAAGTGAATCAAGTTTCAGTTGAGACTATGAGGGAGCATTTGGTGAAGACAAATTCAGTGGAATTGTCGATCATGATATAAGACATATTCTGAGTTCAGATGGAGTAGAGAAGAGAGAAATTGGGCCAGGGGAAAACTTCAGTACATTGTGGGGATGAGAGAAGCAACAGAAAAGATGACCAGAAGAGCCTAAGTTTTGGGACAATGAAATGGAAAACAGTCTTAAGTGAATGGAGCTCCAAAAGTTTCAGTGGACAGTGGACCCTCTGGCCAAATGGTTTAGGTACAAGCCTGGATAGTCTTTTTCCTCTTAATTTATATTTAAAAATTTACAGTGGCGGCAACAGACAGGTATAAAGAAATAGTTACATGGTTCGACACAATAGGGTGAGTGATAGGCACTGGGCAACACAGGCATCAGAAGTCGATTGTGTATTCATCTGTGGGTCAGAGAGGCAGACAGGACATGACATTATAGCTGTGTGGTTGATGTGACTACCAGTGACTCAAATTAAAAACCTGGGAACTAGAGAGTATTGTGATAAGTGAAATAAGTCAATCAGAGAAAGACAATCATCATATGCTCTCCCTGATATGAGGAATTAGAAAGGCAGGGTGGGGGGTCATGGGGGTTAGGGAGGGAAAAAATGAAACAAGATGGGACCTGGGAAGGAATACAAACCATAAGAGATTCTTAATCTCAGGAAACAAACTGAGGGTTGCTGGGTGGTAGGGGGAGGGATAGGGTGGCTCATCATCACTTAGCTTTACAACTGTAATAACTACCACAGACATTTACTAGGTGCCTAAGTATGTCAGATATTTACTAGATGCATTTACTTGCTACCTAATATATGCCAGGTCCCAGGTAGAGACTGAGAAACCACCAACCCATAATCAGGGATTTCAAGTAAGATCAACTAAAATAAGCATTAAAAAACCTTGAGATTCAGGCTCCTAGAAATGTGAAGTGTAGGAGTTCAAGAGATAGAAAGTAATGAAGAAAGGTTATTCTTTTAATGATTTTGGTTGGCTTTCTACAGAATGCCAAGTGCAAATAACCATCTGAAAGTGCTGACTTATGAACCTGTCCTCAAAATATCATTTTATTAATTTTGGAAGTTAAAGAAAGGATAAGGAGGTTTGGGCTGAATTTCCAACAATTCTTAAACATTTTCTACTCCCTTCCTTCCAAATTTGACTTAACCTAAGCAATTTAAAACACAAAATGCTATGTTGTTTTTATAAACTAACACTACTTTCTAGTAATAAACTTATGTTGGTAAGTCAAATAAATTAACCAAAAAAGCTCATGTTTCAAATTAATGCTCATTTAGTACTACTCTGTAGCCAGCAAACTATACCATGTCTACGAATTCAAAAATGAATAAGACCAAGATATTTTCTTCAAAGAACTTACCTCAGAGGAAAATAGAACATGTAATTGGGAAGCAATGTGATTAGTGTTCTGGGAACTCAGAGGAAGACTCCAATCATTCTTCTTGGAAAGACATTCACAGAAGTAGTGACCTTTTAGTTAGAATGACAAGTTTTTCAAATAAATTGTCAATAGCTGATGGTGGTTGGGAGGGAGGGAGGAGAGCCCTAAATATATTCATTTATTCATTTATGAATTCATTTTTTGTTTGTATGTTTGTTTCTTTTTAGTTTCAAGTTTTTATTTAAATTCCAGTTAGATAACATACAGTGTAATATTAGTTTCAGGTATAGAATTTAGTGATTCAATACTTATATATTACACCCAGTGCTCATCACAGCTGGTGCCCTCCTTAACACCTATCACCCATTTAACTCATCTTCCCACCCACCTCTCTTCTAACAACCCTTGGTTTGTTCTCTATAGTTAAGAGTTTATTTCTTGGTTAGCTCTCTCCTCCCCACCCCGCTCTGCCATGTTCATTTGTTTTATTTCTTAATTTCCACATATGAGTGAAGTCATATGGTATTTGTCTTTCTCTGACTGACTTATTCCACTTAACACAATAGTCTGTAGCTCCATCCACGTCATTGCAAATGGCAAAGTTTCATTCTTTTTGATGGCTGAGTAATATTCCACTTTGTAGATACACACCACATTTTCTTTATTGATTCATCAGTCATTTGAGCTCATTCCATAATTTGGCTATTGTTGATGCTGCTGCTATAAATATTGGTGTGTACTTATCCCTTCAAATTAATATTTTGTACCCTTTGGGTAAATACATATTAGTATAATTGGTGGGTTGTAGGGTAGTTCTATTTCTAACTTTTTTGAGGAACCTCCATACTGTTTTCTGGAGTGGCTCCACCAGTTTGCATTCCCAGCAATAGTGTAAGAGGGTTCCCTTTTCTCCTCATCCTCTCCAACACCTGTTGTTTTCTGTGTTGTTAATTTTAGGCATTTTACTGGTATGCGGTGATATCTCATTGTAGTTTTGATTTTTATTTCCCTGATGATGAGTAATGTTTATCATCTTTTCATGTTTCCATTAGGTATCTGGATATCTTTGGAAAAATATCTATTCATGTCTTCTGCCCATTTTTTAACTGTAATATTTGTTTTTTGAGTGTTGAGTTTTATAAGTTCTTTATAGATTTTGGATACTAGCCCTTTTTCATATATGTCATTTGCAAATATCTTCTCCCATTCTGTAGGCTGCCTTCTAGTTTTGTTGATTGTTTCTTTTGCAGAAGCTTTTTATTTTGATGAAGACCCAATAGTTTATTTTTGCTTTTGTTTCCCTTGCCTCTGGAGATGTGTCTAGTAAGAAGTTTCTACTGCCAACATCAAAGAGGTTACCGCCTCTTTGTGTTCGCCTCTAGGATTTTAATGGTTTCCTATCTCTGGCGTAGGCCTTTCATCCACTTTGAATATATTTTTATGTATGGTTTCACAAAGTGGTCCAGTTTCATTCTTTTACATGAAGACATACAATTTCCCAATACCATTTGTTGAAGGGACTATTTTTCTTCCTGCTTTGTTGAAGATTAATTGACCATATCGTGTGAGTCTATTTCTGGGTTTTCCATTCTGTTCCATTGATCTGTAGGTCTGTTTTTGTGTCAGTACCATACTGTCTTGATCCTTACAGCTCTGTAATATAACTTAAAGTCTGGAATTGTGATGCCTCCAGCTCTTCTTTTCTTCTTCAAGATTGCTTTGAATTTTGGGGGTCTTTTATGATTCCATACAAATTTGTTTATTTCACTCTACATTTGTTATTAAATATTTACTGTATGTCAAGCTATAAGACAAATGCAAAATAAATAAAACATAGTTCCTACTCTCAAAAGACTTAGCGTCTAGAAGAATAACATGAAAATCAATAGATTTAATGAAGTGTTGTAAGTGACATGGTATAAGCCTGTGCAAGATTTCATGGCATTTGGTCAGTTTAACCTAGAGAAAGATATTATTGGAATTTCTACCATGATCATAAGTTGCTTTCTACCATTAAAATCAAACGATTCATAAAGATATGTTCTCATTCTGAAGCAAAAAAACAATCCATCTCTAATCTGTATCTCCAATAGAATAGAAGCTTCATGAATACAGGGACTTTGTTTAATTCATCACTCTATCCCAGTAACTAGATCAGTGCTTGGAACATAGGGGTTATTTAATAAATATATGTTCATTAGTGGATTGAATTTATAGGCCAAAAAGAGGTCATCATAAACCTTAGAAGTGAAACTTGAATATTTTTACAGAAATGGAAAAAATATAATTTTTCCAACAAATTCCAGATATTTCTGTTCTGCCATGTAATTTGTGTAAAATTAAAAAAAAAAACATTATAGTTCTGTGTATCAAGTAAGCATGGTAATTGCATTGCACTGAGTCAGGATTGTATTCTGGGGAGATTCTGCCATTCCAAAACTGTGTGATGATGGGAAATATCTTAACCTCTCTGAATTCCATATCTTTATTTGTTAAATGGAAATAAAACCAATCTCACATACCTTGCAGGGCTGTTCAAGTATTAAATGATGTAATGCATGTACATGTTCTATATAAACTTGAAAACATTATATAATTATAAAACGTATACTAAAATTAAATTTCTAAGGTTTTAATATTACAGGAATGCCCTCCAAATTCAGTCAATTAAGCATGGTTTGTTGGTTTTTTTTTCTGTTTTTTTCTCTAGTGCAGTGCCTGGAGATGACCACCAAACGGAAAATCATCGGCCGACTGGTGCCGTGCCGATGTTTCCGAGGTGAAGAAGAAATCATCTCAGTTTTAGACTACTCCCACTGCAGTCTTCAGCAGGTGCCAAAGGAGGTCTTTAACTTTGAGCGGACGTTAGAGGAGCTTTATCTAGATGCCAATCAAATTGAAGAGCTACCCAAGGTAATCTTTGACAACCAAAAATATACACCATAAATGAGTATTTTATGATATCCAAAACTTGGCATAATAATAATGTTAATTACAGCTTTCTTCTGCGTAATTGGCAGGTTGTTCAAACTGATATAACTTTCCCCAGTATTCTTGTTGGTACCTTTTAATACCACTTCATTTGTAACTTCATGTGATGTGTTAATGACCAATTGAGCTCCATGAAAATCATCATTTTATGAATTATATCTTATTTTATTTATTTTTAAAAGATTTTATTTTTCACTTATATGAGAGAGAGAGAGAGAGCACAAATGGGGGGTAAAGCAGAGGGAGAGGGAGAAGCAGACTCCCTGCTGAGTGCAGAGCCCAGTACAGGGATCTATCTAAGGACACTGGGATCATGACCTGAGCCTAAGGCAGAGGCTTAATTGACTGGGCCACCCAGGTGCCCCTGAATTACACCTTATTTTAATTGAAAATGGCTTCCATGAAAATATAGATTGAGATCAATATCAGTGAGTTGAGTTCATTAGCTTATATTTGGAAAATGATGGAAAGATATGACACTGTATTCCAGAAGTGAAATTTTTATCATTAAGGAGACATTGTTTTAAAACCTTTAATTGTTATGTTCTAAGTCTGAGAAATGCATACACACATGCACTGTTACATGTTTAATACTATTATGAAAAACATGCTGTTATTTCTGGAATTTGGAATTTTTTATTATTACAGTCATTACTGAATATATGGCATGTAAGTATAAACAGAGTAGAGCTAAAAATTTAACTAATATCAAATTTTGCACACACACTGCCATTATGACATTGTGCTAGGCAAAGAAAATCTCTCCTGTCTCCTGTTCTCCACTGCAGAAAAGACTAGATGATAAAAGATTAGCTAACACAGACCAAGCCACACAGCAGAGAGGTTCAAAATCTAAACCACTATATATTAATGACCATCGAAATAAATGACTCACATTAAATAGTAGGCATAGCATTTACTTGTGAAGGATTTACACAGTGGCTCAGAGGGAAAAAATGTCTTACTACACATTTCCATTGAATATGCTAAAAAATGCATATTTAAATACCCAGAAACCAGGAAAAGAAACTTCCATAATAAAAACTCACTTCATTATCAAATTCTGAGAATAATGTGCTGATCAAACCAAATTATGAATAATTGTTTTCACTTAGGATTATAAATTATAAATTATGAATTATAATTATAATTATATCATATAGAATTATATATAATATATAATTATATTAATTATTATTAATATAATACTTCAGAGGCAGGAACTATTTAATTTGTACTCCAAAACAAATATACTTCATTTTTGACAACCCAACTATATAATGTTGTCTTAGATTTGGGGTCAGGAGATCTGGGTCAGGCCTAAAAAAATTTTAACTGTATTGATTGCCATGTAGATGCATATCAAGAAGAGGCTGGCATGAAATGGGCTGTTTCTCCCAAAGACTACGAACTTCTTGAGGGCAGAGATGTCATCTTACTCATCTTTGCCTCCTTGTACACGTTACAACTTTCACATAATGGATATTCAATCTCTTTCTTGTCCTGCCAGGTAGAACAATGAAGAGAACTTCATATACTATAGGACTTGATTAGCAAAATGGTGTAAAGTTTAAGTGACTCACAAATGTGACATTTAGCTCTAATTTAGAAAAATAAATATTTTTTTAGAGCAGCCTCATCTAATGTTGCCAGATAAATAAAGGACATCCACTGAAATTTAAATTTTAAACTAAAACCCAGAATTTTTGGCATAATTATGCCCCCAATATTGCATTTGATATATTAAAAAAAATAGTTATTTAACTTGGCATGCTGTATTTTTATCTGCTGAATCTTGGGAGCCCTAAACCAATCTAGTTATTTAACGTCTTTTTCTAGAGCTATGCAACAAATTCTGTAAGACAAATAGTAAAAAATGGTTTATCAATCAAGTATTTATTTAATATCTATATTACTACACAGTGTTTGAGGGTTTAGGCAGGTTAAAGAGAAATCAGCCTCAATCCTTATTCTCGAGGATCTAACCACCTAATCACAGAGAAAACTAAAGCATTAGTGGCAGAAGCATGATAATGTGTAATTAGAGCCAAAGAGTCAAATACTGCTGTAGAGAAGAGTTTCATTGTTGCAGGGGTGGGGGAGGACTTGACCAAAAGGTAAAGATGCAAAAATTAAGATGTTACGTATGGAGAAGGTGAGGAGAGACACAGTAGAGCTGTGAAGAGTCTGGAAATGCAGGTACACATGAGGGAGTACCAACAACATGTAAGTAGAGGAGGGAGAGCGTAGAGGACACAGATTATGAAAGGCATTGAGAATCACACAGCATTGTTTGACTCAATGAATTAGGCAGATAGTGTTATTGGAGAGTCTTATATGTCATGTATGTCACCAGTAGCCTATGTAAGCTTGGATTAACGGTACATAAAAATAATACAAGTGAACCAGAGACAATTTAATTTCCCAGTGTGTTGAATTGAGGAGAAATTGTTATCTTTTATTATTGTTATGCTTTATATATTTCAAAGATCTTTCACATAATCTCTCAAGGTTTCTTTGAGTTCCCAAATTCAAGGTGTTGCTTTCATAAAACAGCCCTGTGTTACTTTCTTCTAATGTATTTGATATTGAGATACGATCTAAGTTATCTGAAATTGAGACATGATTATAACAGTACCTGGATATATTTGTGCATATTAGAAAAACAGGAAGTCAAACAAAAGCTCTCTGTTTTTCTGAGAAGGATAAGAAAGTTTCAACTTGTTCTTACGTTTCATTGGCCTTAATTGTGTTATATGTTCATTGCTGATCCAATCCCTTTGCTATAGAATCCACAATGACAAGATATATGAGATTACTTTGATTGAATTAAACACTAGTAGGCCACCTCTGTGGATTTGTGATTGCTGGTCACAACATAAAGGGAAGGAGTACAAGGACTGTAGGGAGATTACCACAGTGTACACTACAAACAAAATGTTATATAGTCATTGTTTCCTGAGGAAAAGTAGATGAAGTATTGACTCTCTAGGGAGTTTAATCTTTAAATTTAAATTAAATAATTTTTTTTTGTCTGCCATTTTATTTCACAGTTTTCTTTATGTTTCCTTGGCATTGTTACCGTGGTAATTCCAAATTTGTTGAGTAAATGAGATAGTTATTTGTATTTTTGACATTATATTACGGAAAGAATTACCTTTGTAATTTTTAAAAAAAATTTTTCTTTCTGATATTTTATTCAGAGCCTATTCTAGGTGACCAAGAATTACTACTCTAAAATGTTATACAACAGGTATAGAATAGAGTGAAGGTTAATGACATTAGAAAAAGATATGTCAAGACTGTGTCAGAAAAGATGCAAAAATAGAAATGAAAGAACAGGAAGGTTTTTGATTAGGAATGGTTCAATCTGTGTTACTTAATTTGCTATATAGTAAAAGGTAAAAATACAAAATGACATGCCTTTCATGCAATAATAGAAAACCTGCACAGCTTATAATTTAGTACTGTTTTGCTTGTTATTTTGAACCAGGAACTTAAAATTATAGACAGAATAATAGACCATAACATATTATATGTAAAGTAGTGTGGGCAGACAAAAGTTAAAATAAAAAGGCAATAAAGAGAAAAATTGCTGAGAAACTTCTTGAAACAGAAGAGGAAACTTAAAAAAAAAAAAGAAAAGAAGTAATTTGGAAAAGCTAATATGTGACCAAAATTGAGAGACATAGAGAGTGAATTTGACAGATGAGGTCAATTTAACCACATGTAAAAGGGGATGGAACAAAATCTGAAGGTAGCAACCTTAGAAAACTTTCTCCATACTAAACTTTACAATCTACCCTTGAGACATTTTATTTTTTATTTTTTTATTTTTTTTTAAAGATTTTTTATTTATTTATTTATTTTGACAGACAGAGATCACAAGTAGGCAGAGAGGCAGGCAGAGGGAGAGAGAGGAGAAAGCAGGCTCCCTGCTGAGCAGAGAGCCCAATGTGGGGCCCGATCCCAGGACTCTGGGATCATGACCTGAGCCGAAGGCAGAGGCTTTAACCCACTGAGCCACCCAGGCGCCCCCCTTGAGACATTTTAGAGACTAAGAACCTGACCTTTGGACCCAGACAAACGTGGGATTAGATTTTAGCACTGCTATTTGGTTGGTAAGATATTTTATTTTCTGGGAGTCTCAGTTTCTTCATTAGCAAAAATGGGAAAATAATAGAGGTTGCTAGTGATTAGATAGATGATGGGCAGATAAATAGATAAGTGCGTACTGGGTGAGATGATGCATATGGAATACCTGGAATAAAGAAATACGCAATGATCAGTAGTCATCATTCTCCCATCACTGATGAAGGATAATCCCCATGTTAATTATCCTGAGTAAAACAAAAGTAAGATTTTGGTAACATCCCAAGATAGTTCTGGGCATTGGATCTCTAAAAAAAAAAAAAAAAAAAATCGTGTGGCATGACTTTATCTCTAAAATCTCCAAAGACAACTTCTAAGAAATCAATTCCCCGTCTGTAATGGGTGTAGGTTTTTGACTCTACCAGCTGCACCAACACATTTGTGATAACACCATGGTTTACACAGAAAATTTCCCTGGCTCAAAGATATCACAATGTTGTATTATATTTGAATAGATGCAACCTTGGAGATTGTTTAATATAGCCCTCAATTATTACTAATAAGCAAACCCAGGCCAGAAAAGTTAATTAGCTTCTTTTAGGACACATGGGATGTTAGGTTCCTATCCAAAATTATTACCAAAGACTGTGCATTCATTAGGATAGAATAGGCTATGCTACAGTAACAAGTCAAAAGCTCAGTGTGTAACTGAACAAAAAAATTTCCCAATTTTATCCCTGTACACACAGTGGCCATGACTACTGGGGAAAACACAAGTAACTTCTAGGCAAGTTCCTATGGTGGGTTTGTACTATCATTTTGCTTTTTATAGTTTAATTATTTGTTTCTCAGCAATTTTCTTTTTCCTTTCTTTCTGAGGGACATTATCTTGTCTCCTGGTTTTAATTCTCACCTCTAAGTAGATAACCCTTAAATCCATCTCCAACTCTGACCTCTCTCTTGAGTTCCATCACATTTTGCTTATTCATCTGTTGAATACCTCCATGTGGACAGACATTTTTATTTGATATATAAATGTCTAAAACCAAGCTAATAATTAGAATGTGTTCAGAGAAGTGTAACTAAGATGGTGATAGAAAGCATGTCTTTGAAAAATGGTCAAAAAAATTTGGAAACTTGTCTTAGAATAACAGAACTTTAAGGCAAAGTATATGAATTCCTTTAACATATTTGAAGAATCAGGGTAGTAACGCCAGAAGCATAGTTCCTTGTGCAGAGAGGGCATGCCTTAATAATCTAAGGAGCTTAGTACAAACCCACCATAGGAACTTGCCTAGGAGTTACCTGTGTGACTGGGATAAAATTGGGAAATTTTATAATGCTCATGTAGGTAAAAACTCCATGAGTAAGAGAAATATGGAATCTCAATTAATTTTTTATTATGTTTTTTATTAATTATTTTTATTGACATACAATGTATTATTTGCCCCAGGGGTATAGGTCTGTGAATCATCAGGCTCACACACTTCATAGCACTCACCATATGACATACCCTCCCCAATGTCCATAACTCAACCACCTCTCCATAACACCCCTTCCCCCAGCAACCCTCAGTTTGTTTTGCGAGATTAAGAGTCTCTTATAGTTTATCTCCCTCCTGATCCCGTCTTGTTTCATTTTTCTCCTTCCCTACCCCCCAAACCCCGCACTCTGCCTCTCAAATTCCTCATATCAGGAATCCCAATTAATTTTGATCTGGATGCCTATAGCTTACAAAAACCTATTGGCTCATAATGAATAAAAGGTTATAGCCTCAACTGAGTGGTGCTATCAAAGCTAATTATAGAAATTTCCAATCTTCCAAGTCATTTAAAATTTAAGGTCATTTTACTTGTAAAATATGAGTTTTATATAGGAGAAAGGAGAGGTTCTAGCTTCCTATCAGAATGCCATATGACACTCAGAGGGACTCAATACAGGTGAGATACAGGGAAGTCATACAACTATTTTTAAATAATTAGGAAGAATACCAAAGAAGCAAGTATTCATTTGAATATTTAACTATACATTCTCAAAACTTGCTTATTTTCTAGGGCATATTGATAATGTCTTCATCTGGCCTCTGTTGCCTCAGCCTGATACGGATCAGTAGATCCCACACTTCTGGATTTCAAAATCCAGCGAAGTGTGGGAACTGACATTCCCTTTCTTTTGCTAAATAAGCATTTTATTTATTTATAATTTTTTAAAGATTTTATTTATTTATTTGACAGAAAAAGAGTGAGCACAAGTAGGCAGAGTGGCAGACAGAGGGAGAGGGAGAAGCAGGCTCTCTGCTGAGCAGGGAGCCCCATGCGGGACTCGGTCTCCGGACCTTGTGATCATGACCTGAACCAAAGGCAGACACTTAACTGACTGAGCCACCCAGGCGCCCCTAAGTAAGCATTTTAAAAAGTCTCATGCAAAACTTATTAATTTACTGTAAAAGAATACTTTCATAGCCAAATGTGGAAAACATTCATAAACACAAATAAATGGTATTCCTTCACAAGAAAGATAGTCAGTAAACTTATACTCTTTATAAAAAATAAAGCAGTTTTATTGAGATAAAATTTACATACCTATCAAATTCACCCTTACAAAGTATGTACAGTTTAGTGGTTTTATTATATTTGCAGAACTATAATGCCATCACCACTGTCTAATCATAGAAAATTTTAATTAACCCCCTGCCCCGAAACATACTATACCTATTAGCAGTCACTCCACGTTCTCTGCTTCCCCTAGTCCCTGAAAATCTCTTTCTTTATGGATTTGCTTACTTTAGACATTTCATATAAGTGGGATCATACAACATAGGGCCTTTTGTGACTGGCTTTTTCCACTTAGCATAAGGTTTTCCAGTTTTATCAACCTTGTAGCATGTATCAGTTCTTCATCCCTTTTTATTGCCAAATAGTATAACTTTGTATGGATATATCATATGCCACATTTAAAAAATAAGATATAACACCTTTTGAAATGCAGCCAAATTGCTAAAAACATTTTTCTGTAATGCATGTGTGTAATTATTTTCTCTATACAAATGCATCAGTTTGGAGCTTTATAATCCATAGTACACATGACATTGAGCTCCAGAATCCAATCTCTTTCAGTATTTTGTTTTTAATTAAGCAGTCGTTTAAATTCAAGCTCATAGAGGTATATAGAAAAAAATGAAAGTAAACTCTTAACAATATACATGCAATGTAAGATATA
Organism: Enhydra lutris kenyoni; assembly: GCF_002288905.1. NCBI lineage: Eukaryota > Metazoa > Chordata > Mammalia > Carnivora > Mustelidae > Enhydra > Enhydra lutris. The sequence goes on from NW_019154093.1 coordinate 37,556,252, forward strand.
GTCAGTAAACTAACAGTAAGGGATGCCAGAAAAAAATGCCTCCCATATCTACAGTTGCTTCTCTGGGGAAACAGACAGACACTGGGGAGCTAGGAGCCAAGCAAAGGCTGCATTAAAAACCATTGCTTGGTGGCCACTGCTCCATGGTTTCCACTCATACAAGGTTGTGTAACTGAAGCATTGGTCATCCAATATGAAGCAGTCAGGAATTTATCAAAGGAAGGATATTTTAGACTGATGAAAATTTTGCCATGGCGTGGCTCCAGTCACTGAGCCATGAATAGCAGAAATCCTCATTGACTCTTCAGAAAATAAATGAGCAGCAAAAATGCACCTGAATTGTGCCAGCAGCCAGCAGGTAAAATAGAGCTCAAAGTTAATGACCGGCAAATGGGCTATGACAACTGTATTGTAGCTGTTTGTCCTGAGCCTATACAGAAAAGCCAAGCAAACTCTGTGCACAGAGACTTGGCCCCGGCTTTTCCCTCTGCCACCATTCTACATGGCCTGTGCCTTCTTCATTTCCTTCAGTTCTCTACTTAAACATCACCTTACCAGAGTTTTTCCCATTATCTTATATGAAATAATAACACCCACCACCACCACCACTGTTCCCCCCAACAAAATTTAAGACTTAGGTGTATCTCTGGATTTCTTATACAATTCAGCTGTGTTAACCAGGATTCAAATACTGCCTTAATACTTTATCATTGTTATAAAACAGCATAGATAGCTTCCTCCAATATGATATCTGTTATTTTACAAGGAATAAGACTTTTGACAGTGGCCAAAGGTAAGAAAGGACAGGAAAAGTTAGAGCGTATCAGCACAGGACACAGAAAATAAAACTCTCTCATTTAATGGTGGTTTGTTTAATTTTTGATGCAATTCTGGTGGGGTTGAAGTGAGGCGGGATAATTTTTGTGCCTCCTCTGCAATCCATGACCTAATACCATGCATTCTGCATTTTTTTTTAACCTATCAAACTCTGAGTACTTTGTCCATATAGATTAGATCTGCTACATGATATTTTCTCAAGTTAAGGAATGTATCCTCTGACTTTAAAACAAAGGGAACAAAGGAAGGATGTCATGGGGCATACTTTTACATGTATGGGGATGGAGAAGGAATAAATCCTTTAATATCTCTTTCAAACTTAGTGTCTTGTGATTCACTCACTTGAGATTCCTTTTATTTATTTTATAATATAATTTAATTCTATCTAAGAACATTATTTATTTATTTATTATTTGACACAGAGAAAGAGAGAGAGAGTACACACAAGGGAAGCTTCAGGCAGAGAGAGAGAGAGAGAAGTAAGCTTCCCGCTGAGGAAGGAGCCCTATGCTGGGCTTGATCCCAGAACCCTGGGATCATGACTGAGCCCAAGGCAGGTGCTTTACCGACTGAGCCACCCAGCGGCCCCAAGATTCCTTTTAAATAGATAAAAATGAGGGGCACCTGGGTGGCTCAGTTGGTTAAGCCTCTGCCTTCAGCTCAGGTCATGGTCTCGGGGTCCTGGGATCGAGCCCTGTGTTGGGCTCTCTGCTTGGCAGGGAGCCTGCTTCCCCCCCTCTCTCTGCCTACTTGTGATCTCTCTCTCTGTCAAATAAATAAAACCTTTAAAAAAAAGAAGGGAAGAAAAACATAGATAAAAATGATAAGCCTTTGAAGGAAGCATTATGACAGAGTAGTGACTGCTATCACTGGTTAGTATCATGTAAGTACTACAATACAATGTAGAGAGGTCTGGAGAAAGAGGTCCTAGGTTTAACACAAGTTCTGATACTAATTAACCATGAAACTTCAGACATATTATTTAACCTCTTTGAACTTTAGCTTCTTCATGTGCAATAGAGGCTAACAAATTTGCTTCTGTTCATTTCTAAAGATTGTGGTAAGGATCAAATAATACAAAGTATCTGAAAACAGTAGAATGAAAAATAACTCTTGAGTTAAGAGAAATGGCTTATTTTGGTAAAGATGAATATTTATTGAAATATATCATGGGCTCATTAATTTAATAGGATACTAGAGAACTTTACATGGGAAAACGTTGAGAAATAAGAGAGCTCTGGATTGCTGCACAAAATCTTCAGCACAGTAGCAGTATGGGCCACATGCTGCTGCTCTTGTGGGGAATGCAATCTCCAGACAACCCCATGTAAACATGTTGCCTCCCAATTAATACACTATGAGAGATGTCCTCAAAAGAAAGGTCAAGGTTCTAATGGAAGGAGAGGAATGGATGCTCAACAAGCAAAAAACAGTGTCCTCCAATGTTATACATATCATATATCTTCAATTTAATTGTTTCTTTTTACTTCTTATTCACTGATATTTGCTGTCTCTAATTTAGGAGTCTGAGGGCATGTTTCTCTCAGGCCTTTAAATAAAATTACTTGAAATCAAGGTCACTTGCTAGTTTTGTGAGAAATGTCATGAGATCAAAGGAGCCGCAGAAAAAATATTTTAGGGTGACAAATTTTGAGATATTAGTTCCTAATTCTGATTTTAGTTTATCAAAACTTGAATGATAATTGATTTTTTTCTTCTCAAAAAGAATCTCTCAAAGTGAAAGGCACTGCTTGCATCACTATAGTTGCTGATTAAATAATTGTCATGATTGAGAAATATGAAAAACCTGGCTCTAGATTAAACATGGCCTAAATTTACGAGTGGAAAACATGAAAACTGCTACTTGTTTAATAAAGTTGCCCCATTTTTTAAAATTGCATATTAATAAATATTCCTTAAGTGTCTGTCTTTCAGAAACTCAGAATTATCCAGAACCTTGGCATTTTACATAAGGAGCACCACATATATTTATGGAAGGTTCTCCTAAGACCCTGGGCTTAAATAAGGAGGGGGGCGGAAAAGACCTTTTCCACTCTGTTGCTCCCTCAGATATTCATGGTACATCACTCTTCTCTGGTGCCAAAGGTATAGAATTTATCTGAGTATAGAAAACCACCTCCAGAATGAAACTCATGTGAGTGATGCATACATAATCAAAATTTGACTCTGTTTAATCTCTTGCCTGAAGCATCTTTCTCTAAATGTGTTCTTCTATTGCAATTATTTTGGCATTCAAATGCATAGTTTTTTTTTTTTCCAATAAATAAACACTGTAGGTGGACTCCATAGGGGCTCAAGAAAAAGTGAGATGAAGAACAAATTTTGTAAAAAAAAAAAAAAGTTTATATGTGGAAAATTTTAGATCATTTTTGTCTTACTCTGAGTTCTATTTTTGTTTAATGTTTTACTGTTTCAAAGGTTTATAGTATCAACATCTCTTATTCATGCGTCAGTGAAAAACTAGGACATCCAGAGTACCCCAGTCATTTTTTGAACTCTTTTACAGTCTTCCAACTGAAATCTTACTCATCATATCATTTTTTTCATCTAATCATTTATTTCTATCTTTTACCCAGTATAAAATCTTGTTGAGATCTGATAAACCAACCCATTTGCTGATTTTTACTGCCAACTTTTTTGAAATGGTATAAAAAAACAAATATTAGGTAAAATATATTCATTAATTTGTTCATTCATCCAGCAAACATTTCTTGAGTACCAGTTTTGTTGAGACAACTGTTCTAGGTACCAGAGATACATTATTGAGCAAAACCTGCAAGTTCCTATTTTCACAAAATCTACATTGCTGCGAAGAGAGAATGGAAGTAATTTTTAGAAGAAAATGTTAGATAATAGGAAGTGCCATGATGAAAATAACGAGGACAGTTATGTCGAGTTTTAGATGACAGAGAGGAGTCAACTATGCTCATATGAGAAAGACCATTCCTGGGAGAAGTAATGCTCTAGGGCAGGAATGAGAGTGGCATGTTCAAGGTACAGAAAGAAGGTAGGGGTATAAGGAGTGGGAGGAAGGACAGTGCAAGATGCAGATGCAGGAGGAGAGGGAGGTAGGTAGTGGGGCTAAATCATGCAAATTCAGGTGAGATAGGGAAGAACTTAAGATTTCATAGTAAGTAAGATCAGGGGCCACTGAAGGATTTTAAGGAAAAGGGTGATGTGAAATAACTTATGTTTGTAAAATACCACTCTGGCTGCAATGTGGGAATACACTGTGGCTAGTGGAGAGTGAAGGTGAGATTAGAGGCTGCAGTAATCATTTAGGTGAAAAGTTGGTGGCTTCAGCTAGGTTGAGAGTAGTGGAGAAAAAGCATTTTAGACTAAGCTTTATCAGTAAAGTTAATAGGATTTGCTAATTGCATGGATTTGAGAGATTGGAGAGAAGGACTTGCATAGAGATTTAGAAAGAGTTGCTTTTGCTAAAGGAAAAGAACAGGGAGAGAAAAGGCAGCTGTGGATATAGAAGGAAACCATGTGTTGTTGTCTTGGAAGCCAGAAGAGAACAGAAAGTGTTTTAAGACGAGGGAGTGGTAAACTAAGAGATTGGCTAAAATGACAGAGGAGAGACCAATGTATCTGTTAGTGTGGAAGTAATTCGTGACTCTGATAAAAGTTGTGGGGCAAAAACCCAATGAAGTGAATTGAAAAGAAAATGGTGGAGATAAACTTCTTTCTTAAAAGGTTATACTATGAGGGAGAGCAGAGAAATGAGACCAGCTAGAGAGAAATTTGAGGTTAAGATAAATATTTTGGGGGTACCTGGGTGGCTCAGTGGGTTAAAGCCTCTGCCTTCTGCTCAGGTCATGATGGGATCTAACCTGGCATCTGGCTCTCTGCTCAGCAGGGAGTCTGCTTCCCCCACCCCCAACCCCTCTCTGCCTGCCTCTCTGCCTACTTGTGATCTCTGTCTGTCAAATAAATAAATAAAATGTTTAAAAAAATAAATATTCTGTTTGTTTGTTTGTTTCCAAGGTCAATGACATTAAGTCACATTTGTACACTAATGAGAATAAATTAGAAAAAAATAATTCCAAGTCCTGAAAGCGAAAGGACATATAGGATTTACAGAATGCATGAAGGGGTTGCTTTGAGAGGCACAGGCATGCTTCCTCCATTTTAATGAGAAAGAAAGAAGGAAATATAGGTACAGATGATAGTTTGTAGGACTTGAGGGACAGGAACGATATTGAAATTTGGTTCAAATGGTAGAGGTCTCAATGTGTTAAAGAAATGCTTGAACCATTGAATTAATAGCATCGGAAGTGTCAATCCTTTGTTGAGCTGAAAGGGTGGAAGAATGGGGGTAAATATTTCAGATTACAGAGGAATATAATTTACAAAGGGAATTGAGGGCCTTAAATGTATAAAGTAGCTATATTTTGTAAAGTTTTTTCTTGACATGGTGAATAGTTCAAAAGCAGATGTAAGAGGCAGGATAAAATTACATTAGCTTAGGTGCCTGGACCACTGTGCTAGCTGTGGAAACAGAAAAGAAGAAAACAAGTGACAGAGCAAATAAAGAGAAAGCAGGAAGTATAATGGATATTTATTGAGCACCTGCTTCATATGCAATAATAGCTATTTTGTCCTCAGCACAATCTTGACAAACAGGTTTTGTTTTCTACATTTTAAATGTAAGGTTGAAGAATTTACCAAAGGTTGTACAACTAAAAAATACAAATTTGGCCTATATCACTCCAAATCCTTTTCCGTTCACTAATCCAAAGGAAGACCTTTCAGAATTTGGCATTTTACTCGATTCAGGGATGAACAAAGAGAGATTAAAGATGGTAAGATTTTCATCCTGGAGACTTGGGAAAGTAACACTATTAAAAAATATATTGGAAGTGGTTACTATGTAGAAAAACATGACAAATTGTGTTTTAGAGGCATACTATGTGCTATCAGCTAAGATTCTCAAAAAGATAAAAGAGAGTGATAGATCTGAAACAGCCTCATCAGATCAAGACTAGAAATACATATTTATTATTTACCCAGAGATCTGAAACAAGCAGCCATGTTTTGCTTGGCCTGCCTATTCTTTTTTTTTTTTTTTTCTTTTTTCCTTAATGAATTAGTGGTCGATTTATAAAATACCAGATTTTATCAAAAAGTCCAGATTCCGGGCTTATCTCTCTCTCTTTTTTTTTTTTTTTTGAAAGAAGAAGGGAGTCCATATTCCTAATTGGTAACAATTAAGTAGAACTGAGGATTGTTCGGCTCTTTTGATGAAACAGATCTAGTTTGGCACAGATTCCACCCAAGCTGCCCCCAACACTAAAATTATCTATCTAGCTCCTACAGAAAATTGGAGTTTGCAACCTACTATAGATATTTATTAATTTTTTCATGAAAAAACATTTACTTTGTACCTGATACTTCCCTAGTCACTAGGAAAACAGCTGTTGAACAGATGTATGTGCTCTGTAGCATGAAAGGCAGACATTGAACAAGTAATTGTATCAGGTATGCTGTTTATTATGATGGGTGGAGGAGCAGTGGGTGTTTTGGAAACATTCACTGGAGCATCTTTCCTGAGGAATGCCATTGCAATTAAGACTTTACCTTAAGTAAAGGTTCACCAGAAGAGGAGAGAGCTGTGTTTCCAGAGACAGTGCAAATGAGGCATATTTAAGGAACTGAAAAAAGTTAAGTATTGCTTAAACACAGTGCAAGAGAGACAATGAGAAACAAGGCTGGAGAGTTATGAAGGCTTTTCACACTAAGATAGGCAGTTTGAACTTTATCCTGAAATATGTGGAAATTCATTTAAGGGTCTGTTTGGCAATAGCAAGATCAGAAATACAGTTTGGAAAGTTTTAGCTGCACCAAGAATAAAAGAATAGGCCCAGAGGCAGAGAGACCATTTAGGCAAAACTTAAAGAAATCTGTGAGAGGTGATGATGACCTGGCCTCCCATAGTAACACTTGCAGCCTCCTGACAGCGCACAGAAGAACGAAGCACAAGTAAGTCAGCTGCAAGAGAATGGGAGCAAGGGATGACAGTAGAAAAGACTGTCGCCCTGAACAACTCCTCAGTCTCGTATTTATTAGAAAGTGAGTAACAATCAACAAAGAAGCCAGTGTAGATTACACATTGACCATGAGTCTTGTAGATATGTAAGAAGAAAGGCAAAATATGTCTGGTTACACAGTACATGATCTATAGCGAACAAGCTCAAATGAAAGGATTGTCAGACTAACTGCTGATGCTCTCTGGGGAAGGGGAGACGCTGGAAAAATGAAGCAGGCAACATTCCATCCTGAGCAAGCCCAGTGATCCCAGCTGTAAGGACATATATCGTCCTCTCCCCCAGAGGCCTGTTGCCAGTACATGTTTTTCTTCAGGCTGTATCTAAGCATGCTTGATAACTAGTATAGTTTCTCATAGGTTATATTTTAAACAGTACATTGTTCTGAGGGACAGTTACAAATGCTGAGGATGGAACAAAGGACATGGGTTGGAAATGCTTTTTGGAGGCAAAATTTACTGGATTTGGTCATCTGTTTCATATTTATATTTTGAGGGAAGAGGCAAAGTGAGTCACAGGTGAATCTCAGGTTTCTACCAGAGGATGTGGGAGTAAGCCAAAAGACAGAAGGTATGGAATTTGGGAAATAACCAGTTCAGAGGACTAGCAAATGAATATCTATGGAAGCCATATGCATATCACACTGAGAGAGCAAGCTGTCCAGACTGGAGCCCACTACACAGGGTGCAGGAGTGAGTTCCTCCAGAATCAAAATAAGATAAAATTTATCTGATGTGCTTTAGCATTTGGAGCTTAATTACAGAGCATTTGACAGAGCTGTTTGAGCATCTGGAAAAAATTAGGGATAAATGCATTGAAAACCAAGCAAATAAAACATGAAGCAATTTCAGCAAAAAAAAATTGCTTATGAGTAAACAACAAACAGTGTACAAATAAACATTATTAATATCAGCATTAACTACTGATTTAACAAGAACTTTGGATGTGGGTATACTGGGAAGATGAGGAAAAAGAAAGTAAGTAATGATGGGATAGTGAGAAATGATAATGGTTTTTCAACTGCCATAATATGAAATATACTTGTCACTTGAACAATAGAGAGGTTAGGGGCACCGACCCCTGCACAGTCAAAAATCCTCATATAACTTTTGACCCCCCCAAAACTTAACTACCAATAGTCTGCTGTTGACCTGAAGCCTTGCCAATAATACAAATGGTTGGTCAACATATTTTATGCTATATGTGTTACATATTGAATTCTTATAACAGAATAAGAGAAAAGAAAATGTTATTAAGAAAATTATAAAGAAGAGAAAATACTTACAAGTACTGAACTGTATTGACAAACACCCACAGATATGTGGACCTGTGCAGTTTAGCCATGTTGCTCAAGGTTAACTGTAAATAAGCAGTGTCTAAAATTGATAAAACAATAAGTAGAAATACATGTGTATTCTCTAGAAATATAGAAGAAAATAAAAGAAATAATAGCTTAAAAAGATGACAGCAACTACCTCTAGAAGGAGGCAAAGGAGAAGACAAAAAAGCAAAAAAAAAAGATTTTTGTTTTATAAAAACAAAAAGACAAAAAAACAAAAAAAGATTTTTGTTTTATAAAAAAAGATTAATTTTTAAAAAATTAGAAGAAAGAGAATTGAACTGGAAGAGAAAGCCAGGGGTTAGCCTTTTGCTGGATCTGACCATATTGTGGTCCTTTCTTTTGAAAATGATCTATAAGATGCAGTGATGAATGTAAATGTCCAGTGTTCAAGTAAATTATAAAGTATCACTTGAGAAAATTAAATGATGAAAAATTAAAAATATAAATGTAAAAAGGCAGGTCAATATCTGCTATCTATTGTTTCCATTAGTTCTTATAACAGTTGTTAACTGATTATTACATGTTTTAATGTTATTCATTTCCTGGTTCAGTCTGTGGTAGTGTGTAAAGTAGTTCTAAATCAGAGAAGGCATTTTACTAATGCAGCAAAATGGCTTCACTTCTGGAGCGGAATCAGCATTTAGGGAACTGATGGAAGATTTTGTCTCTAGAGCATAAATGAAGTTGCTTCTTCTCTTATTTTCTTGTTTTTTTAAAATATATTTATCCCAAATTTCTAGAGAAAGCATAAATTCTCTATAAACTGTTTTATTATACTCTAGAGAAATAATCCTCTGTCAGTTCCCTAAAGGCCGATTTTGTTCCATAAGTGAGTTCAAATTGCTTGTATTAGTAGAATGCCCTTTCTGATTTAGAAGCACTTCAAGATCCAATTGTTGACCAGGGAATCCTGGGAAGTCAGGCCATTCTCAGCTTGCTTTGGGGACATGGGATTACTTCAGTGTGATTATGCAGCTGAACTTCCATAGAACTAGCTTCTAGTTATATATAAAAAATGACCATGTGAACTTTTTGCATCAACATGGATGGGACTGGAGGAGATTATACTGAGCGAAATAAGTCAAGCAGAGAAAGCCAATTATAACATGGTTTCACTTACTTGTGCAACATAAGAATAATATGAAGGACATTAAGAGAAGGAAGGGAAAAGTAAAAAGGGAAATCGGAGAAGAAGACAAACCATGAGAGACTATGGACTCCAAGAAACAAATGGAGGGTTTTAGAGGGGAGGGGGATGAGGGGATGGGTGAGTCTGGTGGTGGATACTAAGGAGGGCATGTATTGCATGGAGCACTGGGTATTACATATAAACAATGAATCTTGGAACACTACATCAAAAACTAATGATGTACTCTGTATGGTGACTAATATAACATAACAAAAAAATGCATGTGCTACACTTTTCTAGAAAGACAAGTAATTAGAAAGATTTTTTAAGACAGAAACATGAATATGTTATGGAATCAAGTACAAAATTCATCTACATTGCAAAGATAACAAGTCATGTTCTCTGTGTTTTGTTGTTAGAGGTACTGTAGGGGAAGAGTTGAATAGAGCCTCCACTAGACTTCAGAGATAATGAACTGTTCCCCAACTGCTGAGAAATAATAGGAAACAAGAGAAAAAAGGACACAGATAATGTAAATTCACACTTATTGCCTGCTAGCTGGTATTACTTAACTTTGAAGGTCAGATCCAAAATTCCACTAAAACCCTCTAGTTTTTGAGAAGAAAAGTTAGAAGTAAAATGTCTGGTATAGAATGTGCTAGGCCTTTAGAATCAGGCACATTTGAATTTGAATCACAGACAGAGGAAGGTTCTCCCTTCTTGTTTTCTCCCCTATTTAAAGATCAAACATCTGCCTTGCTGGACTGTTTGGTCAGCATTTTATTTTTGTCATTTATTAACCTTGCAATTCTTCTTCATTGTTATATATTAAAAAGCAGTGTTTGTGAAGGAAATGTAAGGAAATAGTCCAGTTTCATTCTTCTGCATGTGGCTGTCCAATTTTCCCAACACCATTTGTTGAAGAGATGGTCTGTTTTCCATTGGACTTTCTTTCCTGCTTTGTTGAAGATTAGTTGACCATAGAGCTGAGGGTCCATTTCCTGGCTCTCTATTCTGTTCCATTGACTTATGTGTCTGTTTTTGTGCCAGTACCATACTGTCTTGATGATGACAGCTTTGTAATAGACACTGAAGTCTGGAATTGTGATGCTGCCAACATTGGTTTTCTTTTTCAACATTCCTCTAACTATTCAGGGTCTTTTCTGGCTCCATGTAAATTGTAGGATTATTTGTTCCATTTCTTTGAAAAAAATTGATGGTATTTTGATAGGCATTGCTTTATGTGTTTAGATAGCTTTAGATAGCATAGACATTTTCACAATATTTGTTCTTCCAATCCATGAGCATGGGAAGTTTTTCCATTTCTTTGTGTCTTCCTCAATTTCTTTCTTGAGTACTTTATAGTTTTCTGAGTACAGATTCTTTGCTTCTTTGGTTAGGTTTAGTCTTAGGTATCTTATGGTTTTAGGGACAATTGTAAATGGGATTGACTCCTTAATTTCTCTTTCTTCTGTCTTACTGTTGATGTATAGAAACACAACTGATTTTTGTGCATTGATTTTATATCCTGACACATTACTGAATCCCTGTATGAGTTCTAGCAGTTTTGGAGTGTACATAATGTATCATATCATCTACAAACACTGAGAGTTTGACTTCTTCTTTGCCAGTTCTGATGTCTTTTATTTCTTTTTGTTGTCTGATTGCCCTGGCTAGGGCTTCTAGTACTATGTTGAATAGCAATGGTGATAATGGACAGTCCTGCCATATTCCTGACCTTATGGGAAAAGCTCTCAGTTTTCCCCATTGAGAATATTTGCTGTAGGTTTCTCAGAGATGGCTTTGATGATATTGAGGTATGTATCCTCTATCCCTACACTGTGAAGATATTTGATCAAGAAAAGACTTTGTCAAATGTTTTTTCAGCATTTATTCAGAGTATCATATGGTTTGTGTTCTTTCTTTTATTAATGTATTGTATCTCATTGCTTGATTTGCAGATGTTGAACCAACCTTGCAATCCAGAAATAAATTCGCCTTGGTCATGGTGAATAATCCTTTTAACGTACTGTTGTATCCTATTGGCTAGTATTTTGGTAAGAATTTTTGCATCCATGTTTATCAAGGATATTGGACTCTAATTCTCCTTTCTGCTGGGGTCTTTGTCTGGTTTTTGGATTAAGGTAGTACTGGCCTTATAAAGTGAGTTTGGAAGTTTTCCTTCCCTTTTTTTTTTTTTTTTAACTGTTTCAGGAGAATAGGTATTAATTCTTCTTTAAATATTAGGTAGAATTCCCCTGGGAAGCTGTCTGGCCCTGGGCTCTTGTTTGTTGGGAGATTTTTGAAGACTGCTTCAATCTCCTTCCTGGGTATGGGTGTGTTCAGGTTTTCTGTTTCTTCCTGGTTCAGTTTTGGTAGTTTATATGTCTCTAGGAATGCATCCATTTCTTCCAGATTGTAAACTTTGTTGGCATGTAGTTGCTCATAATATGTTCTTATAATTGTTTGTATTTCTTTGGTGTTGGTTGTGATCTCTCTCTTTCATTCATGATTTTATTTATTTGGGTCCTTTCTCTTTTCTTTTTGATAAGTCTGACCAGGGGTTTATCAATCTTATTACTTCTTTCAAAGAACCAGCTCCTAGTTTCATTGATTTGTTCTACTATTCTTTTGGTTTCAATGTCATTGATTCCTACTCTGATCTTTATTATTTCTCTTCTCTTGCTGGGTTTAGGCTTTCTTTGCTGTTGTTTCTCTAGCTCCTTTAGGTGTAGGGTTAGGTTGTATCCTTGAGACCTTGTTTCTTGAGAAAGTCTTGTATTGCTATATACTTTCCTCTCAGGACCACCTTTGCTGTGTTCCAAAGATTTTGAACACTTGTGTTTTCTTTTTCATTTGTTTCCATGAACTTTTTAAATTCTTCTTTAATTTCCTGGTTGACCCATTCATTCTTTAGTAGGATGCTCTTTAGCCTCCATGTGTTTGAGTTCTTTCCAACGTTCCTCTTGTGGTTGAGTTCTAGTTTCAAAGCATTGTGGTCTGAAAATAAACAGGGAATGATCCCAATCTTTTGGTACCAGTTGAGACCCAATTTGTGACCCAGGATTTCTATTCTGGAGAATGTTCCATGTGCACTAGAGAAGAATGTGTATTTTGTTGTTTTGGAATGGAATGTTCTAAATATATCTGTGATGTCCATCTGGTCCAGTGTGTCATTTAAAGCCTTTATTTCCTTGTTGAACTTTTGCTTAGATGATCTGTCCATTTCAGTGAGGTGGGTGTTACTATTTATTGTATTATTGTTGATGTGTTTCTTTGATTCTGTTATTATTTGGTTTATATTATTGGAGACTCCCGTGTTAGGGGCATAGATTGTTAAAATTGTTAGATATTCTTGTTGAGCAGACCTTTTAGGTATAATGGTGTCCTTCCTCATCTCTTATTACAGTCTTTGCTTAAAATCTAATTTATCTGCTCTAAGAATTGCCACCCGAGCTTTCTTTTGAGGTCTGTTAGCATGGCAAATTGTTTTCCATCCCCTCACTTTAAATCTGGAGGTGTCTTTGTTTCTAAAATGAGTTTCTTGTAGACAGCATATTGATGGGTCTTTTTTTTTTTTTTATCCATTCCGATACCCTGTGTCTACATTCAGGGTAACTATTGAAAGATATAAATTTAGTGCCATTGTATTGCCTGTTAGGTGACTGTTACTCTATGTTGTCTCTGTTCCTTTCTGTCTGTCTTAGCTCTCTCTTTGCTTAGAGGACCCTCTTCAATTATTTCCTTTAGGTCTGGTTTGGTCTTTGCAAATTCTTTTAGTTTTGTTTGTCCTGGAAGCTTTTTGTCTCTCCCTCTATTTTCAGTGACAGCCTAGCTGGATACAGTATTCTTGGCTGCATATTTTTCTCCTTTAGTGCTCTGAATATATCATTGCAGTCCTTTCTGGCCTGCCAGGTCTCTGTGGATAGGTCTGCTGCCAGTCTAATATTTCTACTGTTGTATATTACAGACCTATTGTCCCAAGCTGCTTTCAAGATTTTCTCTTTGTCTCTAGGACTTGTTTTACTATTCGATGACTGGGTGTTGATCCATTTTTATTGATTTTGAAGGGGATTCTCTGTGTCTCCTGGATTTTGATGGTTGTTCCCTTTGCCAAATTAGAGAAATTCTCTGCTATAATTTGCACCAATATACCTTCTGTCCCCCTTCTCTCTATCTTTTTCTTCTGGGATCCCAATTATTCTAATATTGTTTTGTCTCATGGTATCACTTATCACTTGCATTATCCCCTCTTGGTCCAGTAGTTATTTGTCTCTCTTTTTCTCAGCTTCCTTATTCTCCATAATTTGGTCTTTTTTTTTTTTTAAGGTTTTATTTATTTACTTGAGAGATAGAGAGTGTGTGTGTGTGTGTGAGAGAGAGAGCATGAGAAGGGGAAGGTCGGAGGGAGAAGCAGACTTCCTGTCAAGCAGGGAGCCTGATGCAGGACTCACTCCTGGGACTCCAGGATCATGACTTGAGCCAAAGGCAGTTACTTAATCAAGTGAGTCACGCAGGTGCCCCATCATTTGGTCATCTATATCACTAATTCTCTCTTCTGCCTCATTTATCCTAACAGTAAGAGCCTCCAGTTTTTTAATTGCACCTCATTAATAGCTTTTTTTTAATTTCAGTTTTATTAGATTTTAGTTCTTTTATTTCTCTGGAAAGGGATTTTATTTCTCCAGCAAAGGATTCTCTAATATCTTCCATGGTTTTTTCAAGTTCAGCTAGCCCCTTCATAATCATCATTCTGAACTGTAGTTCTGACATCGTACTAATGTACATATTGATTAGGTCCCTAGCCATTGGTAATGCCTCTTGTTCTTTTTTTTTGTGGTGACTTTTTCTGTCTTATCATTTTATCCAGATAAGAATAGATGAATTAGAGAACAAAATACTGAAAGGGTAGCAATGACCCCAGAAAGACATACACTAACCAAATCAGAAGAGATCTGAAACCATGGGGAGAAGAATGGGGAAAAAGGAAAAAAAAATTTAAAAAATATATATATATCTTGGAAGAAGCTGCCACCCAAAATTTTAAAGAAAGAAAAACTTATATATACACAAAAATAAGGGCATGAAGGGATGAAATATGACTGTAAAGATGAAAACTTAAAAAGATTCTGTAAAAGGAATTGATAAGAAGTTCATTGAAAAAAGAAAAGAAAAAAAGAGGAAAGAATGTGATCGTGCTGAAGACTAGAACAAAGCCATGTGCTAGATTTAGGGTGTGCTTTGATTTATTAGAAGAAATTGTATCCCAAATTTTTAAAGAAAAAAACCTCTCTATATACAAAAAATATGGTTAAATACAATAAAGGGATAAAACATGACTATAACAATGAAAATCTAAAAGGATTTTTAAAGAGTTATTGATAAGAGAAAATAGTTTAAAATGTTAAAATTGGAAAGTAGAAAAATTGAAAGAATAGAATCAGAAAAAAATAAAATAAAAAAAATTTAAGTTTGAAAGACCAAAGGATCATGGGGAAAATGCCATGAATTGTGTGTGTTGCTTTCCCCTAGCTCTGGAGTTCTGCAGTTCTCATTGATTAGTGAACTTGGTCTTGGCTGGATGTTCTTGCTGATCTTCTGGGGGAGGGTCCTGTTGCAGTGATTCTCAAATGTCTTTGCCTAAGACGTTTGCACTGCCCTTGTCAGGGACCAGGCTAAGTAATCTGCTTGTTCTTGGTTTCAGGAGCTTTTGTTCCCTAACACTTTCCGTACAGCTTTGGAGGACAGGAATAAAAATGGTGGCCTCCTAATCTTGCCCTGTAGGAGCCGAGAACTCAGAGCCCCACTCCTCAGTGCACCCTCAGAGAGAAACAGTCAGTCCCTCCCATTTTCCTGGTCTTTACTGACTCCGAGCTCACCCAGTCTATGACCAAGCATTTCTGTCTCTGGTGCATGGCTCCATTAGGAGTCTCCAAACCCAGCTAATTCCTGCATCATGCTTCCACACCGCTCCTCCCAGAGGAGGAAGGTGAGTCTCCCCAGATCTGCTGCTTGTTGGGTCCCTGCCTGAAGAGCAGTGGCCTGACTGTGCCACAGGTCATGACTTAATGTAATCCCAAGCTGAGAGGCCCCTCCTCAGCTCCATCTCTACAGCTGGTTTAGCCGCTCCTCCAATACCTGGGTGCTCTGCCACACTCAGACACCCCTGGTCTTTTTGTGACCGTGCAGGTCCTGAGACCACACTGTCCCCATGAAGTTTCCACCCCCTGCTTAGCCTCTGAAGCAATATCCCTCAGTGCAGCAGACTTCTAAAAGTTTTGATTTTGTGCTCCACTCTTCTACCACTTACCAGGAGCTGGTCCCTCCCCCAGAGGTCTATCTTTCTGCATGTTGCCTCGGATTCACTTCTCTGCACATCCTACCTTCCAGAAAGTGGTTGATTTTCTGTCCCTAGAATTGGTGCTCTTCTTCTCTTCTCTCTCCTGTTGAGGTTGTATCTGTTCAGAATGGTTTGATAGCTCTCTAGCTGACCTCCTTGAACCCGATGATATTTAGGTCTCCTATTCCTCCACCATCTTGCTCCTCCTCCCTCTATATATCTCTTTAGAATCTTTTTGCTTGATTTCCTAGTGACAACTAGCCTTGCTTGATTTTTCATTTTGGCATGAGTAAATGTGTGTGTGTGTGTGTGTGTGCGTGTGTGTGTGTGTGTGTGTGTGTGTGTGTGTGGTATTTATTGCCTAGAGAGTTACCTCTGTTGTCTTTAAATTTTAAGCAAATTAATGAAACGTTTGTTCTCTTATTTTGAGGTGGTAATAAAGGTTAATTGTGTTAAATTTAACTCCCAGAGCTCTCAGTTGTCTCTTATCTATGTCAGTGGCCTTAAATAAGATTGAAGTTTCTCTTTCTTTGTTCTAAATGATTAAGAATTAACTACATAAAAGCTTGTAATATACATTCACCATATGAACTTACTCATTAGCATCAATGATGTCTCTTTCTGTCATTGCCTGGGAAGCACTGTCACCAGCCTGCCCAGTAAGTTCTAGTTTTCTGCAGCAATGGAGCAGGGCAGAGACCAACAGGGCAGGGCATGGAAGATATTAACCAAAGTCTGAACTCTATTTAGAACAGAGTCATAAGAACAAGGGAGTGAGGAGTTCTAATGAGGGGATAATGAAATTGTTGAGGAATAGAGAAGCCAAGGAAAGCAAAAACTAGGTAATTCATTGGGCTAGGCAATAAAGCTTTTTTTTTTCCCCCCGAAAAATTTTTATTTACATCTACTGTATTATTAGTTTCAGAGGCAGAATTTAGTGATTCTTCAGTTGCATTCATCACCCAGTACTTATTACTTCAAGTGCCCTCTGCCAGCTCAGCCCTGTTTTCAGATTTATATGTGTTTTCTGGATTTACTTAAATATTCATACTCAACAAGTCTAGTGTTTTTATTTTTAAGATTTTATTTATTTGAGAGAGCGAGAGCACCCATTTTTTATTTGAGAGAGCGAGAGCACCCACCATGGAGGGTGGGCCGAGGGAGAGGGAGCTTCCTGCTGAGCAGGGAGCTCAATGTGGGGCTTGATCCCAGGATCCTGGTATCATGACCTGAGCCCAAGGCAGATGTTGAACTGACTGAGCCACCCAGGTGCCCCTCAGTAAGTCTAGTTTTCCCCCTGGAAACTCATCTTCTGTTCTATATTCTGTTTCAGTTGGTGACTGTCTATTTGGTAGCAATAGCAGGACCCAGTCATTCCCTCCCTATTTATTTACCTTCTGCACCAGACCAACAGCCAGTCCTGTCAATTTTGCCACCTATATATTTCTTAAATCTAGTCTTACTTCTTCACTTTATCAACAGAGCCTTTGTTGGTGGTCCCTCAGCATCTCTTAGCAGAGTAATGGAACAGTCTCCTATTGATGGGTCTTAAGCCAGCTTTTTTTTTTTTGGTCCAATTTATTCTTCACACAGTCAACAGTAATATATCCAAATGTTACTATGACTGGGCCGCAATGTAGGCTAAGACTATTCCATGTCTTCTCTTTAACTTACAGAATAAAAGCACACTGCTGAGTACATCATGCTAATGTGAGGCATTGTTTCCCTACAGCTCACCTCTCCAGTCTCTTACTTTTGCTGTCTTCTGAAGTGCCCCTCACACACAAAACTCTTTCCTGCCTCTAAGCTCATGCTGTTTCTTCTGCCTCATATGCTCCCTTCAGAGTCTTCCCAATTGTTAGGTCTTCCCACAACCCTCATCCTTCACTCATACACAGCTATTTCACTCTCCACTTTGCCTCCATGTTACCCCGTGTACGGTTCTAAGTGACACTTCCCAAACCTAAGGCCATTATTCATCCAATACCTATTTACTGAATACCTACTGGATTCTAAGGAAATGGGATTGAGGAAGAAAGACTCTAGGATATGGGACTATGTCTATTTAATCTTTGTTTCAATAGGAAACACATTGGTTCAAAGTTTAGGTCTCACTAAATATTTGTTGCATAAATAATTATAATATGATTTTGTAAAAGTGGATTGTAGAACCATTACACAGATTATTTAAAACCACAGTAGACAATCTACTGTGTAGATTAGTCAACTAATCATATTTTGCTGGGGATTGTGTGTGTCAGCAAATTCTGCTTGACAGAAGTGCATTATTAACACAGTCCAACTGAGCTTTTTAAATGTTAAATTGAGTCTTAGAGAATATGTATGGAACTTGCTAAGTAGCATGTGGCCAGTTAGGGTGAAGTCAGAATTCAAATCTAAGTTTGTTTGATTCCAAAGCTTATTAACTTTTCCACTATCAGTACAAATGGAAAAGAGACTCCAGCTATACCATCTTCTGTCTGGTTTGCTGACCTGGGCACGGTTAGCCAGCCCAGGTTGGATCAGTAACGTACAACTGATCAAAGCATAGATAGACAAGAACATTGTTTATATATATGAATGTCTAAATGAATACCATTTAACACAATTGCTCGCATACCATATTGATCATTCTCTCTATAGACAAATCCAATACTTTTATAAATGTCAATTAGCCAGGTTTTTTTTGTTTTTTTGTTTTTTAACTAACGAGTAGTTACTAAAAAGGTAACAAAAGGTACATCTGTGGGCACATGTGCACACACAAACACACACACACACACACACACACGTACACACAAACATCACTTGTCATAAGTATTATAAAGATATCAGGAATTTGCCCCAAATGTCTAGCAGCAATTAAGATGAGTCAAAGGTAAAAACATTTGAAGAGTTACTTTTAAATTCAGCTTTCACTTTTTTCCTATTTCTTTTTTGGTGTTATTAGCTTGCTACCATCAAGTGAAGTAATTAGGGGCTTATAAATTAGAAACCATTTTCATTTAAAAACTTTTAAATGCATATTTTTCTCAAGTAGAATGGGTTTGGCAAGGTTGCTATGCCTTGTATATTCAAACTGACAGCTGTTATTCCAATAAAACATATCTATATTTCCTTCCTTCTAAGGCAATGACAAATGCTAAAATAAACTTTCTGTTCTAAAGGAAGAAATGATTCAACAACACCCTTGTACAAATTGTTGCTGAAAAGATCCATATTTCAAAAACAACAGCAATGATATTTACTGTTTTCTGGGATAATGTTTAGGTATTTATTGTTGTTGCCATCTTTATGTGAGGAAGAAAAGAGCTCTTCTCTGATGCACATTCAATACTGCCAAATGCCCTAGAAGGGATTTTAAGTGTTCCCTTTAGCTATAGCTGCAGTCTTATCTGATGCTATCAGCACCACCTAGCCCTACACCATCCACATCAACCTATAGCTCCACTACTGCACAAAACCCTCCCTTTTTTGACTGCTTGTGTACTACTCACACCATATCTGAAAGATTTCCCCTCCTGATGCATCTCCCTCCTCACCCCTCCTGACACTGCCTTAACTAATACTCTCATTATTTTTCACCTGTTTTCTGATCACCCACGCCTGCTTCTGGTCACAGGTGCCAGTTGTCTCTCAAAAATAACAACCTGAGTCAGTCACTTCCCCTGCTCATGAACATTTATGGAGTGGATGTAAATGTGTGGGAACAGTGTAGACTAGTTTGAAAGGCATGCGAATCCACACATCCAAATTCTCTAGGTTAAAGGCAAGGTCTAGAAATGTTTCTTTTGGAGTAAAATGCACTTCGCAAAGCCCCCTCTTCATTTTAGTATTTATTACATTGCACTTTTTTTCTGAATTTATAACCACTAGCTGACTGTATACTTGAGGAAGCAGATACTTTTGTTATTTATCTTTGGGTCCTGGCACTGTGTCTGTCTACTGAGTAGATGTTCAAGAGATGCTCTCTGAATGCCAGCAGTCAGGAAGGAAGGGAAATGAGAAGGAGAGAAGGGAAGAAGTAGGAGAGAAAGGGGAGGAGGAACGGAAAAGAGGAGGGAAGAGAGAGAGGAAGGAAAAAAAAAAGAAGCAAATGAATGTCATAATTAGAAGCTTACCATTTCACCAATTACCTATATAAAACCATTTTTTACTCTATTATTTTTAAGTTGGCTCTTTTCTAAAGATAATTAACATTTGTATTAAACTGAAGAATTTTAAAACGTTTTATTATCATGTGCATAAAATAATTATTTTTTGAAAGAGCTTTCAAAAGAACTTGGAAACATTACATAGCCTGAACACTTTTAAAGGGATTCAAAAGAAGAACTAAGAAATCAGCAATTCAGCAACGCCAGCTCATTAGACAGTCCTTTTCCCTGTTGGAATCCACTTGTGCCAACATATGGCATCAATAACCCTCTCCTTGAATATTTATGATCTTATATGAAACTTTTCAGGAAAAGTGTTTGTTTGTTTTTTTTTTTAACTCACAAGCAACTAATATTTTTTGTTTGTGGTGGAAAAATAAACATCTTATATCTTATTTTTCCTAAGGAACTATGTTTGCAGATATAGTCATTTACATTCACGATGTTTTTATTGTGTCCTTAATTTTCCAAGCCTGAGTACAAAGGTGGTAATAAAATGCTAATCCAAATTATAGTAGTTTGCATTTATATAGCATTCCAGGGATAGCAAAGTGCTATAACATATACTCATATTTACTTTAATTTAGGTCCTTGCTGTCAAAGATAGTCATTGAATCTGAGTTTTCTTCCCTAAATCCTCCTAGGACCATTTTGATCAGCTCAAGGTTCCCACTGTCTCATTTACTCTCCCCTACTATGCAGCTGCCAACCAGGTTGTCAGTTGTCACTGTTATCTTTCCAAAACACAGATCTGATGGTGAAGAGTGAGCAGGGCACTGCAGTAGTAATGGTTTTATACCAGGCAGAACTGAATTTGAGTGCTGGCTTCAACACTTCATAGGTTTATAATATTATAAAATTTAGCCTCTTGAGTTTTCCCATGTGCAAAGTAGGAATAATAATACCTTACATGCAACATTGTTGTAAGAAGTAGAGATGATATAATTTAAAATATAGCTTAAAATCTAAAATCTAGGGGAGCCTGGGTGGCTCAGTTGGTTGCGCGACTGCCTTCAGCTCAGGTCGTGATCCTGGAGTCCTGGGATGGAGTCCTGAATTGGGCTCCCTGCTCAGCAGGTAGTCTGCTTCTCCTTTTGTCCCTCTCCTCTCTCATGCTCGCTCTCTCACTCTCTCTCTCTCAAGTACATGGATAAAATCTTTAAAAAATAAATAAATAAAATTTAAAATCTAAAAATCTAATTTAAAATCTAGATGACATATTTTAAAATATATTTTTAAAATCTAGTTTAAAATCTAGAAGTAAAGATGATGTATTTTAAAATCTATATAACAGGCACAGGAAATGGTACCTGAACTATCTTGTTATTTGCAATTCCCCTGCATTAGAATATTCATGAAAGAACAAGGGATTTACAGAGGGAGACAAGGTGACAATGTGTCAGGCACTGCATGATACCCTGTAGATGCTGTTAGAACTAGAGAAGCTTACAGTCTAACAGTCCCAAAACACTGACATCCAGGCTTCGATAGGGATAAGTAACAGAATGTTATGAAAGTACACAAGGGGAGCAAGTCAACTCGTCTTAAGCTGTGACCTGAAAGATGGGAGGGCCTCATCTTAGAGATGGGGTATAGGGGAAGCAGGATGAGGTGGGATGGAGAAAAGCTTCAGCTGAAGACCTGGCTTTGCAAAAGCAAGGCAGAGTATGGTGGGTGCAGAAACTGGAGTTGCTGAGTGTGGCAGGAGATGTGAGGAGGGTGTGAGGAAGAGACAAGGAACCAGAGAATGACCAGAGGAGAAACTGGAGAGGTAAAGGGCATTGAAAGCCACAATTCAGTTTGGGCTTTGTCCTGAAGAGAGCAGAAAGACGATGAAAACGAAAAGCAGATGGACCCAATTTTTGCATCTGCTTTTTTGGAAATAACACATTATGACCTATTACAAGGTCCTTAACCTGCTCCACAGATCCAAGCATGGGCTTCTAGTGATTTGCAAGTTGTCGAAATTGAATGCAAATGAGTGTGTGTGTGTGTGTGTGTGTGTGTGTGTGTGTGCGCGCGCGCGCGCGGTGCCGCGTGTGTGTGTTTCTGGAGACAGCAACTGTAAAGTTGACTCAAATGATTAAAGATTACAACTAGAGCACTTCCTGTAGGATAAAGCCTTGACTCAGACCCTTTCACATTCTGGCTGAAACCTTTATGTGGAAATCAGATATACAAACAGAACTTGTCTTGTAAATCAGTGGAGAAATAATGGACTATTTTAAAAATGATGCTAGAATAACTGGTCATCTATAAAAGGAAAAGAATGGATCCTTGCTTCACATCCTTCTCAAAAATAAATTCCAAATGAGTCAAGTCAAAGCATTAAAACTTTTGGGAGGAAAAAAGTAGGAGGCCATCTGTACATATTAAAACTGAGAGAGAAATTTGACTACTATAAATGCCTTTTTATCAAGAGATATCATAAAAAGAATGGAAAGATGAGCCATATATTGAGAGAACTGGCAAAGAATCAGTATCCAGAATATGTGATGAGCTCTTTTAAATGAATAAAACAAGGAAATATGTTCAATTTTATTAATTATTAGGTAAAATATGGTACCATGGTACATACCACAGATTGGGGGAAAATTAAATAGTCTGACAGTACCAAAGTTTAGAAATTTGTATGAAGAAATAAGAATTCTTATCTTTGTTAGTGGGAATTTAAATTGTTAGAGGTACATTGGGAAAAAAATTCTCTTACTTAGTAAATTTGAGCATATGCCTACCTCCTTAGAGAAACTTCTGTACATGTGCACTAGCTGACATACATAAGAATGTTTTTAGCAGCATTGCTTAGATTAGAAAAAAAGTGGAAAAAGCCCAAAAGTCTATCAAGAGTAGAATATATAAGACAATTGTGTTTTATGAAGCACGAAGTGGTAAAAGTGAATAAATAGATGATATACTTCAACATGGAATAATGTTGATAACACAATATTGTATGAGAAAACAAGTTGCAGAACAAAGCATACGGTATTATTCCATTCATATAAACAGACAAATCTTAACAATATATATATATTTAGGATTGGTAGGCACTGTGGCAAAAATATAAATAAAAGTGAGGGAATGAGCAAAATAAAATTCAAGAAATTGGTTGCCTCAAGATGGGTCAGGTAGGAACCTAAAGTCATGACTGGGAGGGGCATAAAGTAGCTTTGTTTAGCTAGATTGAGGGATAAGGGTCTTTGTTTTATCATCATAATTTTAAAAGGACATACATATTATATATACCCTTGTATATTCACATTCCACAATAAAAAAAATTTAAAAAGACAAAACAATCATAAGATGCATATAATGACCCACAAAATACATGCTTCCTTAGCTTAAGGAGTTCCCAGTCTGGTTGTTTCAGAATCTCTGTCCTTCCTTCATAGATGAATGTGTTGTGAAGAACTCTTTCCTTTATCTTTGTTTCCTTTCTACATTCTGTTACCATTTTTCTCAACTGCATGCTTAACTCATTCATTTCGGCCTTCTATTTTTTTCTTAATGTAAGCCCTTAAGGTGACAAATCACTCCCAATTTCTCTAGCTATATCCTGCCATTTTTAACATGCAATAATTTATTCCTGCTTACTTGTATTTTATAATTTCCAGTATGATTTCTCCTCCAACCCATGAGTTATCAACTTTAAATTTTTATAAAGCTTTTAAAGTTATCTTTTGGTGAATAATTTATAACTTGCATTATGATCCAAGAATTTGGTCTTTTTGTTACAAATTCTTTGACATTGTTGAGACTTCATGTCTAATATGTGGTTAATTGCAAATTTTTCATATGTACTTTTTAAAAAATGTACTATGTATGCTTGAGTTCAGTATTCTGTGTCCAGCAGGACAATCTACTTGCCATAAATTCTTCTATAGCTTTTCTTTTTGTCTGTTTTTAATCAATTTCTGAGACAAATTTGTTGAAATACCTTGTTATGATGTTACCTCCATGTAGATAAATGAAATTTTTCTTTAAATGTTCTAAAGATAATGATAGTAGGTGCATACAAGTTCAGATTCATATATTCCAGGTGAGCTAGTGTTTTTTAACATATGGCTGTCTTAATGTAGCTTTTTCCTGATACATATGCATTTGTTGTTCAGATTTTTTAGTTCTACCCAGCTTTATTGAGCTATTACTGACATAACATATGCAAATTGTGTGATGACTAAATATATGCATATATTGCAAAATAGTTATCACAATAAAGTAATTAAGTATCAGTAAGGTACCACATCTCCATCCCTTCACATAATTAGGAGTTGTGAGTATGTGAGTGTATGTGTGTATGCATGGTAATAACATTTAAGACCTACCTTCTTTAAAACTTTCAAGTATATGATATAGTTTTCATAATTATAATCACCATGCTGTACATTAGATCTCCAGATCTTATTTATCTCATAGTTGGGAATTTGTACCCTTTAGCCAACATCTTCCCATTTCTTCCATCCCACAGTCCGTGACAAGCACCATTCTACTCTCTCTTTCTCTGAGTTCAACTTCTTTAGATGTCACATATAATTGAGATCATCCAATATTTGTCTTTCTCTCTCTGACTTATTTCACCTAGTATAATGCCCTCGAGGTCCATCCATATTGTAATAAAAAGCAAGATTTCCTTCTTTTTATGACTGAATAACGTTCCATTATATCTAAATATTCATATACACCATACCTTTATTCATTCATCTGTTGATGGACACTTAGGTTGTTTCCTATGCCTTGGCTATTTTGAATAATGCTACAATGAACATGCACTTCTTTGAAACAGGTGTTTTCATTTCCTTTGTGTATATATCCAGAAGTGGGATTGCCGAATCCTATGATAGTTCTATTTTTAATTTCTTAAGAAATCTACATACTGTTTTTCATAGTGACTGCACCAGTTTACAATTCCACCAAAAGTACCAGGGTTCCCTTTTTTCCACAGCCTTGCCAACACTTGTTTTTTGTTTTTCTGGTAATAACCATTCAGACAGGTGTGAGATGATGTGTCGTTTCATTTTGTTTTGCATTTTCTGATGATTAGTGATGTCAAGCATATTTTTGTGCACCTGTTGACCATCTGTATGTCCTCTTTGGAAAAAAGTGTCTGTTTAAGTCCTTTGCCCATTTTTTAATCAGGTTGCTTCTTGTTTTGCTTTGTTTTTATGTTTTTGTTTTTGTTTACTATTGAAATTAGACAAATGGTATGCAAATATTTTTCTCATTCCATAGGTTAATTTTGTATTTTACAGATCATTTCTTTTTCTGTGCACAAACTTTTTAGTGTGATATAGTCTCACTTGTTTATTTTTGTTTTTATTGGTTGTGCTTTTGATGTCATGTCCCAAAAATCTTTGCCAAAAACAATGTCAAGAGCTTTTTAACCTATGTTCAGTTTTTTCTTAGTAGTCCTACAGTTTTGTATCTTACATTTAAGTATTTAATCCACTTTGAATTAAGTTTTATAAATGGTATAAGATAGGGGTCTAATTTCATTCTTCTATATGTGGTTATCCAGTTTTCCCATCACTATTTATTGACAAGACTACCCTTTTTTGCTTTTTTTTTTCTCCATTGTAAAATATCCATTGAATGTATATGAGTGGGTTTATTTCTGTGTTTTCAATTCTGTTCCATTGATCTAAATGTCTGTTTTATGCCACTATCAAACTGTTTTGACCTACATTGATTTTTAATACTATAATTAGAAATCTTTTCATTATTTTATATAGCTAATGTTTGTTTGGTTTTAAACCACATGTCCTGTGTAATTAAAAAAAATTTTAATGCTATTACTCCTGCAGCTCAAATGTGTCTGCTAGAGTCCTTTGCCTTCTTCCTAAAAGATATTTTTTGAGGGGTACCTGGGTGGCTTAGTCAGTTGAGCATCCCACTTTTGGTTTTGGCTCAGGTCATGATCTCAGGGTCTTGAGGTTGAGCCCCAAGTCAGGCTGTACGCTCAGTGGTGAGTTTGCTTGAGATTTTCTCCCTTTCTCTCTCCCTCTGTCCCCTGCCCCTGCCCACTCTTTCTCTCAAGTAAATAAATAGATCTTTTAAAAATTAAATATCTTTTGGTGGTTGTTTTAATGAAAGTATCTTGGTAGTCAACTCAGTTTGTCTTTATCTAAAAATGCTATCATTTTGCTCTTTTCCTAAAAAATTGTTGCAAATATTACATTATTTACTCTTAGTACTTTAGTAATAACATCTAATGAGTTTTTGCTTTAATTATTAAATCTTCTGTCTTTCTCATTCTCAATCTTTAGAAGGTAATCTCTCCTTTGGTAATTTTTAAGATCTATTGACTTTGATACTCTGTAAATTCATATAAGTCTAAATGTAGGTTATCTTTCATTTAACTTATTTCTAATTTTTTTTAGCTTCATCAATCAAGATGAGGGTTTCTGAACAAATTTGGAATTCCTCAGGCACTTCATCCTCTTTTTCTCTAATAAGTTTTACTTAAATTTTAAAAGCTCTTATTGTGTTCTTCATGTCATATAACCAGTCTTTTCTATTTTCCATCCCCTTGTTTTTAAATTCAGTTAATTTCTTCTTAACACCTAGTTCACTATTGCCTTCTCCAGCAATGTTTATTCTGATCTGTGACCTCTCTGTGATAATCTCCTCTTTTATCATCATGCTTTCAAATCACACTTTTATTTCTTTAAACATATTAAATACATATAAATTGTAGTTTACATTTTATAATTCTAACATCTGCTTTATTTAGAGGCAGGATTATTTGTTTTTCTGCATCATCTCATTCAGTTGATTATTTAATTATATATTTAGTGATTTTTTTTTTAAAAAAAATGATCCCATATTTCTTAGAACTTTGTCTGTGGGAATTCATTGAGGTCTTAATTTAAATGTTCCTTCGGAGGAGATCTGTATTTACTTTTACCAGGCATTTGGAGCATTAGTAATCCAGGACCACATGTAACTCTGAACTGGGTTTTGGGGAGCCTTATAGATATTGTGAATTCCAGACTCTAACTCAGGGGAAGAAGATAGGCTGTGGCTGGTAAGCCCTAGAAGGTTAATTTTCATCTTTCTTTCTGTTTTTGTTTTTATTTCTTCCTATTCTTTTTTGGTACACTTTTCCTTTCCTTTCCTTTCCTCCCTCCCTTCATTCCTTTCTTCTTCCTGGCCTTTCTTCTTTCCTTTCCTTTCCTTATTTGTTTCTTCTTTATCTTTCCTATATTTTTTCTTTCCCTCTTCTTTCTCTCTCCCTGTCTTCTCTTTCTTTCCTTCCTTTCTTTCTTTCTTTCTTCCTTCCTTTCTTTCTTTCTTTCTTTCTTTTTACCTTTCTTTCTTTCTTTCTTTCTTACTCTCCCCTTCCCTCTTTCTTTTTCTTTTCTTTATTTCTCCTTACTTCACACAGAGTCAAAACTGAGAAAGGCATGCATTCCGCAATGACCTTCTTTGAAGGACTGTTTTTTCTACTTCACTCACAGAGGATGTCACCCTTAGGAAATCCCAAATCTAACTGTAGTGGTCTATAAGCCAATCTCCCACTCTGTTCAGACCCCAAGGAATTTTCCATCCCTCTTTTTACAAAAGTATCTAAGCCTTCAGGCACCATAGACCAACAGATATCACCAGAACAAAAGTTAAATGTAGACCTACTTAACTCTATGTATTATTTTCTTTTCTTGGTATTCTGGGATTTGAGGATTTTTGTACATTACAGACAGAGCTTAGTTATGCATTCAAGGAGTGTGTGTGCATGTGTGTGTGTGTAGCTTTGCTGCTCTAAAATGTTTTTCTTTCAATATTTAGTTCACCATACTGCTAAAAACCAGAAATTGACAGGATCATTTCATGTTTCTTTTTTAAAGATTTATTTATTTTAAAGAGAGACAGTGTATGGGTGGGAAGGGGGCAGGAGAAGGGGAAGAGAGAAAATCTCAAGCATACTTCCTGCTGAGAGCAGAGCCCCATGCAGGGCTCAATCCCACAACCCTGAGATCATGGCATGAGCTCAAAACAAGAGTCAGATGCTTAACGAACTGAGCCATCTAGGTGTCCCTCCTTTGATGTCTTTAATTTCAACATGGAACATGGACCATAGCATACAATAGGTATTCATTAAATATGTTTTAAATGCATGTAATTGTAGACTCAGAGTATTCACTCCAAGATCCAAGTCTCCTCATGCTTTAAAACAAATCATCTGAAACTAGATTAAGTTACACATTTTTTGAGTTGGGAGTATCTTCAGATGCTACAGAAAGTTACAAAGTTATCCCCCTTTAGCCTTCATCTGTCTAACTTTGCCTGCTCTTGGGTGATTCATTTTTTAATCCCCCCTTCTAGGTATACTTTCATGAATCCACCCCACCACTATCCTCCATATCCTTTGGTGCCAATATCCTACTTTTGTGTTTACATAACACCTGTTATTTATCTTCATGGAATCTTTTTTCACATTGCAGTTAATTGAGTGTGTAAATATTAAATTGTAAGCAATCTGAACTCAGTGGCTGTGTCTTACTCACTTTTTGTCCCTTGCACTTAGCATAATATCTCATTTGCAACAAATATCAACTCATGGTTTTCCATGAATAAATGAATAATATACCTCTTAGAATATACATTTTGGGGTCTGAATATGTTTTATTTTCCTCACTCAGGCCTTTATCTTCTGTGGCAGCTTCTTAGAAAATATCTAACCATTGCTTTCTGGAGTCAATAATTTAAATTGCATACTCTTCTAAAACCAATTTCTGTCAGAGTTAAATTGCTTCCTTTCTCCCAAGAAAGAGAATACTTCAGTACAAAAATATTTTAAGACTCAAAATAGTTTTAATGTTTTTGAAATGTGAAATATCATTAGCAAATGAAAGACAGGATAACCATTAGCATTAACAGTCTTACTCTAATTAGCTATTAATTATATTTGCTGTTTTGTACTATATGAAAGAATCACACATAGTTCATAATCTTTCTTTATTTCATTTTCATTCAAAGCTTGAATCTTGAAAGAATCATTAAAATGCTTTCTTAATTTCTTTGCCAATTTTTAGACATCATGACTCATATTCAAAGTTCACTGCTTTGTTTAGGAAATTTAAATTCCACTGAGATTGTTTACCTATCTGAAACTTCCAGTTCAGTGAAGTACCACTCTCAGCTGGAATCTATCACTGTCCTCATTTTCCCTTGACTTATCTAAGTATACTTCCAAAGATATTTATGCAGCATACACCATGTTCAAGATGTGGTGCTAGCCACTTTGGCATGTGCAGAGGTGAAACAAGTTAATGCCAAGATGAATTAGACTTGACTCCCGGCTTCAAAGTCCTCATCATCTAGAAAAATAAGATATAGGGGCTCTTGAGTGCCTGACTTCAGCTCAGGTCATGATCCCAGGGGTCCTGGGACCAAGACCTGCATTGGGCTTTCTGCTCAGTGGGGAGCCTGATTCTCCCTCTGCCTCTGCCTGCCACTCTCCCTGCTTGTGTTCTCTTTCTGTCTTTATCTCTGTCAAATAAATTTAAAAAATATTTTTTAAAAAGAAAAATAAGAAATAGATTACTGCATAGGTGTGCCTCTGTATTTGTGTATATAAATATTCAGAATAGCCAACAGTTATTAGCTCTCACTATGTGCCAAACTTTTACAAGTAATTCATTTCATTAATCCAAGGTTAATGATTATAAGACATGTCATTATTGTACCACTAAGGAAGATACACTCCTTAAAAGTGTACATTCCTTAAAAGATACACTCCTTAAAAGCCATCTTTGATGGCTCTTTTTTTTTTTTTTTTTGAAATTTTATTTGTTTATTTAGAGAGAGGGTGCAAGGAAGGAGAGAGGAAGAGGAGAGAGAGAATCTCAAGCAAATTCTGTGGTGAGCACAAAGCTGGACTTAGGGCTTGATCTCACAATCCTGAGATCATGACCTGAGATGAAACCAAAAGTTGAACACTTAACTGACTGAGCCACCCAGGAACCCCCCAAATTATAACTTGCTCTTGATTATAAGAGTCATTTCAAATATCAAAGATGTTAATATGTGAAAAAATGCAGTACTTAAAACTGATGAGATATTTCAATGTGAATATTTGAATATGAATAAATAACTCATTTAGTCATCTCAACACCCTTCAAGTTAGAGAATGTTATTTTTCCTATTTATACAAGTGAGGAAATTCACAAGTCCAGAGACATTAGGTAACTTGCCCAAGATCACGCAGCTAATAACTAGATGCATGGGAATTGAACCCACATCAAGCTGATTCCAAATGCCATGCTCTTAGCCTCTATACGACAGGAGTCTTAGATTGTCCATGTAATAGGGTGTTCAGGAGTTTCTATACCTTTTGTTGCTGAATAACTTAATTTAAAATTGGAGAAGAATTGGGGTGCCTGGATGGTTCAGTCAGTTAAGTGTCTGCCTTTGGCTAAGGTCATGATCTCAGGATCCTGGGATCAAGGCCGTATCAGGATCCCCACTCAGTGGGGATTCTATTTGTCTCTCTCCCTTGCCCTCCCCTCAACTTATGCCCACACTCTTACTCTCCCAAATAAATAAATAAAATCTTTAAAAAAAATAAAATAAAATAATATTGGAGGAGAATATAGAGATCTCTATTAGTTCTTTTTCCTTAATTTTATTTTTTCCAAGTTTTTATTTAAGTTCCAGCTAGTTAACATACAGTGTAAATTAGTTTCAGATATAGAATTCAGTGATTCATCACTTACATACAACACCCAGTGCTCATCACAAGTGCCTTCTTTAATACCCACCAATTTAACCCATCCTCCCACCTACCTCCCTTCTAGTAACCATCAGTTTGTTCTCTATAATTAAGAGTGTGTTTCTTGGTTTCCCTCTCTCTCTTCCCCCTCCCCCATGCTATGTTCATTTATTTTGTTTCTTAAATTCCACACATGACTGAAATCGTATGGTATTTGTCTCTCTCTGACTGACTTACTTTTTGCTTAGCATAATAGTCTCCAGCTCCATCCACATCATTTACAAATGGCGAGATTTCATTTCATTCTTTTTGATGGCTGGTAATATTATAGTGTGTGTGTGTGTGTGTGTGTGTGTAGACATTGCATCTTCTTTATCCATTCTTCAATCGAAGGACATTTGGGCTCTTTTTATAATTTGGCTATTGTTGATAATGCTACCACAAACATCAGGTTGCATGTATCCCTTCAAATTAATATTTTTGTATCATTTGGGTAAATGCTTAGTAGTGCAATTTCTGGATCCTAGGGTAGTTATATTTTTAACTTTTTGAGGAACCTCCTACTGTTTTCCAGAGTGGCTGTACAGTTTGCATTCCCAGCAATTGTGCAAGAGGATTCCCCTTTTGCCACATCCTTGCAAAACCTGTGTTTCTTGTGCTGTTAGCCATTCTGACTGCTGTGAGGCTATATCACATTGTAGTTTTGATTTATATTTCTCTGATGATGAGTGATGTTGGTCATCTTTTCATGTGTCTGTTAGCCATCTGAATTTTTTTTTTGGGGAAAAGTGTTTATCTATGCCTTCTGCCCATTCTTCTTTCCTGCCCATTTTTTTAACTGGATCATTTAGTTTTGGGTTGTGAGTTTACTAAGTTTTTTTAATATATTTTAGATACAAACCCTTTATCACATAATGTCATTTGCAAATATCTTCTCCCATTCTGAAGGTTGCCTTTTAGTTTTGTTGATTGCTTCCTTTGCTGTGCAGAAACTTTTTATTTTGATAAAGTCTCAATAGCATATTATTGCTTTTGTTTCCCTTGCCTCAGGAGACATATATAATAAGAAGTTGCTATGGCCAATGTAAAAGAGGTTATTGCCTCTGTTCTCCTTTAGGATTTTAATGGTTCCCTGTCTTACATTTAGATCTTTTATCCATTTTGAATTTATTTACTTTTGTGTATGGTGTAAGAAAGTTGTCCTGTTTCATTTTTTTCCATGCTGCTGTCCAGTTTTCCCAACACCATTTGTTGAAGAAACTTTTTCCATTAAAGAAAACCCAAAGGACACCACCAAAAAATTGGTAGAACTGATACACAAATTCAGAAAAGTCGCAGGATACAAAATCAATATACAAAAGTCAGTTATATTTCTATACATTAATCATGAAGAAGCAGAAAGAGAAATTAAGGAATTGATCCCATTTACAATTGCAACAAAAACCATAAGCTATCTCAGAAAAAACCTAACCCCAAAAGGTAAAAGATCTCTACTCTGAAGACTGTAAAACATTGATGAAAGAAATTGAAAATGACACAATGAAATGGAAAAACATTCACTGTTAAGGAATTGGAAGAACAAATATTTTTAAAATGTCTATACTATTGAAAGCAATCTACACATTTAATGCAATCCCTGTCAAAATACCAAGAGCATTTTTCACAGAGCTAGAACAAACAATCCTAAAATTTGTATAGAGGCACAAAAGACCCTAAAAAGCCAAAGCAATCTTGAAAAAGAAGAGCAAAGGTGGAAGCATCACCATTCTGGTCTTCCAGTTATATTACGAAGTTGTAGTCTTCAAGACAGTATAGTACTGGCACAAAAGCAGACACATAAATCAATGGAACAGAATAAAACACCCCAAAGTGAACCCACAACTATAGGGTCAATTAATCTTTGACAAAACCAGGACCTATAATTAATTCTTGAATAAAATTGAGAATTTAGCTGAGATGATTAAACTTGGATTTAAAAAAAAAACTGTTTTGAAAATTATTTGTCTGAATTTTGTATAAAATTGCTATAGTAATCAGATCAAAGAGTTGTTAGTGTGTCTTACCAACATCAGTCATGAGTCGACTGAATTTTTAAAATCTATAAATCTATAACTAACCGCATTGCATGTGGATCTAATGGTTCTCAGAGAATTATAGAGACTGAGAAAACTTTTAAATTAATGTCTACAATGAATATAGACATCTATTTTTCTATTTTTTAAAGGGTAAGTTAGTAGTTAGTGAAAAAAATCCATCAAAGTCCTCTTTTCTAGGTTTTATTTAAAAAAAAAAAAAAGGTAGAAACACTTCTGTATACCATGTTGAAATTCTAGCATTATGTGAAGTATTGGAAGTAATCTTTGTAAGGAGCCAAAATGGCTTATCAAAAGCAAGAAATTGTATATTTTATCTTAATAAACAGTAAGCACAATCTACTTTTTAGAAAACTAACAAGTTAAGAAATAACAACTATGTACTACATTGTTTTTGCCTATAAATAGTGAATTACATGAAAGAACAAGCGGTTAAATGTACTGTGAGCCAATTGCATAGTCATAGATCCAGACACTTTATCTATGGGAAATCAGCAAAATAGAATTAGAAATGTCAAATAGAAGAGATCCCATTAAGATAATTTTTCCAGAAATGAATAAGAAATTCTGTCCCAACTGTTTATATCTTGGGCATTTAAAATAAGATTGACATAGCTAAAAAATCTAATATTGTTCCCCAAAAAGTATTCCCCCAAAATACTGGAAACAAATAATTCAAAATAATTAGATCACTGGACTTGCTTGATTAAAAATGCAGATTTTGACTCCCATCCCAGACCCGCCTCATCAATACTTCTTTGGGTCAAGTCCAAGAATTCGCATTTTAAATAAACACCTCCACTTAGCAATGATTAAAACCGTGCTGGATTTTAGAACCATTGGTTTAACACTTGACTCTTCCCCATTTTAACACTTTGGACTGATGGTAGAAGTGAACCAATCGCTAGTGATTTTTTTTTTAAAACAATATCAAAAGTTAAGTGTTTCATTTGCTAGAGAGTCTTGAAGCAGTGTGGAGGGACACAAAAGAAATGTAAGCCCACATATTCAGCTGTATTGCAGTTCTTGAATGTTATATAAACAATTGCTGAACTTGATTAAATGGAAGTGATACATGAAGGAGAACTGGGGTTATTGTGGTAGCTGTGGGAATAGAAATGAAGTGACAACTCCAGAAAGTATTTGAAAGAAAAAAAATCAGTAGGATTGGGCAAATTTTACATTAATAGTAAACAGAAGGGGAAGATAGAATACCTTATGTTTTGAATTTGGATGGCAGAGAATAGTGAGGCATGAACATGGAGATGGTATGTGAAGCATTCTGAAAAGAATTGAGAATATGGAAATGGGAGGTGGCCATTTTATTACCACATTTATAAAGACAGTGAATTGGATTTTGTTACTGAGTTTATGTATGAATGGATTTAACCAAATTGAGATCTAATTAATCATTATTTTCTCTTACAGCAATTGTTCAACTGTCAAGCTCTAAGAAAACTAAGTATTCCTGATAATGATCTTTCAAATCTGCCAACCACTATTGCTAGTTTAGTTAATCTTAAAGAACTCGACATCAGTAAAAATGGTAAGATTCTCATCTTATCTCCAAATAACTTGAATTTTTAATTAAAAATATGCTTTGTTTTCTCTTAGTAAATGATATAATACTTTTTATTCAATTTTATTGTAACTCAAAGTTAATTTTGTTGAAAAGTTAAATCTTAAACTATAAACCAAAGTGAAAATCTCTCTCCCTTCCACTAAAGTCCCTGACTCACTCAGGCCTTTTTTCCTCTCTGTATTCAGATATTTGATTTAATCTTTTGTTAAAACATTTTATTACCTTTACACTATTTATTTTCCTCATAATCAGAGTAAAATTTTTTTCCACGTATTCAATGAGACCTACCTTTTCACCCTACTTGGAACTGAACTCCCAATTCCCCTTACTCTGCTCTATTTTCCCCATAGTACTGACCATCTTCTCAGTATTGCAGAAATTACTTATTTATTATGGTTATTGCCTATCTCCTCCTGCCTCAGGATGTAAATTCTGTTATTGTATAGGAGGAATTTTCTGTTTTGGTCATGGATATATCTATCTCAAATGTCTTGAGCAGTGGCTGGAAAATAATAAGTGCTCAGTAATATTTGTTATATTTCTGGCCCAAACTTACATGTGTGGTGATATTGTTAAATGCTGATGCTGATGTTGATATTCTTGTGGATGATATTTTCTTTTTAATGTTTGTGGGAGTCTCCTATTTCCTCAGATATTCATAAATCTTGATTTCCTTCCAAATGAATGTGTCTCCTCATTTTATTAGAATAATGATTAATCAAAAGGGATTATGTCTAGGCACTATTAGGATATAAAACATGACCCTTCTTAAGCAAGTTGGTTAAATTTTGTGTGTGTGTGTGTGTGCGCGCGTGTGTGTGTGCGTGTGTGTGTGCGCGTGTGTGTGTTACTTTTCAGGTAATATGTTTGGTGCCAAAGGAATAGGCATGAAAACAGACCTCTGCCCTCATGAAACTTACATTCTAGTAGATGCATTAGATATTAAATAAGGAATTATGGATGATTAAATAAACAATTAGAGTGAAGGCCATGTATACTAGTGAAATAAATCCATTTGGTGTGATTAGGGAAAATTACCCTAAGAAATGATACCTAAGCCTAGACAGGACAAACAGAAGTTGTTTTTCAATGGGTTTAAAATTTCATTTATGCTAGATGAGTAAGTTATAGAGATCCATTTTACAACATAGTGTCTATAGTTAACAATACAATATTGTGCAACTCTAAATTTGTTAAGAGGGCAAATTTTCATGTTAACTGTTCTTATCACAAAAAAACAAAGAGTAAGGGGACAGAAGGAAATCCTAGGAGGTTTGAGACATGTCTATTATCTTGTTTGTGATGATGGTATCATTGGTATTTACATGTGTCCAAAGTCATCAAGTTGTATACATTAAATAAATGTAGTTCTTTATGTATCAATTATACTTCAATATTATTTTATTGTTAGGGAATAGTTCAATAAATGCTATGGCTTGAGGAATTCAATGAGGCACAGTAGCATCTGAATAAAGGAGAACATTTCATTTGAAGAAAACAATAGAGTACAAACAGGAACACACATATTTTTACACCAGTCTAACTTACCACATAGAGGGTTTTCTGAAAGACAATTTTAAGAGGTACCTGTGTTGACTTAGAGATAATGGCAACTAGATTTAGACCCATTGAAAGAAGACATTGTCTACCTTTATTTTAAGAATAGATTTAGAGGCCACATATTTGTGTGGATAGATATTTCTGTACTTACGCTGCTTACCTATTTAAATACATTCACATATCAAATTCTATTTTCAAATTACAATTCTGAGCGATATCACGTTGCCAAAAATAACACATCCCTTGGTCTTCAGACAGGTTTAACTGAGTATTCTGAGTAAATAAATATCTGGTTTTTTTTTTCCAAGAGGATTAGAAAAAAAAAAAAATCATCCCCAAATAATAAACACAAAACTCCTAAGAAACACCTTATTTTATAAGTCTCCTAGTGGGCCTCTTACACCAAGAAATTTGTTGCCAGAAAGTGAATTGCAAGTTACACTTCTTTGATTCAGAAAGAAGTCCATGAGCATCCTTAGAAGTCCTTGTGAATATTATTTAGGGAGTTTTTGCTGTGCTTATGATCTCTATATTCTGGAAATATCTATGCAAAATGATGTGCTAGACATGTTGAAGCAAAGTTAGTATAGTACAAAAGGTTTGATGAACATGATGATATATCAGCCATTGATAGAAGTTACACAAACAGCAAAAGATTTTGAGACATTAGTCCTTTCACAAAATTATACCTAAGAAAGCTGTCCCTGAATTCTGTGGCAGAGACCTAGACTGTCACTTAAAGAACATAATACATCCTTTAGGAATCTGTCAAGGGAAGAAACAGTAGATAGGAAAAAATAAGTGCAGTGTCAGCATCACAGTTGACAAGGTTGGAATAGTCCTGGTGGACAAGTCAAGGTATGTGAGAATGTAATCTGTATTGGCGTTTAGGTACTGACAGTAGAATGTTTAATTTTGAGGCAGTGACTCACTCAAGTACTAGTCAGTCGAGGCAAAAAATTTGCTTGAAATGTGCTTGAATTTGATAAGTGACCTTTTATGATGAAACTAATTCACTTGGAGGCTGGGGTTAAGTCTGATCTTGATTGTCCACGTGGCCCCAAATCTTTACTTTTCATATCCATTTCTGCCACCTGACATCTTGATTCACCATTTTCCCTCCATAATTCAAAAATACTCTTTTATATTAAAAGTTTTATTTAAGTGAACTATTATGTACAGAAAAGTTATCTACATAATTTGTGTGAATGACTTTCATCTACCTCTCTAACCATAACTCTAACCGACTCATGTCCCTTCCATTTCATTCTCAGGTAATACCAAATTGTTGTTCCCAAATGCATCAGCCTGATTACTTGTGGCACAGCAAAAATACTGTTTTCTCTGCCCCAAATATTCCTTCCTCCCCATTGCTGTCCTCCTCAGCTAGAGTCTTCAGCACCTTTAAAAGACATTTAAGATGTCACTTATTCTGAGAAATATCTCCTGACCCTTTTTACACAGAGAGAACTAGTTGTAATCTATGAGCATGCTATTCACCTTTACTTAGGTCTTATTTTGTGTCTTTCAAGAAGGTTTTGTGATTTCTTTCAAGAGAGACTTGCACACATTTTGTTAGAGTTATTTCTAAGTAGTTTATTAGTTTTACATTGTGTTCATTTTTAAGTACTTTTTAAAATTTTAGTTGATGTTATATGGAAACATTACTAACTTTTTAAAAAAAAGTTTATTTATTTGTGTGTGTGTGAGAGAGAGAGAATGCAGGGGTCGGAGCAGAGGCAGAGGGAGAAGCAGACTCCCCACGGAGAAGGGAGCTGATGCTGGGCTTGATCCCAGGACCCTGAGATCATGACCTGAGCCAAAGGCAGGTGCTTAGCCTACTGAGTCACCCAGGCACCTGAAAACATTACTAACTTTAATATCTTGACCTTACATTCAATCATGGTGCTAAATACATGACCACTAGATTCTTTTGAATTTTTATGTATAAAATTATATTTTCCGCATATGACGGTTTTTTCTAACCCATCCTTATACCTTCATATCTTTTGTGTTACTTTTTCAAAAGTTATACTTCCCTAGGAAATTACCTATTCCATCATTTAGATATTCAATTGTATTGTCATGCATTGCCCATAGGCTTCTCTCACATTTTATAAATCTCTACCGTATGTGTGCCTATTTCTCCCTTTCTATTTCTAGTATTGTTTGCTCATGCCATTTGTTTTTTTTTTTCTCTTTTTTTTTTTTAACCATCCATCCAATCAGAAGTTTTTCTACTCTACTAGTCTTTCGAATAAACCTTGTTTGCCTCTGTATTGGTTGGTTTATTTTCCATTGTTATTTTTACTTTTCTACTTCCTACTGCAGCAATGTTTATTATGCTTATTCTACTTTCTTAAGATTTACTCAGTTGCTTTTTGTATTCTAATATATTAGGGGCTTTTTCAGTCATCACATGATTTTTATTGCACTATATTGTAGACTACATGGTCTGGATGATACTGATCTCTTTACTTATTGGCTTTCACATTGCAGCCAAGTATATTGTCAATTTTTAAAATATTACCTTTTGTTTATAATAAAAACTAAAACTACATATTCTCTGGTTATTGAGTATACACTAAGGATCTACTAATACTACAATAAAGAATTACATAAGATACATGTATACATATACAAAGAGAGAAATAGAGAGAGGAGAGAGACAAGTAAAGAAACATTCATGCTGCATGTAGATCACCCTTCCTCTCTTAAGTCTTTCCGTTACCAAATTTACATGTAGCAATCCATGGATAAATGTGTCACCTTCCATGCCAATGGATCTTTTATCATTTATTCCTCAGATCTTAATTCAAAGTAAAATAAAAATCCCATGTATCAGAGATCAATGCATTTTATGATATTGTGATCTCTGAATAATAGCCTATGCCTGTTTGTAGAGCTGATACATAGTCATAATAAGTTGTTTTATATGATAAAGCAAGACAATGAATGATAAGGTTTAATTAGGCAGTGGTTCAATTTTAAGTCTGATTGTTGATTTGTCTTTGCTTCAGAGAGACTGATACTGTAATTTAAGAACTTTAATGAAAATGAATTAACATGAAAGCCCTTCTTAATTCTGCAGCAATTAAGTGATTTTTCTCTCATCATCTAAAATTTATTTCTGTACAAGAACAGATCTGAGCAGCATCATAGTGGGCAAAATCACTATTGTTAGTTAAAATGAAAGGCAATCAGAGTTGAAGGCATTATTATGTGTTTTACTAACTTGCCAATTATTCCGCCCTTTCCCCAAATGCATGCAAAACAGTGACAACAAATAATATCCTCAACATTCAGTGAGGAAAGGGAGTTTCTCTCAAACACACTAGAAAAAGAAGATATGAGTAACCAATTAAATGATAAAATCTTTAAAATTTGAGCATGAGAGAAACAGAAACTCTAGTAGTATGTATATAAATTCCTAGGGAAATCTATTTTGGGTCACCTTATGTGAGCTGGGGAGAAAATGTTACCATGCAATTGTTATCAATTAACAGTAAATACTCTTTTTTGTGTCTGGCAAATCATGAGACCTTTTATTTAGAGTAAAGCTTAGTATTTTGCCCTATTAAATGGCTCTCTTACAACACTCTTAATGTGTTATTTATCTGAAAATCACTAGCTCTTCCCTTACTATAAGACTACCTTTCCTTTCTATAGAGTCTACTTTTACCCAAGATTATAGTGTTGAAATGAGAATTGACTCCCTGTATTTCCATTAGAGGATATGATGGCAACGAGTACCAGGTCCGTTCTCTTGCCACCTTCTCAGCATCATGCCAGGACTTCTCACTTGTTTTTTGATGTCTTCATCAAGAAATAAAATCAATAAGCAATGCTTACAGGTATAACTAACACTTGACTCGTCAGGGGATGGGGTTTACAATCTGATTATATAGCTAAATATAAATTTAAAAAAAGGACCTTCCCTCACACCCTCATTCTTCTGAGGTCTGTTCTGAGCTCTGTCACATGAACTGATAACTTTTCCTTGAGTTGCAACAGAGCCTTTTCTGAGCTGAGTGATTAACCTGTCTTCTGTGTCTCTGTAAATCCTGGAAAATTGTAAGAGAACAAAATTGAACTGGTAATGATGCATGTGAGCCCTCTCTCTACTACCCTGTACTCCCTGCCAGCATCAGTATAAACTCCTTGAGAACAAGAACTGCTGCACTATACACTGTTTCTAGATTCTCAATAGCCACTATCAATATGCAGGTGTAGTAAGTGCTCAATAAAGTGCTTGATTGATAATGAAGGAAAAATTCATTGGTCAAATATGAAGCAAGATTATTAAATAGTTTATTTTGCTATTATGAATGTTGTGTTTTTCATAATGTTTGTTTCTGAAGTAGAGAGAGAAAGGGAGAGGCAATCAGGTATCACTTTTTAATTCACTTTGTCTAAGTCAGATTGATTCCTCTGTGAATCAACTCATTGTTGGTCAAGGTCACAAAGACTTCTCAAAATTTTTGCCAGACATATCCCTAAGGCAGAATCAATCGTATGACTGTCTCAGATTATTGATCACCTTACCTGCCTTTGGTTTTTCTCTTTATAATGCCAGTAAAGTAGGCAGAGTCTTGCAGGAGACTTTAGATTCTCCTTGCATGCATTCCTACTGAGTTCTTGATTCTCTTCACTAGAGCGATTAGAGCTAAAGCAAACCATTCCAGTCTGTTTATTTTTCTTGCTTTTTCTCTCTCTTTCTTTTAAGGTGTAAATGACCTGTACATTTTTTCCCAACTAACCTACTTGCTGAATGCTTTTGACTTTCTCATATGCAATAGATTGCTCCCTCTGAAATCTCCCTGCAACCACTACTTCCTACTCAGTAGAGTATTGCCCCATTGATCAAATATCTTTGGGGAATGTAGGTTTATACACAAACTATTTTTCCAAAATAATATCATAATTTATCCTTTTATATATCAAAGTATTTTATTTTAATCATGCTGGTTAGAAATTGTACCAAGAGTGTTTCATATTGCATTATCTTCTTTAAATGGGTATAATTAATGCAACTTAACCTTTCCAGGTTGACTTGAGTTCCTCATTGGCTAACTGAAATTTTTCATTAGGTGTAGCTGCTTACCTCTACACATGATAAGAATGATAGACATGAAGAATTCTTTTATTAATTTTGTAGTTTTCCCCATCACCCCTTCTATTATCAGACATTATTATAATTTATTCATACTTAAACTTTGCCTATTTTGAGTAGCCCCTGCTTTTTCCCTGTAATAAATATCAGTTGAGCAGTATATAAAGAACACAAATATTCTGAATTAGGCTTATAGCACATATTGCAGATATATTAAAATCAGAAATAAGGAACTTTATTCCTGACCACTACAATTTAGTTTCAGGAAGTTGATACCATCTGAAACTTGACTGAAGGTAATTAAAGAACAAATGCAATTTACATATGCTCCATGTAAAAATGCTGCATAGTCAATCCTGAGTGTGCACTAAACTCAGAATTCCAGAAAGGTGGGGTTGTTTGTATTTGACCTAGAGAGTATGTATGGAACAAATGCAACATAGAGTGCTTTGTTATAAATCCTACATTGCCAATCTTGGGTAGCTAGGACTTATGCCCCAAAGTAGTTTGAATCCTAGTTTTGATGGAGGCAGCTTAATGTAGGTAAGATTTGATAGTATTTGGGATTAGGTTGGACTGGTTTCAAATCCTGGCTAGCCTCTGAGGCTCAGTTTTTCCATTAGTTAAATGAGAGTAATAAACCACTTTAAAAAACTGTTGTGAAGATGAAATAAAGCAAAGTGCTTATAACATTTTCTCAATAAATTCCATTTTTTTTCTGTTCCTAAATCTAATCTAGTTTACTAGATATACAAATAGCTTGCCTGCTTTCTCAAAATTGAAAAAAATTATAAAAATCAGTGTCACAGTGAAAATAAATATTAGATGAAAATATCGAAATTTCATAAATGTATTTCCTCCTTTATTTTAGACAAGAAATAACATTTTGTTTTTGTCTTTTATCAGCATATGGCACTTATATCACAGAATGAACCATTTGGACAGATGATATCTGTGAAATTCAGAAAATAAGCTTGTCAACAATCCACAACTATTATCATGTGTACTGATTCATACAAAAGTTATAAGTAATAAACATAAATTTTAATGCATTTTAGAGAGAGCACTAACTCATTCAAAATTTGATATTTGTAGGAAGTTTTTTATATTATGTTTGATTAGAAAGAGATACTTTTGAATCTTAAGCCTCTGTACTAAACTCAAGTATTTCTTTCCATATTTCTAAAATATTTTAGTTCATTGTCTCAAATATTGATGTAAAAATATAATTAGATCCAATTTAATAAACACTTGCTGAGTTTTCATTGTTTTCCTTAGTCTGATCAAGATACTGTCAGGAGTATCAAGAAATTGAATATCAGCTGATGAATCTCATTCTCCGACTCCATCCTCTTTGCAGATCACTTTCTTATACAACTCCAATCATCATTTAACCTATCAGAACCACCAATCAATGAATATTCTGACATATCTTTCCAACCTTGCCTTGTTTGCTTGTTTTTTTTCTTTTGCCCTCTTTGCATGGCTTGAATTCTGTGGTAACTCATCACATGATACCCTTGATACCCTTTCCCTTTTCATATCCATCTGTTTGCTCAGTGAAATGACAAACCTGGCTGAATCCAACTCTCCACCTATTGCTAAAAGGATCTGGAAAAACCACTCAACCACATTGACTGATGTCACTTAAATTTATGATCAAAAATCTGAAGTGAAGCCTTCACACACTTCCCCAATGTCACGTTACATTTCCTTAGTCCATTGAGTCTCCTCTTCTGGTGATGATTTCGTTTGTTCTCCTCTGCCTTCAAACTCCTACCATGCCTTCTCTCCCATCTTTGTGGCTACTGATTCTACTCTACTAAAAAAATTAAAGCTCTCAGATGATAACTTCCCCAGACACTAACCATCATAGGTACCCATCTATAAGCATCTATACCCACAGTCTCTGACTCCTGCCTGTTAGCACAGATGAAATATTCCTGTTCCTCTCTGAAGCCAGTCTCTCCACTGAATAATCTTCCTCTCCTTCCTACCCACAAATGCCATTTCAGCAATTCTCCTTATTTTCTGTTACATCATTTTCTTTTCTGCTTGTTGACCCTAATTAGTATACACAAATGCTGTTATTTTTTCCATTCTAAAGAAAGCTTCTTGTGTCCTCTTCCCTGAATGTCCTCCTCCCCCTTGTAACCAAAGTCTAGGTGGGAATGTCTATATTCTCTATCTACAGTTTCTTTCCCCTCATCTTCTCTTAGACCATTCCAGTCTTCAAGTCCACTACTCCTCCAAAATCATTCCAGTCAGGGACACCCTGATCTCCTCATTATTAAATCCAGTCAGGTTTTGGCCATCATTTCATTTGACCTATCAGCATAATTTCAAACAACTGATCACTTCTTCCTGCTTGACACATTTACTTCATTTGGCTTTTAGGAGTCAATACTCGCTTGTTTATTTTTTTTTTCTCGTAGATTTCTTTTTTTTTTCTTTTTTTTTTTTTAATTTATTTTCAGCATAACAGTATTCATTGTTTTTGTACCACACCCAGTGCTCCATGCAATCCGTGCCCTCTCTAATACCCACCACCTGGTTCCCCCAACCTTCCACCCCCCCCACCTCTTCAAACCCTTCAGATTGTTTTTCAGAGTCCATAGTCTCTCATTGTTCACCTCCCCTTCCAATTTCCCCCAACTCCCTTCTCCTAACTCCCCATGTCCTCCATGCTGTTTGTTATGCTCCA
Organism: Enhydra lutris kenyoni; assembly: GCF_002288905.1. Taxonomy (NCBI): domain Eukaryota; kingdom Metazoa; phylum Chordata; class Mammalia; order Carnivora; family Mustelidae; genus Enhydra; species Enhydra lutris. The sequence continues at coordinate 37,599,882 of NW_019154093.1, forward strand.
CAAATAAGTGAAACCATATGATACTTGACTCTCTCTGCTTGACTTATTTCACTCAGCATAATCTCCTCCAGTCCCGTCCATGTTGCTACAAAAGTTGGGTATTCATCCTTTCTGATGGAGGCATAATACTCCATAGTGTATATGGACCACATCTTCCTTATCCATTCGTCCGTTGAAGGGCATCTTGGTTCTTTCCACAGTTTGGCGACCATGGCCATTGCTGCTATAAACATTGGGGTACAGATGGCCCTTCTTTTCACTACATCTGTATCTTTGGGGTAAATACCCAGTAGTGCAATGGCAGGGTCATAGGGAAGTTCTATTTTTAATTATTTTTGACCCATCTGTCTGACTGACTTTGTTCAGTCTTATATGCTGATTCTTCCTATCCTCATTTTGGAGTCCTCCGTGCTTCAGTTCTTGGTCCTCTTTTCTTCACTATCTTACATCATTGGTGTTCACATTTTGTCCCATGGTTTAAATACTATCTATATACTAATGACTCCCCAAAATTTTGACCTGCAGTCCAGACCTATCTCCTAAACTCTAGATTCATAATCAAATACCTACCTGACATGCCCTCTTAGAAGTCTAACAGACATCTCAAATTATATAAGTCCAAAAGTGAACTCTTTATCTTCTCTTCAATACCTATTTCACACACTGCTTTTTCCGTCTAAATTAAGGGGAACCCCTTCATTCAAGTTGCTTGGGCCAAAAAGCTGAGTCATCCTTGATTCCCTTTTCCTTTCATATTCCACATCTAATCTATCAGGAAATCCTATTGATCTTACATTCAAAATACATCCAGCTCCATTTCACTTATCACTCCTTCCACTGCTCTCACCCAGAGTAAGCCACCATCAACTCTTTTCATATTTTACTTACAGAAACCTCCAGCTGGCTTTCCTCCTAGAAATGCCACCCTACTCAGGGACCAGAATGATCCTCTTAAACTACAAATCAGACCAAATTACCCTTATGTCCTTCAGTGTTTCTTTATTTCATTTAGAGTAAGAACCAAAGTCCTTGCAATGGCTTGAGAAGCCCTATATGTGTAGCTACTCTCATCTTACCCCCCCATATCCACACCCCTGTTATCTCTCTGACTTAACTTTTTGCTACTTTTCTCTTCTTTGCTATATTTTAACCATTCTGGACTCTTATTTCTAGAATACACTAGGCATACTCAGGCCTCGTAGCATCTTCACTATCTATTCCCTGTGCCTGGAATATTCTGACTTTCCACTCTCAGACATCCAGACATCTGTATCCTATCTCTTTCACCTTGTTTAAGTCCTTGTTCAAATGCCATCTTCCTAATCAATAATGAGGCTTACCCTAATCACCCTAGTTAACTTCAAAATTCCCAGGTGTTTCTGATCCTTCTTCATTCTGCTCTTAATCTTTTCCCATAGCATTCCTTATTGCTAAGATACTATATAATTTTATATATTTACATTAATTTTCTCTATGTTTTATTGTACAAATTCTTTTGCTAGAATAAAAGCTCTGCAAATGAAGAGAATGTATCCATTTTTATCATGCTATGTCCCCAATGTTTAGTATAGTTCCTAACAGATACTCAAATATTTGTCGAATATATGAATGGCTCTTTTCTCTCGGGGACATTATAATCATAGTTAGTGAGTCAAATATCAGAAAACTATATATAATAAAATGGTAAAGCAGTGACTCCTCAACTTGTAAAGAAGTACTATGTCTCACTTCTCAGTGATATTTAATTTCAGACATAGTATAATCTAAAATACTAGGTATTAAGAGGAGAGAGTGACATGGACTAAAATAGTTGAATAAATTTTCGTGCAGATGATAGAATTTAAATGTGTTTTTATCGATATTTATATTGAGGATTTAGGTGAGGGAGTGAAGGCGGACAGGTAAAAATTATAACATTAAATAAATATATTCAGAAAATAAAAGTTAAAAATGGTTTATATGTTATAAAAATGTCACATTCCAGCTTGGCTTTCATTTATGATCATAAGGATCAATGTTGCTATTGTTATTGTTAGGCTTTATGTTTGAAAATGACAATTGTTTGCTTTGCTTGGACTCTGTACTTATCTATTGCATGGGAAAAACGTTTGCTTTTATTCTTTAATATCAACTTAAAACCAACTTAAAGTCTAACCCCAAATTTTAATGACAATTTAGTTTTGTTTTATTTTGACACCAATAATCTTTTTTAGAACTAAATAAGGTTGAAATCTATATTACATTTATAGGTTTAAGATCATTCTGTCAAGAGGTAGTCATCTGCATTAGTAATAGATAAGATAGTCCAAATAAAAACAACCAGATATACTAAAATCTAAATTTAAGCTGTGATTTTTCAATTTCTCCCATGCTAGGCAGGAAAGATCCATATTTGACTGATTTGGGAATTCTCCTCTTTCCCTTCTTCTGTACACCCTCTGCAAGAATGACAGAGATGTGTAATGATCAAATGGAGGAAGCAGGAAAGAGAACAAGAATGAATAATCCACAAAGTGGATAAGTTCTTGAATAATTGAAAGTTGAGCAGGAACTTATTCAATCTAACTTCTTTTAAAAATGGAAGGGCAGGGGGAGGAGTCAAGATGGCGGAGAAGTAGCAGGCTGAGACTACTTCAGGTAGCAGGAGATCAGCTAGATAGCTTATCTAAAGATTGCAAACACCTACAAATCCAACGGGAGATCGAAGAGAAGAAGAACAGCAACTCTAGAAACAGAAAATAAACCACTTTCTGAAAGGTAGGACTGACGGAGAAGTGAATCCAAAGCGACGGGAAGATAGACCGCGGGGGGAGGGGCCGGCTCCCGGCAACCGGCGGAGCAACGGAGCACAAAATCGGGACTTTTAAAAGTCTGTTCCGCTGAGGACATCGCTCCAGAGGCTTAACCGGGGTGAAGCCCATGCAGGGTCAGCGTGGCCTCAGGTCCCGCAGGGTCACAGAAGGATCGGGGGTGTCTGAGTGTCGCAGAGCTTACAGGTATTAGAACGGGGAAGCCGGCTACAGAGACAGAGCCGAGGAGTGAGCTCTAAGCTCGGGGTTGCCTTGAACCGGTCGCAGGCTCGGTCAGCTCGGAGCGCGGCCGGAGGCAGGGTGACGGGAGTAAATCGGCGCTGTTCTCTGAGGGCGCACTGAGGAGTGGGGCCCCGGGCTCTCGGCTCCTCCGGGCCGGAGACCGGGAGGCCGTCATCTTCATTCCCGCCCTCCGGAACTCTACGGAAAGCGCTCAGGGAACAAAAGCTCCCGAGAGCAAACCCGAGTGGATTACTCAGCCCGGCCCCTGGTAAGGGCGGTGCAACTCCGCCCGGGGCAAAGACACTTGAGAATCACTACAACAGGCCCCTCCCCCAGAAGATCAACAAGAAGCCCAGCCAGGACCAAGTTCACCTACCAAGGAGTGCAGTTTCAATACCAAGGAGAGCAGCGAATTCCAAAGGAAGAGAAAGCAAAGCGCGGAACTCATGGCTTTCTCCCCATGATTCTTTAGCCTTGTAGTTAATTTAATTTTTTTTCTTTTTCAATTTATTTTTCTTCTTCTGCTAAATTTTTTTAACTTTTACCCTTTCCTTTTTTAATGTTTTTTAACTAGTTTATCTAATATATATATATATATTTTTCCTTTTTATATTTTTTCTTTATTGGTTTT